>NW_017616604.1:1372500-1912500 GCF_001879475.1 Ipomoea nil | reverse complement strand
AAGTCATCATCAGATCAAACTTCATCAGCATCCGAAGCAGTTCGCATCAAATATGAAAAGGATAACAAAACTGCCCGGACAACCATTCTTCAACGTGTAAGTGACCTGTTGTTTGATATGTTTTTTGAATACAAATCTGCAAAAATTATTTGGGATTTAATGATTGAGAAATATGGGGCTGATGATGTGGGGAGACACAAATATGCTGTGGGTCGTTGGTTACACTTTAAAATGGTGGAAATCAAACCTGTAATAGAATAGGTACACGAGTTTGAGAATCTAGTTGGTGACATGAAAGCAGAAGGTGGAATAGTTAATGAAGTGGTCCTATGTGACTCCTTGATTGACAAACTGCCCGACTCGTGGGTGGACTTCAAGAACAAAATGAAACATGACCGCAAGAGCTACACACTGCAACAACTAATAAATAGCATGAATATCGAAGAAGAAAATCGCCTAGTTCAAAAGGTCAGTTATTTTTACTGACAATGTTAAAGCTAATATTGTTGAGACTAACTCTGAGTTTGAAAAGTCTGGTAACAACTCTAGAAACCAAAAGAAAAATTATAAGAATAACAATTCCACTCGTGGTAAGGGTGGAAAAATTCAGAAAAAAAGGGAAAAGTTCAGGTGAATTTTATGTATGTGGTAAACGAGGCCACCGTGCTGCCCAGTGCTATCAACGCAAAGGGTCCACGAGTCAGAATGGTCAGAAGCCAAACAATGGGAAGCCGAAGAACCAAGCTAACCTCACAGAGAACACGGAAGATGCTGACTTAGTAGCTGCAATAGTAACTGAGGCCAATGTGGTGGAAAATCCAGATGAATGGGTAGTGGACACTAGAGCTTCACGACATTTCTGCAACAACAAAGCTTCATTCAAAACTTTTGAGCCTATCACTGGTGGAGAACAAGTCTTCATGGGAAACTCCAGCGTTTCCGAGGTAAGTGGTAGAGGAAAAGTAGAATTACTGCTTTGTTCTGGAAAACATTTATTGCTACAAAATGTGCTTTATGTCCCTTCCCTTCGAAGAAATCTGATTTTCGGAGGCCTTCTAAATAAGGCTGGAATCAAAATGGTGTTTGATTCTGACCGTCTGGTTATGACTCGTTGTGAGAAATTCATTGGGAAGGATATCTGCGTGGAACTCATCCTCACCCTTTTTCGTTCCAACCCACATATACACAGTGCTGAAATTTCCAACAGAATCTTTGGATAATTGAAGTATTTGAGTATTTCATATTTGAGTATTTTTAATTTTTAATATTGTTTTAATGTTTAAAAAAAAAAAACCATTGTTTTGATGTTATGACTTATAAATTATCATTAATTCATTTATTTGGATGTGTTATTTGATTAAATGTTGAAAACAACCTCATTAAAATTGACAAATTGCAAGTCTACCACTTTTTTTTTTTGGCGCCCGCCTAGCGCCGCCTAGATTCCGCCTAGGCGCTGCCTAGATCGCATAGGCGCTAGACGCTGTCCGGGCGCCCGACTAGCGCCTAGCGCCTACTGCAACCATGGTGAGCATGAAGTGTGGCCGCTTCAAACAAGTTTGGTCTTTACTTGGTATGTGCTCATTAATGGATATGGACACATGGCCATAATAGTGTCAAGTTACAGTTAGTTGTAATGACTGTAAAACTTGTGTGCGTTATATCTACGTTTTTTCAAAGAGACTGCGTGATTCATGGTTCCTCCATCACTGCAATCCGAATTAATGTAACGCATATAACACTATGTGAAAGTTCAATCTCTAAGACACTTTCATTTATGCATGAGTCTTGGATTTATCTTGGTAAATTATTAATTTTACTATATAAATGGAGGAGGAATGTCGGAAATTTATATAGTAACGGAGATTAATGTTTCAGATGGACTACCCTGAAAGCTTAAATAATATTTGGAGTTGTGGAGTTATAAATATTATTTTAGTTTGGTAGAAAGTAAATTGAGAAATATGTTTTGGAACCAAATTTTAATGATTCGTTGGTATTACCGAATTGTTGAATTGTTTCGGTGCATGATTTGTGTGAATGGCTTCAGCTGAAGGTTTTTAACGAATCGTTGAATTCGTTATTTGGCGAAATTAAAGTTGATGGCTCTTTCTCAATTCGTTGGTTAATGGAATAAGAAATGTACTTTCGGCTTTGTTATTGCATGCGTGGAAGTTGGAGCATATGTTAATATATCTATGCATATATATTATTTGCTTTGCATGTTACATGCATTAGTTACTAATATATATATATATATATATATATTACTCCATAAAATCAAATGCAGTACGCATACTATAATTATATAGTTTATATAATTATATTTCTTATGTCTGATATATCTTTTAAGATATATTTTATGGAAGTTAGTTTTAAACTACAAAAAACTTCCATGTAACTTCTCCTAACTGTTACATTTGCACCTATAAATGTTTGGGGAGACATCTGAACGATATAGGAACATCAACAGGCAATTGACAGGCAATCAATTTGCAGGAAACCAAGTTACTTCATAGTCCTACAGTTCTACAGGAAATTCTCAAACAAAGTAACTTGAGAATTTCATTCATCTTCTTATATCCCATAAGATTAAATCTTGAACCTTGTTGCTTTTATAGAGGGAAATTTAAAGCTTATAGAAAAGTGATTACACGCCTGAAGATATCAAATGATCCAGGTTTTGTTCCCGGCTTCTGTATTTTGTTGTATCTCAAATGTATTACAGAATACAAACACTTTTTCCAACATCCATGAGAACCAATCTCATCAATCAAAAAAATAAATCTCCGGATTAGATTAATGTGTGTGCATTTAAGGCATTATGATGTTTACATATTAAACATGTCTCTATGTTGCACACAATACATGCTTAATATGCACACATCATAATGCTTAATATGCACACATCAATTGATCTATTTTTAATGAATGAAATTGGTTCTCATGGACTCATTAAAAGGTTTGTGACTCTGTTCTCGGGAGAATCTCTCTCTCTCTCTCTCTCTATATATATATATATATATATATATATATATTTATTTATTTATTTATTTATATTTATATATTAGCGCTGATATGCGGTGGGGGCTTACGGTGCAACGGGGGTTCCAGAAATACACCAACAGTGTTAAAAACATGCACCAACCGTGTAAGAAAACACACCACAAAAAAATGCAAAAAAAATAAATAAATAAATAACAAAAAACAAAACACCTAAAAATACACAATACAAAAAAAAAAAAAAAAAAAAAAAAAAAAAAACACCATATAACTCACCACCCCTAATGGTGTATTTCCGAACACTGTATGGTACATTTACTCACACCTAATGGTGTGTTTTTTGTGTTACGTACCTAATTTGGGTGTGTTTTGTGGTGCATTTCATAAAGTTGATGGTGTATAATCACTCAATTGTTGGTGACGCCGCACGGGAAGACTCTACCGCACCTGAACCTCTCTCTCTCTCTCTCTCTCTCTCTCTATATATATATATATATATATAAGGGATCAAGTGCGGGGAGGGCTTCCTGTGTGGTTGTGCCAGTGGACGCACATAAACAAGAAAGAAGGAGAAGGAAGAAATAAGAAAGTACGAGTTAGGCGAGGTGCCTTTCTTTCCTTAAAACCTTATTTGCCACCTCCTAAAAGTGCTAGGAGCGTTGTGGCCTAGGTTTCCCAGGATAAAGCGTACAACAGTTCGACTTTTGAGCACCGAAACGAACGAACCCGGCGAACTAGAGCATGGGCAGAACACAGCTTCAAGAAGGGAGTAGGAGCATAGTTTTTGGAGCTGGGAAAACAAAATTTCTATGTTGTTCTCAAGTCGTAGTTCTTAGTTCTTCCTCAATCTCGTTTCTAATTAAAATTTGATTTGCACCCCCCTCCCCCTACGAGAGAACCTCTACGCTATACAATTCTACAAGCTCCAAAAGAGCTCTTGTATAAAAAGGGGGGAAAATCCTCTTTCCAAACCAATGTGGGACAAAAGTTGACTTTTTCCCTTCATTTTTCCAACTCAATGGGTCAACTTTGAGAATCAATATCTCATTCACCCATTATCCGTTTTGAGCGTACAATATATCAATCTCTTCGTCTCACTACGAAGAACCCGAATCCACTTTGACCCGACCCAAATCGGAAGTGCACCCCACAGATAATTGTACTACAAAATAGCCACTTAAAATGCCTTTTAATGCTATTTTTCCAACAACTCACACACATTAAGCACAAAACTCAGTACACACTCACGCACATTAAGCACAAACATAACGCACCTTAAACACAAGACTCACACACCTTAAGTACAAAACTCATGCACATTAATTAATCACCCGCACAACCGCACGGGAGACACTTATCCACACTGGTGATTGTGCTATGTGGCTCTTCATGCTCTAAAGGCGGGTACGTGTGTTGTAGAAGAGAAGTCATCATTAGATCTCGAAGAAATAATATTAAATGAGAGGAAATGTAGATCTAAGAGAGAAAAGAAAATGAGAGAGGAAAACTTACCCATTACACTACTGGAAATTATGGAATTTCCGACCACCTGAAAGTGATCATAAATCAAGTTGAAAGTCTTGTTCCGACCACTTTTGGTATCCGGAAAAACCTTTGTTGCTATTTCCGACCACTTTTTGGTATCAACTTAATTTAAGATCATTTTCAGGTGGTCGAAAATTTCATAATTTCTAGTAGTGCTATGAAAGTATTAAGGGAAAGATTCTCCTGAACAACCCACTCTAGGCATCCTCATTGTTGGAAAACAAAACATCATCATCTATGATTTTGAAATTAATCATAGAAATTGAAATAAATTTGTATTATAATTAAGGATTTAAAAAAAAAACAAAATTATAATCTTAATTTCAACTTCTCTTCTTTTTTTTTTTTTTTTTTTTTTTTTTTTTTTTTTTTTTTTTTTTTTGTAGATAAAGATACCTAGAAATCATACCTTACAATATTAACAACTACTGTGTCGTTCCCGTACTCTAATTGCTCTTCTTGAATATACTTGGCAGAGGATAATATAAGTTGATATGAACATCGAATTAACTTAATTGATTTGAGAGTAACTTTGTCTGCAAAACTACTAGGAATCTCTGTTAACCCCTCGTAGCCCATGTCATGTAATTGTAGATATTCGAGCACCGAAAATTGATCACTTGTGACTTCCCAATAATGTAGATTACAACCAACCATAGCCAAGACCTTTAATGGACGAAATCCTCCATTTCTAGGTTCCCATTTTTGCCCATCAACAGCCCCACCTCCCAATCCGAGTACCTCAAGCTTAGACAATGTACCAATAAGATCCACATCCTTCCATTCTAAATGTGTATGGATGAGATCCAACTTCATAAGATTTGGCAAAAATTTATCTAGGCTCAATATCCCCTTAGAATGAAATGTTCTAATATAAACTCCGTTTTAAGGAGTTTGTCATAAACCATTAGTTCTTTCAGTTTGTATAAATAGACAAGGCTTTCAAACCAGTTGGATGCGCCACCCCCTGACAAATGTTCATACCATCACCAATTTCCAATGTCGTTAGATTTGGGATTCTCATGAACAACTCCTCTGTACAACTCCTATAATCCAAACGCCCAATGCTCTCCAAATTATGATCAATTGATCTTGGAGGAACTAGTGTAAAGGTAAACCTATTAAAAACTTTCCTTAATTGAGGTAATCTCCAAATATCAAGGGATTCACACGGTGAATAACAATGAAGTTCTAGTGTTTGCAAATTCCACAACATGAACAATGGTAGAGAATAAATATTCAACCTACAAGTAAGTTTTAGCCATCTCAAATGCACTAGACCCGCAATCTCCATTTCTAAAAATATATTGGATGAGAGATCACGTAGCACCAATGCCCTTAAAAACTTAAAATAATGCATATGCACCAGCTTTGGGAGGGGGGGGGGGGGGGCATTTTGTACATCAATAAATAAAGAGGTCTTGCTAGAATGAGTTAAACACTTGTACCTACAAATTCTTGATGGTTGAGATACACTGGAAGCGTTCATTGGTTGATGACTTCTCTTAAATCTCAAACCTATGCCATTACCCTCCTTAGAACATAATAGCTTCTCTTTCCGGGCTTCTCTCAAGACCAATTCACGCAAGATATCTTGCATTTGATATGCGACTTTTAATAATCCGCCTTCTGTATTTCCTTTTCCACAAAGTAAAACAACATTTCTATCTACAAGATCCTATAAGGATTCCATTGTGTTGGGTTGGGGCTTCCCTCCTATGTGGTAAATAACTCATTTTGGACCAAGCTTATTCCACTGCAATATTTGTTAGCTTGATGGAAAAGTTTGCTGACAATTGTTTGGGTTGGAGAATGGGTTATTGGGTAGAAGTTGAAGGGTGGAAGTTAGAGTGAAGGAATTTGGGTGGAAGTTGGAGAGAAGAGTTTTTGGGTGGAAGTTGGAGAGAAGAGTTTTTGGGTTGAAGTTGGAGAACAAAGTTGATGAAATAACTTCCCTGCTTTCTTCCCTCTTTCCCCAATGTCGGCAGTATACTTATAAAAAGGGGGTGAACCCATTTGTTTTCTCATCACCACAAATCACCACACACTTCCATAAACTTCTACATTACACATTTATTCCTTTTCTTTTCGGCACAAGCAGTAGGCATAGAGAGAAGAAAAATCCATTTTTCTTCTTCTTCCTTTTCACAGCCGTATGCAGCAGTTGAAGGAGCAACATCTATTTCTTCTTCTTTTTGTGCTACTTTGTCGTGGGTTTGCCTAGCTTGTTTGGTGGCACGGTGGCGGCGTGTGTCGGCAGGTTTTGTCGCACGTCTAATGAATTTACCGTGAGTTTGCCGGAGATCTTTGGGGTACTTTTCTTCATCAAATATTTATAGAGGTCAGTGTTTGTTCCAGGCATCATCGTTTTGGGTAAGCTCGTAATATTTGTATTCTTTTCACCTTGTTCGTGGTGGTTGAATATTTTGAGTACGAGTTGGTATCCCTTTTTAGGCCTGTGAACGTGATATATTGTATTTGGCCTAGTTGTTGTATTTGATGATTTTTAGGGTGTTTGGCTCGGGTGGTAGCCAGCAACTTTGTACCCAAGATTTGTTATAGTGGAATATTGTGTTGGTGGTGGTCTGTGGTTTTTCCCCGTGGTTTTTGGGGTTTTCCACGTAAATCTTGTGTCCCTTGTGTCTGTTATTTATTTTGGGCTATTTTGCACCATCTCGTATTTGCGCTCTTGTCGGTCCTGTGATTTTATTTGTCACAAGTAGTGGGATTTTTCCCAACACCTTGCCACATCTTCCATACTCTTAGACTTCAAAACCTTTAGAAACCCCTCTGAAACCCAAAAGCCAACAATCTCATCTTCATGAGCCTCATAGTCTTCCGAAAAACACCCAAATGACAAAAAGCAGAGTTTAAGATGATGAGGTAAGAATGTGTAACTCAAATCAACGATGTTCTCACACTGCTGATTAGAATGATCTAAACTTAATGTATAAACATTTTTTGCAATACGCTCCCATTCATGAATAGTTTGGTTGGAATTTGAGAGGAGTCCAGCGGCCACAATAATTGCAAGAGGTAATCCTTTGCACTTGTCTACTATTGCTCTAGCAATTTTGTCAAATTCAGCGGACAAAATTCTCTCGGACAACACCTTCTTGCAACAAAATTTCCAACTTTGATTTGAATTCAAAAAACTCTTGTTATGACAAAAATGACTACCTGAACCAGCATATTTTGCCACATTTTTTAGTCGAGTGGTCAACAATATTCGACTTCCATTGCTGTCATCCGGAAAACTTTTCACCAGATCATCCCGAACCTCTGTTCTCCATATGTCATCTATTATGATCATATACCTTTGATGTTTTAGACATCGGTATACTTTCTCGGCCAATTCGTCGTTGCTAGTTTCATTGTTCACACAGACCCTTTGCCCAAGAGAATGAAGAAGGCCTTGGAAAACTTTTGTTGGATTATAGTCCTGTGAGATAGTAACCCAAGCTCGACAATCAAAGCGAGAAATGAATGAAGCATCTCCATAAATCCTTCTAGCTAAGGTGGTCTTACCGATGCCACCCATCCCCACGATTGAGACAATTTCTCGTTTTGAGGATTGCTAGTTCAGGCTGTCCATTATGGTGTTGAGCTCATCATTGCAGCCCACCATACTGATTGTATGCTCTGAAGCTGAAGTATGCTGCAAATGCAATGGAACACCAACTCTAAAAGAAGCAGCATGATTGTTTAGTGATTGGGGGTATGCAACATTCTTAACCTTCAACAAGTACACCTCTTTCTTGATGTAAGATGTGAGCTTAATTCCTAGAGTGAAGATCTGACAAATCCTTTGTGTAGCCTGTATCCGTTGCCTCATGTATTTATTGAGATAAGACGGGGCTCTCAATTCTTGTCTGATTATACTTGCTGCTTCTTTGCACAACATATACAATGGGTGTTTTTGTTTATTATTCTTGCTATCCTGTTCTTCATCCACATCATCAGTCTCCCATTCATCCTTGCAGCTCCCTTGTTCTTCATCATCATCATCTGTCTCTTGTTCATCCTCGTCCTCGCTTTCCTCTTCGCCGTGGATAATCTGTGGACCATTACGGAAATAATCAACATGTTGTGTGCAAAAAGTTTGGAACTTTTTCCGTATATGAGGCGGCATGCGCGATACCGGCAGCGCGAAGTGCTTCAGTATGCTATCCAACCTAGAACAGAAATGCTTATATTCACAATGGAATTTCATAGTTTGTATGGTTTGAACCAGCAGGCGTAATTGCGAGGTGTATGGTTTGAACCAGAAATGCGTATATGGTTTGTTGGGGAAAATTGCAACGTCAACGCGCGATCTGGAAGCCTTTTAAGAAGCACGGACACTATTGGTGTATGGTTGAAAGGAAATCTGTGCCGTGTTATAATAACACTACCTTAAAAGCGTTATTTGCCCGGTAACGGTGCAGTTAGGACCCTGGCACGCTTTCGACAGGCTACACAGACCTACTACGGATAGCTTGCATGCACTAGCAATCACGTAGGCGAACCTCACTATTGCTCAGACGAAAGGAGGAAGAAGGATAATATATTAAATGACTCGAATTCAAGGTGTGTTTTGAAACGATGTTGGGAGCTGCTATTTATAGTAAGCAGCCCCCCATCCCTTCCACAAAAGTGGAAGGACGTATACCGTCCACAACCAAGCGCAACATGCGCTATTCACATGAAGTGCGCATGATGAGCTATCCACCCATTCATTTCCACCTTTGAAATTTTCCAACAATCCCCCACAAATTTAAAGAGGAAAGGAAAAGGAGTAAGTTCTGAGCAATACAAATGAGTTGATCTTAATGTCAGTGTTTGAGAACTTGAACTGACACGTAGTGACACTGAGTAATCTTCTTCCCGGGAGTGATGTGAATCTTGAACTCACCGGCTAGATAAATTTTGAACTCGAATGCACACACCAACTCAAAAAGCAGGTTCTACAAAAGTCAAACTCTTTGACTTCTTATGAACACCCTTAGTATTAAAGAATGTTACGTCTGTCTCAAATATGAACTTCTACCCTGTCAAAGTCTATCACAAAATAGACTTTTAACTCTGACAAGTCTTACCGCATTACAATTTTTTTTGTCTTATCAAGTCTATCTCAATATAGACTGTTAACTCTATCAAGTCTATCTTAGTATAGACTACCATTAAAGGCTTATAGAGTAGTCAAGGACATAAATCAGTTGTAAGTTTTTTCTTTCTATCATAGGCTGTTATTTGCAATGCAAACGACAGTTTGTGAATCACAATGTGGTGAAGGTGTTGGACACCCCCACAATTACACGGTTATCACCATGTTTCTTAGCCACTCAGCTTCTTGGGATAACCCCATTATCTTTCATAAGAGGCGGTTAGCCCTTTTCTACTCAAGTTAGGGATCTCTTTAGGTCTATCTCAACATAGACCATGGTAGCCCTTTTTCACTCAAGTTAAGGATCTCTTTAGGTCTATCTCAACATAGACCATCCCAATTGAGTATAAGAGGCTAAACTTCCAATGTGGGACAACATGAATAGGCAAAAGGAAGCCTTTCCTTTTAAATGCTCCCAACAATAATCCCCCACCATTAAAGGGACTTAGGTTGATGCTGTCATTGCCTGACAACGATCAAAACAAATTTTCATGCCAATGTATAAAACTTGAACTTTCATATAGTGACATTAAGTACTTCTCTAAACGGGAGTGGATTTGATCTTGAACTCACCGAATAGACAAAGTTTGAACTTAACGCACTTAATTTGCTTTGGTCGCTTTAAAATATGTGAGGTCATACTCTTGACCCTAAGATATCCCCTATTAGGTCTATTCTAGGATAGACCTTCAACTCTGTCAAGTCTACCTCAACGCAGACCACCATGACTGGCTACAGAGTATCTATGGGCACCACGAGCACTTTGTACTCATGTCATTATGCGGTGAATTCATTAGGTTTGTCTCAACAAAACCACCCTTTCTCAAAGAGTTATGAATTCATTAAGAGCTGTAGTTCAACCTCACATGCGGTGAATTCATTAAGTTTGTCTCAACAAAACCACCCTTTCTCAAAGAGTTATGAATTCATTAAGAGCTGTAGCTCAACCTCACAGGTACACACACTGTCGGAATGACCAACTAGTGTACTATTTTGTAACTCTTTTCATGGTTTCGTTTGACCACAGAAATGGGATCCACCACGAATTCATTACCACTTGGACTTTAAGTCCTTCCAATGAGTCAACGACTAATCCTCATAATTAGCCCTCAAGTAAGTTGATTCTCTTGACCAAACTTACATGCACTTTGACGAGTACTTCGTTTACTCGTAAATAATCCCTTGAGATTTTCATGTTTAACATGACATATTCTCTTTCATCATTATTCTCAATACCACAGAGAAACTTTTGATGAAAATATATGGAGTTTATTACCCCACAAAGCAACACTTACAAATATTTTTGTCAAATATATTTGATCTCTTACCCAGACTGATATTTGGTGTCCATCATTAGCTCCTTTGTAGACTGAGTTTTGCCGACTTGCTTTGTGGAGCATTATAGAAGCTTCGCACTCTACCTGATACATGCTCAACAGTTGATATTTCAACAAACTTGGTTATCTCAATTGATCACAATTACCCTTTAACTAGGAATTATAGGTATTTCAATATGACTCAACCAAGAGTTTAAATAATATATATATAAATGCTCATTGTTAGTAAGCCATAGAAATAATGTTGTTCACATGCTACATGAAGTTGAACAATATAATCACAAATTTCACATCATATTCTTATAAGAAATTAATCTCATACAAAATTAAAGGAATATGTTTGAGTTCATATTTATTCAGAATATCTCTCAACAATGAGACTTCACAGTTGCCACTAGCACAATTTTTTCCTTCCCTTAAGGAATTTAAAACTCATATAAAGCATTCATAGGATGCAGATCAATATTTTTTTTTTGAAACAAACCTGAAATATATTAAATCAAAGAGGAAATACAAATTGGTGGGTGAGTAATCCACACCCCAAGGACAGAAGAAGAACCAGCAGCTTGCGCAAGCACATGTGCCACATGATTCGCTGGCCTTTTGACATGACGAATGAGTACATTCCCGATGTCACGTGCAATGACACGACATTGCTCGATTAACCGGCCCGTATATGATCGATCCGGACTATTAGAATTAAAACAATTACAGAAATTAAGGCAATCTGATTCTAAAATAAAGCGTGAAGCCTGTTGCGTCTTCATCCATGACAAAGCTTCTCTCGCCGCCATCACCTCCGCGCAGTACGGGTCTCGGATACAATGCAACTCGCCGCTGCATGCTGCCACAAATTCCCCACGATGATCCCGAAGTACCGCCCCGAAGAAAGTACCGTGGTCGGCCACAGCCGCATCAACATTGCACTTTAAAACTCCTTCTGGTGGAGAAGTCCAGCGAATAGGCTCAGCTTGGTGACGAGATGTAGGATCTGCTGGTAAAAGATCCTGCCAAGTCACAACGAGGCCGTCAACGTGTCGGCTTAAATCATCTATATTCCATCCTTTGTTGTTCCACACCACGCTGTTCCGAGTTTTCCATATGACCCAGATCCTCGCTGCCATAACTAGAAGAGACGGTCCAGGAAGAGTACGCATGTTGTGTTCCATGAATCCTGCAAAAGTTCGCCCTTGTAAAATATCATTCGTGCCCCATAATAGACGAGACACCATACAAGTACCAAACAGATGCTCAACTGTCTCGCTGTCGGATGCACATAAGGGACATCCTCCGCCAATCCACACGCCCTTCGTACGTAATGCCTCCTGTACAGGTAGGAAACCCCTTAGGCAACGCCACAAAAGATTTTTAACTTTCGGCGGGATAGGGAGACGCCATAACTTTCCCCATTCCGTGAACTCCGAAGGTAGGGAGTGCCTAATGTGGTTTGAGAGTTGCATGTGATAGCCCTGTTTGACGGAATAAATACCTTTAATATCATGGATCCACCTCCAGTCATCTGCGTATTGCGGTGATAAAGGTGTCTTGAGAATGCGATCCACATCCTGAGCCAGAAAAATGTCTTGCAACAATTCTAGATCCCAGGTGCCCTCGTTCGTGGTCAGATTGCACACTTTGGCCTCGCACAGTTCAGGCACGCATGGCATGAGTAAGCCTCCCTTTGTTGCGTCGGCCACCCAAGAATGGCCCCAGATGAGGGTGCTAGTGCCGTCGGCGTGCAACGCCGTCCCGCAGAATGGTCTGCCCCGCAAGGATACTCCGCCACAAATAACTCGGGTTTGAGCCAAGTTCTGCCTCCAGAAAGCCGACTTTAGGAAAATATTTCGCCTTAAGGATCTTGGTCACCAACGATTCGGGTTTGGATAATATGCGCCAACCCTGTTTCGCTAGGAAGGCCACGTTAAATTCGTGAAGGCGCCGAAAGCCTAACCCGCCTTCATGTTTCGATTCTGCTAGCCGAGACCAGGAAGCCCAATGGATGCCTCGTCCAGTGTTACCCCCGCTTGCCCACCAAAATCGGTTCATGATCTTCTCAATTGAGTCACAGGTAGCTCTCGGTAAAAGAAACACAGACATGGCAAAAATTGGCATTGACTGTGCAACGCTTTTTAATAGTGTCTCTTTACCTGCTCTGGACAGTAGCTTCTTCTGCCACGACACCACTCGATCTCTTACTCGTTGTTCAATGTATTTAAAAACAAAAGATTTGTTACGGCCTAGAAAAGATGGCAGACCGAGGTACCGCCCGAAATCAGTAACATGTTGAACCCCAAAAATAGACGCTAGATGTGCTTGTGTGTTCGGCGTGGTGTTGGCGCTAAACAGAATGCTGGACTTATCAAAATTGACTGCTTGACCCGACACACGGCTGTATAACTCAAGGCAATCCCGGACAGTGTGTGCCTCCCTCTCAACTGCTTTGAAAAAAAGAATACTATCGTTGGCAAAGAAGAGGTGTGAGACCGGTGGAGCTGCTCGCGCTACACGAATACCATGAATATTACCCCGGGCCTCCTCTTGTTGCAGCAACAAAGACAAGCCTTCCGCGCAGACAATGAACAGATACGGGGACAATGGGTCCCCCTGTCGAATTCCCCGCGTTGGTAGAACTGAGCCCACTGTATCTCCATTGACTACGATATTGTATTGTACTGAGTCCACACACATTAGCACAAGGTCAACCCACCCTCGGGCGAATCCCAACGCTAATAACATACCCCTTAGAAAACCCCATTCCATCCTGTCGTAGGCCTTGGCCATATCCAGCTTCAGCGCCGCCCAACCGACATTCCCTGTACGCTTACCTCTGAGAAAGTGTCCCAGCTCCCCGGCTACTAATATGTTGTCCGTTATCAATCTGTCTGGGATAAACGCGCTTTGAGATGGTGAGATCACCACCTCTAGAATCTCTTTTAATCTGTTTGCCACGACTTTTGCTATTACCTTATATGCCACATTGCAAAGCGCAATAGGACGTAAGTCTGACACCCGCTCTGGATTGTTCTTCTTCGGTATTAAGACCACGTTGGATTCGTTCAAACCTGCTGGCAGCCGGCAATTATGGATACAGTCCCTGACAAACCTGCACAGATCCCCTCCAACAATGGACCAAAAATGTTGGTAAAACGACGGCGACATACCGTCTGGGCCCGGAGCCTTATCCGGTGCCATAGAATACAAAGCCGCCTTGATCTCCTCATCCATAACAGGCCTCATCAAGTGCTCATTCATGGAGTCAGTTACCCGACTCGGAATCCTGTCCATGATGGTGTCATTACAGGGTGACGCCGTGAAGATGTCCCTGTAATAGCGCAAAATTTCCGCATGCATGCCTTCTCCTTCGACGAAGTCTCCAGCAATGTCCCAAATGCGCACAAGGGTGTTCCGTTTGCGACGGCTGGACGCCACTTTGTGGAAGTACTTAGTGTTGTGGTCACCCTCATGAAGCCAAAGCTGTTTAGATCTTTGTCTCCAGTACAGTTCTTCTTGCACCAGAAGTCTGCGGAGTTCGTCTTCAACACTCCAGTACACAGCTACATCTCTGTCAAGCCGGCTTCCCCTTAAATTCTCTAGCCGAGCCTTCAAACCTTGAATTCTCTTCCCAAATTTGCGAAAATGCTCTCCACCCCAACGCCACAAGTCTTTGCCACAACGCTCTAGCCGTTGTTGAAAAGCAAGGTCACGTGAGAAACCCCACGAGTGTTCCACCACCTTCCCGCATTCCCCGTCCAGAAGCCAAGAGGCTTCAAATCTGAATTTTTTGATCCTCCTGCGTTCCGGCCTATCCTCCAGAGACAATAAAATGGCACTATGGTCCGAGTTCAAAGTTAAAAGATTCCGAACCCCGGCTTCTGGATACATATCACACCAAGTCGATGATGCAACCGCCCGATCGAGACGTTCCTCAACCCAATGCTCCGTACCCCGTCCCTTAACCCAAGTGAATTCATAGCCTGACATGCCCAGATCCGACAAGTCACAGTCCTGCAACGCTTCATTGAAACCCCCCACAACAAAAGCAAAAAGTGCCTAACCTTTCATATTTGAAATTGATCCACTGGACCGTGCCATCCTTCCGGTGCATCTTCATACGTCACTTCAAAGGAGTTTGTACCTCCAGACGCACACGAATACGAAAGAAACTGTGCCAAGATCCCCCAAAATTGTGAGGATCCGCCGCCAGAAAAGTGCCCACATAATTGCCAATGCGTGCGATGAAATCAGATGATGCGTAGATGGTGGGGAGATCGTGGATCTGGACCCAAATCGAGATACCGGTGAGAGGCACCTCATCAGGCCTGACGCCCGTCGGAACCGTGGCACATACGAGCGTATGATTTTCGAACGACCAGGGGCCGTCATCTATCACGCGTTGAAGATCCTTCAGGTGCGGAAATTGGAATACGAATAGGTTGTCATCCATCGGGAGAACGCGCATGCCCATCACTGGACGCCATACTGAGGCCAGTACCTGCTGCATGTGGTCGAATTTGATCGGTGGATCCGTTAGGAATCGCCCAACCAGATCGTGATGAGAGTTTGTCGTTTGGGTCGTATGAATGTCCGGTGCCTCGAGACCCCCGACATCCTCTTACGACAAAGATAGAACGGCACATCCTGAGGCGATCGCGTTGATGTCCATCACGGATCGTTGATGATCGGATAAACGCTCTTGTTCGATGTCTACGTAAAGGTGGTGGAGGGAGACCGGCGATATGCATGAGTATAAATACATCCACGTAACGTGGAAGAGTAATAATCGACGTAGTGGGGAGATAACAGCCATAGTGGGGATGCAGATCAATATTACTATTGCAGTACTTCAACAACTTCTATTGCAAGGCTTTGATTGTAGTAGCAACATATGAAAGTCAACCTCATTTCAAGTAAAGATCAAGTGGCGCTCTAACTAGCTTGCATGATCAACACCCTACTTCTTAAAACTCCCAGGTCGAGTGGTGAAACCGAAGTTTGCTTAAAAACCATCTTCCTAGACAGAATGTTCAAGAATGATGACATTTCCATGTTCTCACTAAATTACAATTGAAGCCTATGATATATGCTCTTATTTTTATATAAATAATTTTAGTAAAAGTTTGAGCAATATCTATGCACGAATTATTTCAATCAATGTCATTAGTATTCAAAATACTAAAGAAATAAGTACTACTGAGTAATCAAAATCTAGACAGCTCAACTAGAATTCAGTACTAAGATAACCTATTTCATGCGAACCCTTAGAATTAGAGCAAACATAGTTACTCAAAATAACTATTTATTTAAAGAGACTCAATACTCATCTTGCTCTGTCAGATTGACTTTCGCTGGTTTTGCCCTTGTGATGGTAGCACTGGTGAGCTCGGTGTCCTTGCTTTCTGCACGCAAAACACCTTCCTCTAAACTTCTTGATTTTTCTACTCCTTTCGTTGTAGATGGTTCTGACACTTTGATTTTCAGTTCCATTGACACCGTACTTTTCTGACAGTGATTCCCAAATGACTTTTGCCGAATCTTGTTTGACATAGATGTCGAACAAATCGTCATTCATTTGTGACAGCAGGTATCATCTGGCTGCCGCATTGTCATTTCTAAATTGAATCAGAGTTACACCCAGTTCTTGACCCGGAATGTAATCTATTTCAGGACTGCTTTCTCTCGATTCTTCACCCGGAGTGTAATCGGGTTCATGATTACATTTTGTAGCACCAAACGGAGAGAACACTGTTGGAGTAGGTTCAGGTGCAACTGAATATAGCACGTAAGCCAACTTTAATTGCTCAAAAAGAATAAGCATTCTTTGAGCCCACCTACTGTAATTTTTCCCATCAAGGGCGTTGATTTTTGATAGATCCGGTATGACAGTAGGTGCCATAATGCTGAAGGTTGACTGTTGCAGAGTAACGCTTTTAACTGTTGGGGAAAATTGCAACATCAACGCGCGATCTGGAAGCCTTTTAAGAAGCACAGACACTATTGGTGTATGGTTGAAAGGAAATCTGTGCCGTGTTATAATAACACTACCTTAAAAGCGTTATTTGCCCGGTAGCGGTGCAGTTAGGACCCTGACACGCTTTCGACAGGCTACATAGACCTACAACGGATAGCTTGCACTAGCAATCACGTAGGCGAACCTCACTATTGCTCAGACGAAAGGAGGAAGAAGGAGAATATATTAAATGACTCGAATTCAAGGTGTGTTTTGAAACGATGTTGGGAGCTGCTATTTATAGTAAGCAGCCCAGGACGTATACCGTCCACAACCAAGCGCAACATGCGCTATTCACATGAAGTGCGCATGATGAGCTATCCACCCATTCATTTCCACCTTTGAAATTTTCCAACAATTGCGACGGGTTCAACTCCTCAGCCATGCTGCGAAATTCTGACGGGTTCATATAAAAGGAGAAATCACCCAGAGGGTCTAGATAGGGCTTTGATTTCTCGATTCAAGATTGGAGGAAGGTAGTTTTGAGTAGAGTGAAGCCTAAGCTTCATGGATTTCCCCAGGTAAAACAATCTCAATTCGTGTTCAATTTGGAACCTTAATTAGTTCAACTGAGACATCTCCCATTTCTGCTTCCATCCAATGCTTTCACTGCTTCATCACACTCCCCCGCTTTGAAATCATGTTCGAGAGAGGTTTGCAAAGAAGACAGATTTTTGTAAAGTAATTTGACCTTTGTTTTGTTGCGGAGAGGGAAACGAGGTGTGGGTTGAAGGAAGTGTTGGTGAAGTGTATCCATTAAAATGGTTACAACGGTAGAAGATCGAGGTAAGATGGGTTGATTTGGTTTAGCAGAGAGGAGAAAGCTGAAATTGTGCAGTTCAGGTCAGAAAAAATGAGAGATGATGGATGGTAATATGGTATAGAAAATGAAGATCCAATTATTGCAGATGAAGAAAACTGCAACTTTACTTTTGAGAAAATAGAGCCAAAAGAGAAAAGCAAAAGTAAAGCTATTGTTTTGGTCTATAATTGATTGATTGTGTCTGTGCACTATCATTTAAAGGATATGATTAACTTTTTATTCTTCCTCAAAGGTTGAATCCTTTGGGGAAGAATAATAGGATAATAATAACGCGTTTAATATTAATATTTTGAAATATAATAGGGTTTTTAATTCAACTTTTCATAACATTAAGTGTAGTATTAGTATATAAATTAAAATTTATATATTTAGAAACTACGCTTTAAAATTATTATTAAAACAAAAGATTATATTTAAAATTAATTAGAAATAATAAAGAAAATAAGCAAAAGAAACCAATCACTACTACGGATGAAGTAGTATTTTGGGTGAATGGATGTGTAAGAGGGTATCCTTACACCGGATATCGATCTCACAAGGATTGACGATAAGAGTAGAGCTTTAGTGTTCCAAGCATAAGATACTAATGTTCCTAGCCTAATGGAAATCTAGCCAAATCGAAGGGTTGATTTAGATACAAACACAATATCAAACAACACACTATATGAAAACAAATAATGATAAGAAAGTGGAGGTTGATAGAAACTAAAGGTAGGTCAAGATAGCAAAACCAAATTGGGGGGTCAAAAGATGATAGATGTTATATAACGATAGGGAAGCCTCTCTCAAGGTCATCCCACACTCCTAGAACATTAAAGGACATTCTCATGACTCAAGAATGTCTAAGAGACATTTCATCAAACACTTGGTGTTCTTAACATCACACACTCTCCTTTTCTCAAAAGTAAATCAACTCCTTAAATCGGGAATGTAAATTAAATCAAAAGTCCAAATATATGTAACACCGGGGCACACCCCTGAGTACATATTCGAGAGATAAAATCAAGAAGCCCAAAACTAATACAATTTAAAATGAGAAATTTGAAATCAATCATAGTCTAAGTAAAACAACAAGTCTGTAGGGAATAAAAACAAAGCATCCATGATTTAGTCGTTATATCGTAGACTGCGGTGCACATGCAAAAAACGGCGCTGTTTCTTTAAGTAAAGAAACGGCCCGCCGTTACCGTTAACGAAGTCCGCATATTTGGTGTATTAAATACCAACTAACACTACAGTACATCTAAACCGATATTATCTCACGTATTAATATTATCAAATGAAACTGCAGTTATGTCAAAATGATACTGTAGTTGTGGTGAAATGAAACTGCAGTGTATATAAAATGAAACTGAATAACATTTCACATATTTGAGTATATATTGTACAATGAAGCTGTAATTATATCAAAATGATCATATAGTTGTGTTTTAATAAAACTATAGTGTATATAAAATAAAATTAAATAACATTTTCACATATTTGAGTCTATAAATATCGAATGAAACTATAGTTATATCGAAATGAAATTGTACTTGAGTTGACCTGAAACCGCAGTGTATGTAAAATGAAATTGAATAACAGGGTTACTTTTTGCGGAAGGGTGCGGAATGGCGGAAAACAAATGTCGTCGTTTCTTTTCATTTAACAAACCGACGTCGTTTTGATGCGCGATGCATAATCGATTATGTGGATGATATAATTTGCATCCATGGTTAATCCATCCTACCAACGTCATAAGCAAAGACCACGGCTGGAAATTATTGAATTTCCGACCACCTGAAAGTGATCTTAAATCAAGTCGAAAGCCTTGTTCCGACCACTTTTGGTATCCGGAAAAACCTTTGTTGCTATTTTCGACCACTTTTTGCTTTCAACTTGATTTAAGATCACTTTCAGGTGGTCGGGAATTCCATAATTTCCAGTAGTGCGACCTAGAAGCACAGAATAAAATTTAACTCCCCAACAATGGGGAAGGTTGAACTAAGGACAAAAGCCATCCAGCCCCAGTCTCGGCCCGACCAAACACAGAGACCACTTAAAGGCAAATTATTGATTGGATCATGGTCCACACAATATTATGTGGACCATAACAAAAAGTACATTTTTAATATACTAAATGTACATTATTTTTGTATTGAATGTACATTACACAATATAATGTACACTCAGAACAAAAATAATGTACATCTCCTGAATACAATGTACATTATTTTTGTACTAAATGTACTTTATTTTTGTACTGAATATACGTTATTTTACAGTAGATAAAATATGATCCACACAACTTGTATGGACCATGGTCCATACAACAGTGATTGCCACTTAAAAAAAACAACGTGACTGAAAAACAATAAACCTTGGAGCCATGTCACGGGTCAACCCATATGTAATCGGGTCAACCCGGTCCAAGTCAGTAACCCATTTTGTCAATCCTCCATGCAGACCACGTATTTTCGTGTTCAATTATCAGCAAGAGTAAAGATTTGAAATTCAAATAACCTATTGCAATAATTAAGGGGCGTTTGATTTAGGTTATATTATATAAACAAGGGAATGTGACATTTCCGAGCTTACATTCCTATGTTTGGTTCATATTCTCTGAGGGAATATAACATTCTCAAAAAATGCAACATTACCTCCACATAGGATTTTGAAGGGAATGTGATTCCCTTCATTTTGTTAGGTAATGTAAGATAACCTTGGATATTTATAAATTTTGTCATTTTAATTCTAATTATTTAAAAATATATATTTTATGTTAGCTTATTATTATTATTAATTATTTTTGTAATTATATTATATATTTTTTATTACGTTATGTTAGCATATAAAATAATTTTATTTCTCAAGTTCAAGATTTTAATTAATATTTTAAAATCATGTAATTATATATGATACCAATATTTTATTTATTTAATTTATTAAAATATATGAAAATATGTTAAGGATACTATATATTGTTTGAAAAATTAGCTTAAAATGGCATATTAAGTGGCTATTTTGTGGTACAATTATCAGTGGGGTCCACTTCTGATTTGGGTCGGGTCAAAGTGGATTCGGATTCTTCGTAGTAAGACGAAGAGATTGATATATTGTACGCTCAAAACGGATAATGGGTGAATGAGATATTGATTCTCAAAGTAGACCCATTTAAGTTGGGAAATGAAGGGAAAATGTAGGACTTTGTCCCACATTGGTTTGGAAACAAGATTTGCCCCCCTTATATACATGAGCTCTTTTCAAGCTTGTGGAATTGTATAGCATAGAGGCTCTCTCGCGCGGGGGGGGGGGGGGGGGTGCAAATCAAAATCCAACTAGAGGGCCTCAAAAAGGCTTGAAATCGAGCTCGCGTGCGCCGGCACGAATGTCGTCCGGAAATGGGCTGGCCTTGCGGGCTAAGTTATGCCTAACTTCGGTATCATTTTCCATCTGGTATAGTCACTTGGTTCGGCCAAAACCGAACCGAGAGCACCTACTCTCGTGTGTAGCACGAGAGGTTGTGGTGCACCGAGAACACAACTCTCGTGCATCTGTGACCACGAGAGTAGTGCACTCTCGGGTTGCACCACAGTGCACATGAGAGATGTACTCTCGTGTTGCTGGTCCGTGTGCTCTCGTGTGAACCTGCACCCCAACGGTCTGAAACCCAAAAGTTCAGCCTGTTGTACAGATTAAACTCATCTGTTACGGAATTAATACTGTTTTAATTCCAATTTTTTAAATTCCGAGTTTAATCCTACTTAGTGGTGACCGTTACAGGTGTTACACAATTGGTTTTAACACCAATTTAATGGCCATGTTGAATGCTATCACTCCAACATCCCTATATAAAGAGAGGTAGAGCAGTAGCATTTTACACACAGTGAGAAACAAGGGAATTCCAGTAACTTTTCATCTCAAAACTTCTGCTTCTACTCTCTTCTTTAGCCAATCTGTGTTCCAGCTTTGCTTTGTTTGCCGGGTTCCTTGTTTAGGTGCTTAAACAAGGAATCGTAGCACGTTTTATCCTGGGAAACCTACGATACAACGCTCCTAGCACTTGTGGGAGGTAGCAAATAAGGTTTTAAGGAAAAGAACTTCGTGTTCGAACTCGTGCTAAATCCCTACCCAAACACTCAACCTTTTCCTTCCCAATTTTTTGTTTTCCCATATAATATTAATCTTTCCGTAGGATTATTATTATTGTTGGGATTTTCCACCTAATTACCCAACAATCTTAAAACCTTATATCCGTTTCCCGTTGGTTGTTTATCTCTAATTTCCTAGAAGAAATGGAGAATCCAGTTTTGCCAGCTCTCGGGGAGGAGAATGTTGTTGAGAACAACAGTGGTGGGAATGGCAATAATGTTGCTAATTCCCAGGCTACACCAGTGAACGTTGGTTCACAAGATGGTGGGAGCACTGAGGGATATATTCCCATGACTCGGGTACCTACGGTACCCAGTGGTTCGGCCGAAAGACCGGAGAAATTCACCGGTATTGGATCGAATTTCAAAAGGTGGCAACAAAAGATGTTGTTCTACCTAGCAACTCTCGGCTTGGTGAGATTTTTGACCGAGAAGGTTCTCGAACGAAGGGAACAGGATGCCCAATCCGTGATGGAAGTTGGCTATTGGAAGGATTCGGACTTCCTATGCCGAAACTACATCCTAAATGGATTGTGTGATGTGTTATACGATGTATATCGCAAGATTGGCACAGCGAAAGCGTTGTGGGAAGCTTTGGATCATAAATACCGAAGTGAGGATGCCGGCGCAAAGAAATTTGTGGTTGGCCGATTCCTTGACTTCAAAATGGTTGATTCCAAAACCGTGCTAAGTCAGGTTGAAGATTTACAACTAATCTTTGATGAAATCCGTGACGAAGGCATGACGTTGAGTGAAGCCTTCCTAGTGGGATCTGTTATCCACTTGCTGCCTCCAGGGTGGAAGGACTTCAAGAATTACCTTAAGCATAAGCGAAAGGAAATGAACCTGGAGGACCTGATCCAGCGACTCCGAATTGAGGAGGGGAACAGGACGAATGATGGAAGAAATTCTGTCACTATTGGTGCTAAAGCCAATGTTGTGGAGCATGCTAAAAACTCCAAGAAGAACAAGAAGGACAAGCAAAAGCTAGGTCCGAAAGGAGGCATTACCAAGAAGAAATTTCATGGAAAATGCTTCAATTGTGGCAAGATTGGCCACAAGTCATCTGAGTGCAAAGTTCCAAAGAAGAAGAACAAGAGTTCTGAAGCCAACATGGTTGAGGAAAGCAATCAGAAGGAGGTCGAGATTAGCCTTTCGGCTATGGTGACCGAGGTGAACCTCGTGGACTCTAACCCACGAGAGTGGTTCATCGACACTGGTGCAACAAGGCATTTGTGTTGCAACCGAGAGATGTTCAATACCTTTGAGACCGTTGAGGGCGAGAAGGTTTGGATGGGAAACTATGCTCAGTCTGCTGTGGAAGGCGTGGGCAAGGTGGTTCTGAAGATGACTTCCGGGAAGGAACTGACGTTGAACAACGTGCTGTATGTTCCAGAGCTGAGGAAGAATCTGGTGTCTGGCTCACTATTGAACAAGCATGGCTTTCGCATGGTGTTCGAGTCAGACAAGGTTGTTTTGTCTAAGTTAGGAATGTTTGTAGGCAAAGGTTATGTAACTGATGGGCTTTTTAAGCTCAATGTAATGCCTATTATCATGAATAAGAGCAAAGTTAATTTCGTTTACTTGCTTGAGTCTTCCAATTTGTGGCATGGTAGACTAGGTCACGTTAATTATAATTCTATACGTAGATTAAATAACATGGACCATATTCATAATTTTCAAATTAACACAAATAACAAATGTGAAATTTGTGTTGAGGCAAAATTAACAAAAGTACCTTTCAAATCGGTTGAAAGGGAAACTGAACCACTAGAATTAATCTATAGTGATTTGTGCGATTTTAGATCGATACAAACGAGAGGTGGTAATAAATATTTTATCACGTTGATCGACGATAGCACACGTTATTGTTATGTGTATTTGCTTAAAAGCAAAGACGAAGCCTTGGAAAAATTCATTCTTTATAAGAATGAAGTTGAAAACCAACTTAATCGTAAGATTAAGAAAGTTAGAAGCGATCGAGGTGGTGAGTACGAAGCACCTATTGGTGACTTCTGTGTGAGTGTAGGTATAATACACGAGCGTACTGCACCTTACTCACCTCAATCGAACGGTGTTGCCGAACGAAAGAATCGTACATTGAAAGATATGATGAATGCGATGCTTATAAGTTCGGGCCTACCTCAAGACGTGTGGGGTGAGGCTATTTTGACAAGTAATTACCTTTTAAATAAGGTACCCCACAAGAAGTTCGATAAGACTCCTTATGAGCTATGGAACGGTAGGAAACCTTCCTACCAGTACCTGAAAGTGTGGGGGTGTCTTGCCAAAGTTTTGGTGCCAACACCTAAGAAAGTAAAGATAGGTCCTAAGACAGTGGACTGTATCTTTATTGGCTATGCACATAATAGTAGTGCTTATCGGTTCTTAGTACACGAGTCCCATAATCCGGACGTACACGAGAACACGATAATAGAATCAAGGAATGCATCTTTCTTTGAAAATGTATTTCCTTGTAGGTCCAATGAGGGACCGAGTTCGTCAAAACGAACATTTGACGAAGCTATGGATAATGATAGTGGGGAATCCGAGAGAGAACCTGAGCTCGAGCCGAGACGCAGTAAGCGGGCGAGAGTTGGAAAATCATTTGGTCCTGATTTTCTAACTTACTTGTTGGAGTACGATTCGAGTACTCTAACTTGTTTATTAGAAAATGAACCCGATTTTCTATCTTGTTTGATAGAAAATGAGCCTCGAACGTACGGAGAAGCCGTGACTTCTATAGAAGGACCAATGTGGAAAGAGGCTATTAAAAGTGAAGTGGATTTCTATTTTACAGAATCACACTTGGGAACTTGTTGATCTTCCTCCGGGTAGTAAACCCTTAGGATCCAAGTGGGTCTTTAAAAGGAAGATGAAACCCGATGGTTCCATCAAGAAGTATAAGGCTAGGCTTGTAATCAAGGGTTACAGGCTACGCGAGGGCCTTGATTACTTCGACACGTATTCTCCCGTGACGAGAATAAACTCCATTAGAATGATACTTGCTATAGCCGCGCTGCGGAATTTGGAAGTTCATCAAATGGACGTTAAAACCGCTTTCCTAAATGGCGAACTAGATGAGGAAATCTATATGGAACAACCCGAAGGGTTCGTGGTTCCGGGCCAAGAAAGGAAAGTGTGCAAGTTGGTTAAATCGCTATATGGTTTAAAACAAGCGCCTAAGCAATGGCACGAGAAGTTTGACCATGCGATGTTGACTAATGGATTTAAAATAAACGAAAGTGAAAAATGTGTCTACGTTAAAGAAACGATAGACGGTTATGTCATTCTTTGTTTATACGTAGATGACATGCTCATCGTTTGTAGTAACGATCGGATGATCAAGTCTACCAAAAACATGTTAAATGCGAGATTTGACATGAAGGATATGGGTTTGGCTGATTTAATCCTCGGGATTAGAATCATTAGAAGACCTGATGGTCTGGTGTTAAGCCAATCACATTATATTGATAAAATCCTTGAAAAATTTAACAAGGATAATCATCAAGGGACTAGGACGCCATTAGATCGAAGCGTTCATCTAACCAAGAACCACGGAGAGTGTATTTCTCAAGTAGAATATGCTCGGGTTATTGGTAGTTTGATGTATCTAATGAGCTGCACTAGGTCGGATATTGCCTTTGCGGTTAGTAAACTCAGTAGATATACGAGTAACCCCGGTGCCATGCACTGGATGGCAATAGTGAAGGTTCTGAGATACTTAAGGTATACTCGAGACCTTGGACTACACTATGGGAGATATCCTGCTGTACTTGAAGGGTATAGCGACGCTAGCTGGATATCCGATATTAAGGACTCCAAGTCCACAAGTGGCTACGTGTTTACACTAGCCGGTGCAGCCGTTGCATGGAAATCCTCTAAACAGACCGTGATAGCTAGATCCACGATGGAATCTGAGCTGATAGCCTTGGACAAATGTTGTGAAGAGGCTGAATGGCTACGCCATTTTTTAGAGGATATTCCTAATTGGGAAAGACCTGTACCTCCAATGTGTGTGCATTGCGATAGTCAAGCTGCAATTGGACGAGTACAGAATCATATGTATAATGGTAAGTCTAGACATGTGCGTCGTAGACATAATACCATTAGACAACTTCTCACAACTGGTGTTGTCTCGATTGACTACGTAAAGTCAGAAGACAATATAGCGGATCCGCTAACCAAAGGGTTATGTAGAGTAGCTGTGGAGAAGTTGAGACGAGGAATGGGTCTAAAGCCCTTGGTATAAAGTTCTATAGTGGACACCCAACCTAGCTGGCACCTAGGTTCAATGGGACAACTAAATTATAAAACGGAGCGTGTCACTGTGGGGGTCTCGGATTCCCTACCACTCCTCGTTAGAAACAGTGGTTCCCGCACAAGGTTAGCATGTTAAATGCTTTAGTGATTCGAATGTCGGTTGACATATGTGAGTATGCGGGATACTCGGGAAAGAATCACCAATGTGAGAGAGAAGTGAGGGTCGCTTCAAAGGAGAATTGACGGGCATAATTCTTCACAAACTCTTGCAGAACCAGGAATGGTGACCCATAACCAAAATGGGCACAATCATGAGAACAAAGCATGTTTGGGAGGTTCCTGTGTGAGATATGTCATCGTCTACACAAACGGCAGTCGGTTCAAAGACATCGCGTTCTACTGTACAGTCAGTAGAGTAAATGTATCTTCACGAGGGAAGGTTCAAAGGGTGTGACCCTACCTATCCTATGCAGGGATCGACCGTTGAACACAGTTGTTTCCGTTTTAAAACTACCCCGAAAATCAATTTTTATTCATGTGGGGGATTGTTGGAAAAATTAGCTTAAAATGGCATAAAATGGCATATTAAGTGGCTATTTTGTGGTACAATTATCAGTGGGGTCCACTTCTGATTTGGGTCGGGTCAAAGTGGATTCGGATTCTTCGTAGTAAGACGAAGAGATTGATATATTGTACGCTCAAAACGGATAATGGGTGAATGAGATATTGATTCTCAAAGTAGACCCATTTAAGTTGGGAAATGAAGGGAAAATGTAGGACTTTGTCCCACATTGGTTTGGAAACAAGATTTGCCCCCCTTATATACATGAGCTCTTTTCAAGCTTGTGGAATTGTATAGAATAGAGGCTCTCTCGCGCGCGGGGGGGGGGGGGGGGTGCAAATCAAAATCCAACTAGAGGACATCAAAAAGGCTTGAAATCGAGCTCGCGTGCGCCGGCACCTGCGGGCACGAATGTCGTCCGGAAATGGGCTGGCCTTGCGGGCTAAGTTATGCTAACTTCGGTATCATTTTCCATCTGGTATAGTCACTTGGTTCGGCCAAAACCGAACCGAGAGCACCTACTCTCGTGTGTAGCACGAGAGGTTGTGGTGCACCGAGAACACAACTCTCGTGCATCTGTGACCACGAGAGTAGTGCACTCTCGGGTTGCACCACAGTGCACATGAGAGATGTACTCTCGTGTTGCTGGTCCGTGTGCTCTCGTGTGAACCTGCACCCCAACGGTCTGAAACCCAAAAGTTCAGCCTGTTGTACAGATTAAACTCATCTGTTACGGAATTAATACTGTTTTAATTCCAATTTTTTAAATTCCGAGTTTAATCCTACTTAGTGGTGACCGTTACAGGTGTTACACAATTGGTTTTAACACCAATTTAATGGCCATGTTGAATGCTATCACTCCAACATCCCTATATAAAGAGAGGTAGAGCAGTAGCATTTTACACACAGTGAGAAACAAGGGAATTCCAGTAACTTTTCATCTCAAAACTTCTGCTTCTACTCTCTTCTTTAGTCAATCTGTGTTCCAGCTTTGCTTTGTTTGCCGGGTTCCTTGTTTAGGTGCTTAAACAAGGAATCGTAGCACGTTTTATCCTGGGAAACCTACGATACAACGCTCCTAGCACTTGTGGGAGGTAGCAAATAAGGTTTTAAGGAAAAGAACTTCGTGTTCGAACTCGTGCTAAATCCCTACCCAAACACTCAACCTTTTCCTTCCCAATTTTTTGTTTTCCCATATAATATTAATCTTTCCGTAGGATTATTATTATTGTTGGGATTTTCCACCTAATTACCCAACAATCTTAAAACCTTATATCCGTTTCCCGTTGGTTGTTTATCTCTAATTTCCTAGAAGAAATGGAGAATCCAGTTTTGCCAGCTCTCGGGGAGGAGAATGTTGTTGAGAACAACAGTGGTGGGAATGGCAATAATGTTGCTAATTCCCAGGCTACACCAGTGAACGTTGGTTCACAAGATGGTGGGAGCACTGAGGGATATATTCCCATGACTCGGGTACCTACGGTACCCAGTGGTTCGGCCGAAAGACCGGAGAAATTCACCGGTATTGGATCGAATTTCAAAAGGTGGCAACAAAAGATGTTGTTCTACCTAGCAACTCTCGGCTTGGCGAGATTTTTGACTGAGAAGGTTCTCGAACGAAGGGAACAGGATGCCCAATCCGTGATGGAAGTTGGCTATTGGAAGGATTCGGACTTCCTATGCCGAAACTACATCCTAAATGGATTGTGTGATGCGTTATACGATGTATATCGCAAGATTGGCACAGCGAAAGCGTTGTGGGAAGCTTTGGATCATAAATACCGAAGTGAGGATGCCGGCGCAAAGAAATTTGTGGTTGGCCGATTCCTTGACTTCAAAATGGTTGATTCCAAAACCGTGCTAAGTCAGGTTGAAGATTTACAACTAATCTTTGATGAAATCCGTGACGAAGGCATGACGTTGAGTGAAGCCTTCCTAGTGGGATCTGTTATCCACTTGCTGCCTCCAGGGTGGAAGGACTTCAAGAATTACCTTAAGCATAAGCGAAAGGAAATGAACCTAGCGACTCCGAATTGAGGAGGGGAACAGGACGAATGATGGAAGAAATTCTGTCACTATTGGTGCTAAAGCCAATGTTGTGGAGCATGCTAAAAACTCCAAGAAGAACAAGAAGGACAAGCAAAAGCTAGGTCCGAAAGGAGGCATTACCAAGAAGAAATTTCATGGAAAATGCTTCAATTGTGGCAAGATTGGCCACAAGTCCTCTGAGTGCAAAGTTCCAAAGAAGAAGAACAAGAGTTCTGAAGCCAACATGGTTGAGGAAAGCAATCAGAAGGAGGTCAAGATTAGCCTTTCGGCTATGGTGACCGAGGTGAACCTCGTGGACTCTAACCCACGAGAGTGGTTCATCGACACTGGTGCAACAAGGCATTTGTGTTGCAACCGAGAGATGTTCAATACCTTTGAGACCGTTGAGGGCGAGAAGGTTTGGATGGGAAACTCTGCTCAGTCTGCTGTGGAAGGCGTGGGCAAGGTGGTTCTGAAGATGACTTCCGGGAAGGAACTGACGTTGAACAACGTGCTGTATGTTCCAGAGCTGAGGAAGAATCTGGTGTCTGGCTCACTATTGAACAAGCATGGCTTTCGCATGGTGTTCGAGTCAGACAAGGTTGTTTTGTCTAAGTTAGGAATGTTTGTAGGCAAAGGTTATGTAACTGATGGGCTTTTTAAGCTCAATGTAATGCCTATTATCATGAATAAGAGCAAAGTTAATTCCGTTTACTTGCTTGAGTCTTCCAATTTGTGGCATGGTAGACTAGGTCACGTTAATTATAATTCTATACGTAGATTAATTAACATGGACCATATTCCTAATTTTCAAATTAACACAAATAACAAATGTGAAATTTGTGTTGAGGCAAAATTAACAAAAGTACCTTTCAAATCGGTTGAAAGGGAAACTGAACCACTAGAATTAATCTATAGTGATTTGTGCGATTTTAGATCGATACAAACGAGAGGTGGTAATAAATATTTTATCACGTTTATCGACGATAGCACACGTTATTGTTATGTGTATTTGCTTAAAAGCAAAGACGAAGCCTTGGAAAAATTCATTCTTTATAAGAATGAAGTTGAAAACCAACTTAATCGTAAGATTAAGAAAGTTAGAAGCGATCGAGGTGGTGAGTACGAAGCACCTATTGGTGACTTCTGTGTGAGTGTAGGTATAATACACGAGCGTACTGCACCTTACTCACCTCAATCGAACGGTGTTGCCGAACGAAAGAATCGAACATTGAAAGATATGATGAATGCGATGCTTATAAGTTCGGGCCAACCTCAAGACGTGTGGGGTGAGGCTATTTTGACAAGTAATTACCTTTTAAATAAGGTACCCCACAAGAAGTTCGATAAGACTCCTTATGAGCTATGGAACGGTAGGAAACCTTCCTACCAGTACCTGAAAGTGTGGGGGTGTCTTGCCAAAGTTTTGGTGCCAACACCTAAGAAAGTAAAGATAGGTCCTAAGACAGTGGACTGTATCTTTATTGGCTATGCACATAATAGTAGTGCTTATCGGTTCTTAGTACACGAGTCCCATAATCCGGACGTACACGAGAACACGATAATAGAATCAAGGAATGCATCTTTCTTTGATAATGTATTTCCTTGTAGGTCCAATGAGGGACCGAGTTCGTCAAAACGAACATTTGACGAAGCTATGGATAATGATAGTGGGGAATCCGAGAGAGAACCCGAGCTCGAGCCGAGACGCAATAAGCGGGCGAGAGTTGGAAAATCATTTTGTCCTGATTTTCTAACTTACTTGTTGGAGTACGATTCGAGTACTCTAACTTGTTTATTAGAAAATGAACCCGATTTTCTATCTTGTTTGATAGAAAATGAGCCTCGAACGTACGGAGAAGCCGTGACTTCTATAGAAGGACCAATGTGGAAAGAGGCTATTAAAAGTGAAGTGGATTCTATTTTACAGAATCACACTTGGGAACTTGTTGATCTTCCTCCGGGTAGTAAACCCTTAGGATCCAAGTGGGTCTTTAAAAGGAAGATGAAACCCGATGGTTCCATCGAGAAGTATAAGGCTAGGCTTGTAATCAAGGGTTACAGGCTACGCGAGGGCCTTGATTACTTCGACACGTATTCTCCCGTGACGAGAATAAACTCCATTAGAATGATACTTGCTATAGCCGCGCTGCGGAATTTGGAAGTTCATCAAATGGACGTTAAAACCGCTTTCCTAAATGGCGAACTAGATGAGGAAATCTATATGGAACAACCCGAAGGGTTCGTGGTTCCGGGCCAAGAAAGGAAAGTGTGCAAGTTGGTTAAATCGCTATATGGTTTAAAACAAGCGCCTAAGCAATGGCACGAGAAGTTTGACCATGCGATGTTGACTAATGGATTTAAAATAAACGAAAGTGAAAAATGTGTCTACGTTAAAGAAACGATAGACGATTATGTCATTCTTTGTTTATACGTAGATGACATGCTCATCGTTTGTAGTAACGATCGGATGATCAAGTCTACCAAAAACATGTTAAATGCGAGATTTGACATGAAGGATATGGGTTTGGCTGATTTAATCCTCGGGATTAGAATCATTAGAAGACCTGATGGTCTGGTGTTAAGCCAATCACATTATATTGATAAAATCCTTGAAAAATTTAACAAGGATAATCATCAAGGGACTAGGACGCCATTAGATCGAAGCGTTCATCTAACCAAGAACCACGGAGAGTGTATTTCTCAAGTAGAATATGCTCGGGTTATTGGTAGTTTGATGTATCTAATGAGCTGCACTAGGTCGGATATTGCCTTTGCGGTTAGTAAACTCAGTAGATATACGAGTAACCCCGGTGCCATGCACTGGATGGCAATAGTGAAGGTTCTGAGATACTTAAGGTATACTCGAGACCTTGGACTACACTATGGGAGATATCCTGCTGTACTTGAAGGGTATAGCGACGCTAGCTGGATATCCGATATTAAGGACTCCAAGTCCACAAGTGGCTACGTGTTTACACTAGCCGGTGCAGCCGTTGCATGGAAATCCTCTAAACAGACCGTGATAGCTAGATCCACGATGGAATCTGAGCTGATAGCCTTGGACAAATGTTGTGAAGAGGCTGAATGGCTACGCCATTTTTTAGAGGATATTCCTAATTGGGAAAGACCTGTACCTCCAATGTGTGTGCATTGCGATAGTCAAGCTGCAATTGGACGAGTACAGAATCATATGTATAATGGTAAGTCTAGACATGTGCGTCGTAGACATAATACCATTAGACAACTTCTCACAACTGGTGTTGTCTCGATTGACTACGTAAAGTCAGAAGACAATATAGCGGATCCGCTAACCAAAGGGTTATGTAGAGTAGCTGTGGAGAAGTTGAGACGAGGAATGGGTCTAAAGCCCTTGGTATAAAGTTCTATAGTGGACACCCAACCTAGCTGGCACCTAGGTTCAATGGGACAACTAAATTATAAAACGGAGCGTGTCACTGTGGGGGTCTCGGATTCCCTACCACTCCTCGTTAGAAACAGTGGCTCCCGCACAAGGTTAGCATGTTAAATGCTTTAGTGATTCGAATGTCGGTTGACATATGTGAGTATGCGGGATACTCGGGAAAGAATCACCAATGTGAGAGAGAAGTGAGGGTCGCTTCAAAGGAGAATTGACGGGCATAATTCTTCACAAACTCTTGCAGAACCAGGAATGGTGACCCATAACCAAAATGGGCACAATCATGAGAACAAAGCATGTTTGGGAGGTTCCTGTGTGAGATATGTCATCGTCTACACAAACGGCAGTCGGTTCAAAGACATCGCGTTCTACTGTACAGTCAGTAGAGTAAATGTATCTTCACGAGGGAAGGTTCAAAGGGTGTGACCCTACCTATCCTATGCAGGGATCGACCGTTGAACACAGTTGTTTCCGTTTTAAAACTACCCCGAAAATCAATTTTCATTCATGTGGGGGATTGTTGGAAAAATTAGCTTAAAATGGCATAAAATGGCATATTAAGTGGCTATTTTGTGGTACAATTATCAGTGGGGTCCACTTCTGATTTGGGTCGGGTCAAAGTGGATTCGGATTCTTCGTAGTAAGACGAAGAGATTGATATATTGTACGCTCAAAACGGATAATGGGTGAATGAGATATTGATTCTCAAAGTAGACCCATTTAAGTTGGGAAATGAAGGGAAAATGTAGGACTTTGTCCCACATTGGTTTGGAAACAAGATTTGCCCCCCTTATATACATGAGCTCTTTTCAAGCTTGTGGAATTGTATAGAATAGAGGCTCTCTCGCGCGCGGGGGGGGGGGGGGGGGGGTGCAAATCAAAATCCAACTAGAGGACATCAAAAAGGCTTGAAATCGAGCTCGCGTGCGCCGGCACCTGCGGGCACGAATGTCGTCCGGAAATGGGCTGGCCTTGCGGGCTAAGTTATGCCTAACTTCGGTATCATTTTCCATCTGGTATAGTCACTTGGTTCGGCCAAAACCGAACCGAGAGCACCTACTCTCGTGTGTAGCACGAGAGGTTGTGGTGCACCGAGAACACAACTCTCGTGCATCTGTGACCACGAGAGTAGTGCACTCTCGGGTTGCACCACAGTGCACATGAGAGATGTACTCTCGTGTTGCTGGTCCGTGTGCTCTCGTGTGAACCTGCACCCCAACGGTCTCGTGTTGCTGGTCCGTGTGCTCTCGTGTGAACCTGCACCCCAACGGTCTGAAACCCAAAAGTTCAGCCTGTTGTACAGATTAAACTCATCTGTTACGGAATTAATACTGATTTAATTCCAATTTTTTAAATTCCGAGTTTAATCCTACTTAGTGGTGACCGTTACAGGTGTTACACAATTGGTTTTAACACCAATTTAATGGCCATGTTGAATGCTATCACTCCAACATCCCTATATAAAGAGAGGTAGAGCAGTAGCATTTTACACACAGTGAGAAACAAGGGAATTCCAGTAACTTTTCATCTCAAAACTTCTGCTTCTACTCTCTTCTTTAGCCAATCTGTGTTCCAGCTTTGCTTTGTTTGCCGGGTTCCTTGTTTAGGTGCTTAAACAAGGAATCGTAGCACGTTTTATCCTGGGAAACCTACGATACAACGCTCCTAGTACTTGTGGGAGGTAGCAAATAAGGTTTTAAGGAAAAGAACTTCGTGTTCGAACTCGTGCTAAATCCCTACCCAAACACTCAACCTTTTCCTTCCCAATTTTTTGTTTTCCCATATAATATTAATCTTTCCGTAGGATTATTATTATTTTTGGGATTTTCCACCTAATTACCCAACATATATATATATATATATATATATATATATATATATATATATATATATATATATATATATATATATATATATATATATATATATATATATATAAAAGATAACCTTAAACCAAACATGATTATATTACATACCTCAATTTTAACCAAACACAAGAATCTAACATTCCTAGTAATCTAACATTCCCAACAATCTAACATTCCCTAAGGTAATCTAACATTCCGTGAACCAAACAGCCCCTAAATGGAAAGTTAAGCACCACAATATCTCAAGAAACCAAATACGACCACTGCCCAAATAGGTAATTAATAGGGTGATTTTGCCGGGTATGTAACTTTTGCCGGGTGAATACAAAAATAACTTACATAAAAATTTGATCACAAAAAAAGGGAAAACCCAGAGCTGCGGAACTAACGAGTCTATTAGAAAGTAGAATTAGCAATTTTTACGCCTTTCCCGATCGGCGCCTCGGGTCGGTAGCCGAGCTCCGGGAGATTACAATCCGGAGCAAAATGAAGATAATGTATTGACAAGAATGTTAGATCATAAAGAAGCAAGGAAGACGCGTAGCGTCACTTTACTCACGCACAACGGTTCGTTCAGAGGACGATCGCGGGGTCACTGAATGAAGTCCTCCGTTTCTTTCGGAGGTGCTGACCCGCAGCGAGGCAGAACCGATCTGATTCTCTGAACAATCGGAATGTTCCCAATTTTAAAGGAATTCCTGCGAATTAAGATGACGGATCCTGCCGATCTAAAGTATCAATTCCAACAAAATTTATTAATACCCTACTTTATTATACAACCTTCCCCATCTATCAACATTTACAAGGCGTTTAGTTCATGTAATTTAACTGTAGTTAAATTACAATTCAATAGATGTCTTAATTACATTGTTTGGTTGGAAGGAATTGCAATTCCCTCCTTTTGTTGAATTGCAATTCATGGGGTACCTCATAAATTGCAATTCAATGAATTTGAGAAGGGAAAAACATATGAAATGACACTGCTACCCTTGGTTGTTATTACTAAAATTATTACACAAGGATATTTTAGTCTTATACCACTTCTTTTCTTCTCAACTCCAATAATTCTATTTCTCCCTACCAAACAACGTAATTTGAATCCATACATTATTCCTACCTTATTCTTTTCCTACGGAATTACAATTCATTTCCCCCTAATTCCTTCTTTCCAACCAAATGCCCCGTTATTTGTGCGAGTGTGTATGGGTGGTTGGTTTGGTTTCTTTATTTTTGAAGTAAAAATGGTTTTGGTTGAGCACCGCCTCTCACACCTAGACCATATACAAAATCTGGGAAGAGAAGAGAGGGTTCATCTGGGAAGAGAAGAGAAGAAATAGATCTTTACAAATCTTCATATTCAATACATTTTAACGAGGTAAGAATACATTTTTTTTATGTTAAATTGTATTGGCCTGGTAGAAGAGATAACCGTTAGCTAAAATATTTTATTTCGTTTTAGTGGTTTTTTTTAATTATTCCGCACGGGAAAAAAATAATTCGTATTGGAGTATATTTTTTCTATTATTTCGCTCTGGAGTATTTTATTTCACATTGCACTTCATAAGTCCCACTTCAGTGTTCATTTCACAATTATTTATTTCTTTTCGTAAAACAATTATTCGGACTTATTGTTGAATCCACAATTATTTATTTCTTTTTGTAAGAAAAAAAAAAATAGGAAGTCGGTTTTTCCTCCTTTTGTATCCAAAACCCATGCATGACATTTCTGTATCCATTTTTTCCATCACTAATTGTGTTTATGATTCTAATTAATGAGCTTCCTTCCCGAGACCACGTGATGCATGCTGGCGATGATCAGAACAAACCGCCGGCGACCCAGTCAACGCCGGAAAACCGATCAGAGACAGCCACAAGCATTCAACAATCATAACATCACCGGAAAAACGCCATGAGCGCCGGGCCAAACCAGAGACCGAGTTCTCCATAATTGCAGACACCCATACTGTTAGTATTAATAAATGTTATTAGTTTATATTATATAGTTTGTATAAGTGGTTATGCTTTAGTCAAATAACGCTAGCCTATAGATAGGAGAGTCTTGTGTTAAATCTCATATAGGACTCTCTCTATAATCCATTCTGATTGATTGAATTTTGAATCCTATCATCTCATCTGGTATCAGTTAGACCGATAGGTCTACCTTGTTTAATCTCTCCCCGAAAATACCGAACAAATTCTTCTGAGCGTACGGTGACCACCACCACCGTTCCCGCTCCGGCCACCACTAACAATCTCACGACGGACACCATTTCGTCTCCATGAAGCTCACAATGAGGAGCTACCTCTTCTGGCGCACCCAACTAGTCCCGTTCCTCCGCGGTCAAGGACTACTAGGCTACATCAGCGGCGAGCTTCCATGTCCAACGGCTACGGTCTCCGTACCTCCGTAGTCCGGTGACTCCACCACCGCGGCGACCACCACTGCACCGAACCCCGCACATGCTGCTTGGATACAACAAGATCAATCGATGTCTCGTCGTTACAAATAAAACTAGTTCGTCACAAATGTGTACTGCGTGCCAACTTGGAAAATCGGTGCATTTTCCTCTAGATACGGTTTCAAACACTAGCAATAATGTCTTAGATTTGTTATATACCGACATCTGGGGTCCGTATCCTGTTATTAGTGCTTCTGGTTTTCGTTACTTTGTTTTATTTGTAGACAAATACTCCAGTTACTGTTGGTTTTACCCATTAAGGTTAAAATCAGATATATATAAAATCTTTAATTTGTTTCGGGCAATTGTAGAACGACGGTTTTCGCGTTCTATCAAAGCCATCCAGTCTGATTTAGGGGGTGAATATCGCCGTCTTCATAAGGTTTTTGAATATCTTGGCATCACTCACAGACAATCGTGCGCATATACACACGAACAAAATGGGCGCGTTGAGCGCCGGAATAGACATATTGTTGAAATCGGCTTAGTACTACTTGCTGAAAGCTCAACCCCGCTAAAATATTGTGACTATGCCTTTGAAACAGCCACCCACTTAATCAGATCAATTGCCTACCGTCTTCTACTATACACTTTGAAAACCCACACTATCGTCTACATAAAACACAACCCACATACACCTTCTTTCGTGTGTTCGGGTGCCGATGTTATCCTTATCTTCGGCCATACAATCAGCATAAGATAGAATATCGATCGACACCATGTGCCTTCCTAGGTTACCCTGTTTCATTTAGGGGATACCATTGCATGGACCTAACCACGGGAAAGATCCTTATCTGCCGTCATGTCCAGTTTGATGAGTCTACTTTCCCTTTTTCTATGCAGTCTTCTCTTCAGGTTGACTCAAGTACTACTACTACACCTTGGGGATCCGGGCCAGTAGTAGTCAACACTCAGTCTACACCAATGAACATGGAGTTACCTTTGGCACAAGAGCCGGGCCCTATGGCTCTAGAGGCTCCCCCAGCACCAGCCGAAACTCGTGTTACCACGGGTCAGACTCAAGAAGATGGCACATAATGCGCACCCGACGCAAGACTCGGGGCACAGGCGAGCAGTTCTATGCTCTTAATACAACTACACACCCCACTTGTTACTCAAGCCGTGGGCCACCCGCAATGGCGGGACGCCATGGATCAAGAATTCAACGCCCTTTTACACAACAACACTTGGCAGTTAGTTCAAGCTACGCCTCATATGAACATTATCGGCTGCAAATGGGTTTTTCGCACCAAACGGAAAGCTGATGGCTCAATTGAGCGTTATAAGGCGCGTCTGGTTGCAAAAGGCTTCAACCAAGTAGCAGGTGAAAACTTTTTTTGACACATTTAGCCCTGTAGTCAAAACGACTACAGTCCGTATACTATTTTCTCTTGCAGTTTCCAACAGGTGGACCTTAGGTCAACTAGATGTCCACAATGCCTTCCTGACACCTGTCTAAGACAGTATATATGAAGCAAACTCCCGGTTACGAGGATCCCACACATACAAATCATGTGTGTCACCTTCAACGGTCTCTCTACGGGCTGAAACAAGCACCTTGCGCCTAGTTTAAAAGGTTACACGAGTTTTTAACGTCCACCGAGTTTTCGGTGTCTAAGACTGATGTCTCGCTCTTTCACTACACAACTAGGATTCCCGAGTATTCTTGCTTGTGTACGTCGACGACATCATTATAATGGGCAATGATCCGACGTTGATTAACTCCTTACTACATCGTCTCTCCACAACCTTCAAGATTAGGGATTTGGGACCACCGAGTTTTTTTTTGGTTATTGAGACACTGACGGTTGGGGATGGTTTTATTCTTTCTCAATGGCGGTATATGAAGGATATTTTGTCTCGCGCAGGTATGACCGACTACAAGGCCTTGGTTATGCCCGCTTCGGTCACACAACCGACTACTCCGTCACCTGACTCTTTCGACAATCCCACGCAGTACCGTCGAATAGTAGGAGCTCTCTAGTATCTGACTATCACTCGTCCAGATCTTTCGTATTCGGTTAACAGGCTGTGCCAGTTTATGCACTCTCCTACCCTCGACCACTGGTGTCTACTAAAACGGGTCCTGCGGTATTTCAAAGGCACACAAGACTACGGGTTACGGTTGTCCCCGTCCTCTTCCTCCGATCTACATGCCTTCTCAGATTTCGATTGGGCAGGGTGTCCAGTTGACAGGAAATCAACCAGTGGCTACGCAGTGTTTCTTGGTGCTAATCTCGTCTCGTGGCTCTCTCGCAAGCAACGCACGGTGGCTCGCTCTTCGACTGAGGCCGAGTACAAAGGCCTCACAAACGTCTCGGCTGAGGTAACCTGGGAAGTCTCGTTGCTTCGAGAACTTGGCCTCTACTATGGTAAACGGGCAACTTTGTGGTGTGACAATCTTGGGGCCACATACTTGGCTGCTAATCCGGTATTCCACGCAAGGACGAAGCATGTTGCGATCGACTATCACTTCGTTCGAGACAAAGTCGCATCTGGAGACTTCATCGTCAACTTCGTCTCTACAAAGGACCAGCTGGCCGACATCTTCACCAAGCCGCTGTCTGCACCACGTTTTCAAGCACTTCGCGACAAGCTCAATGTTGTCACCCTCCAACCTTGTGCTTGAAGGGGTGTGTTAGTATTAATAAATGTTATTAGTTTATATTATATAGTTTGTATAAGTGGTTATGCTTTAGTCAAATAACTGTAGCCTATAGAATAGAAGAGTCTTGTGTTATCTCTCATGGACTCTTTCTCTTTGTAATCCATTGTGATTGATTGAATTTTGAATCCTATCATCTCATCCATACCACGGCCAGAAACCACCCAAAACGACTAGAAAAACCAACACTCGTCGGACAGACGAATGGGATCACCCATATTCATCTCCAACTCAATCCAAACTCCAGGCGCCATTTCAGATAAGAAACAACCACGAACAGGTATCAAACAAGATGAAACTACTCACGCCGGACGCATCCCTTTCGCCGGAAAAAGCTCCCAACTCCAGAAACACATCCAAATGACGCTTGGTCACCAGAAAAGGCGTTAACAGAGCAGAAAACCAAGGCCACGAACAACAAACAACGCCGGGAACAAAGCGCACCAGAAACTCGATCGAACCAGTGCCTCTCCAAAAATGACCGGAAAAACGTGGACTTCATCTTTAAGGGTGTACTGATGCACCAACGGCCACCAATCACCAACCACAACTCTGTCCGAACTCCAGGCCTCCATTTTTGATGAAGAAAGGTCCAAGATGGTAATCAGAGAGCACAGAACAACTCTCGCGGGAGAAGTCCCAACCACCAGAAGGGAAAAACAACTCCAATGCTCACCAGCGGTGCAAGAGATAAGCATAAAATCAGAGGAATACCTGGGATGAAGAAGAACCATAAATCTGTAAAGGGACCCAACCGGTAAGCCTCGCCAGAAACTGCAAACTTCCAGCCGCCACCAGGAACCTCACGGAACAGGGACCTCACTCAAATACCCACCACCGTCCAGAGCTCTACTTTCCGGCCACCATGGAATATTGAGGGCCAGAGAATGACGCGCCTGGACAAATCCATGCGTCGGTAAAGCCAGTTGTTGACGCCTCCGGAGTAGAAAACATCATAAAACACGCCAGCATGGCCACCGGGCGGTGGGGACACAGTCACGACCGCCGGACGGAGAGGTCGCCGGCGAGAGGAATCAGCTTCACGTCTGAGAAACAGATTCAACGCCGAAATGTGGCACCCATCCCGTCGGAGTTGACCAGCACGAAAAGAACAGATAGTCTCAAAAATCATTGTCGCCACCGGAGAGCTTAGTCGCAATCGAAATCTCCAAGTCACCGGCAGTCCTTGTCTTTATCGGAAAAAACAAGGAGAAACGGACAAAATTGATTTGTCTTTATCGATAGCTCCAAGGTGAAACAGCCAAAACAGTGAACAGTGCATCTTAGAAAATCTTCACGAAACCGGCAAAACAAGGAGAAATTCTATGAAAAATTCGAAAATAGTAGATAGAAATATTAAAAATCGGAAAAACAATAGTTTAATCCAGTAGCCCCAACAAGATTAATCCATTATGAGAATGAATTAATCAGTAGCCTAACAAGAAAAAACAGGCGAATGAAAACTCCATTTGTGTTGGCACTTTAGAGAGAAGTAAGAGAAACACTCTAGTCAACTCCTCCAAAGAGATCATGGTTGATCAACTCCATTTAGACTGGTTATCACTTCCTAATCAAGACTCAAATAATCATGTCAATCAATAACATCAAGGTCAAGTCTCAACTTTCCTTAACCAATTCAAAATCATCCATCAAACACCTAACTTACTTCCCTACCTCCCTCCGAGGAGAACTAAACACAACCATAATGAAAATAACACAAGATAAGGAATTCCAAAACAAACACAAGATAAAGATCAAAACAATAAAGCAAGAAAGTAAATAGCAAAGTGGAAATAGAAATAAAAGAGCTAGTGTGAGCATATAGCCCTTAGTGTGCAATCTAACTATCAGCTTAGGCTTTTAGTTGAGATGGAGCTGCTTCAATTTGGTATTAGAGTCAGACCAAAGGTCATGAAATCTTTAAGATCCAAAATTAAATACATCAATCCAAGCTATGTTTAAGAACCTAAAAATATCAAAATCTTTAAGATCCAAAATTAAATGCATCAATCCAAGCTATGTTTAAGAACCTAAAAATATCAAAATCTTTAAGATCCAAAATTAAATGCATCAATCCAGGCATCCAAAATGTTTAAGAACCTAAAAATATCAAAGAAAATGAAAGAGAGAAGCATGTTGAAATGGCTAAAAAGGGGATTAAATACAAGCAAAGGCTAGCCACAATCCAAATGTTTAAGAACCTAAACATATCGAAGAAAATGAAAAAGAGAAGCATGTTGAAATGGCTAAAAAGGGGATTAAATACAAGCAAAGGCTAGCCACCCACGGGTATGGCTGATCCCGTGGCTAGAAAGGCATGGCACACTGCTCAGTGGCCACGGCCGTGGCCACTAGGCAGTGTACACTGCCTGGTTGCAGGTTGAAACTCTTGCTTCGCCTTCTAGGCTATTTTTCACCCCCAAAAACTTTGAATTAGCATTTGTGGTCCTCATCAAAGTTGTAGCCCATCAAATTAGCTTTCCAATGATATAAAATCAATTGATTTGGAAATTTCTATGTAGTGGCCAAAATACTGAGCAGTGGACGATTTGTGCAAGAATTTCAACTTCTTGCTCTTTTGCTCCATTTTTGCCTTTGTTTATCCAAATGACCAAGACCGCTAAACACACTATAATTTGGCTCTCTAAGATGTGTTACCTCCATCTTCATACCTTCTCATTAACTCCCATTGACTCTATATGCATCCGAAACTCCAAAAATCATTCAATTCATCTAAACCATCCAGAATTACACATAAACACAAAAATGAATCAAATGAAGGACACTTTGGAAAAAATTATAACAAATAACAAGGAAAATAAGCTTAACTGCAAGGTGAAATTATCAACATTTAGACTCTTATCAACTACAAATAACACTTTTAACGTTGGTTTTTAGAGATAAAAGACGTTATTTTAGATGTCATTTTGGCATACATTATAAATAAACGATACGACGTCTGTTATAAAAAACTGACGTCGTATATTTTTTTTTAGAATTTTTAAATAATACATATGATGTTGATTTTTACCTAAAAACCGACACCGTATATTTAAAAAAAAATTAAAAATACAAAACAACATTGATTTGTAGCAAAACTAAGGTCGTTTGTATTTTTTAAAAAAAATAAGCAAACAACGCCGATTTGTAATTAAAAAATTAAATTATACATACGACATTGGTTTTAACCCAAAACCGACGTTATATGTATAATTATTATTTTTTTTAATTACAAACGACGTCGGTTTTTTTTAAACCGATGTCGTTTGTATAATTTAATTTTTTTTTTATAAATTATACATACGACATTAGTTTTTGGTTGAAAATCGACGTCGTATATTATTTTTTTAAATATTAAATTTATTTTATAATTTTCTATCAAAACCTGTACAATTCACATCAACATTCTATACATGTGAATCATAATCACACAAGTGATCACTAATTCAAGAAATTTCTATAATAATAATAAACAAAAATAATTTAAACATAGACTACGGTGTGGTTAATCACAGGATACACAAGGGAAATCCGAAAATAGAAACAAACATAAAGGATATGGCCAATCATCAGATGCACAAGGGAAAGCCGAAAGTTTGAATGAAAATAAATAGAAAAAGATCTTACCTCACCAAAGAGTTGTCCATGTTGATAAACAAGTCCCGAATCAAACAAATTTTATTTGTAAATTAATATACTAAATGGATATTAATTCATAGCAATACTATTTCAAACAATCTCAAAATAATTTACAAAATCAATAAAATACTAAAACGTCCTAAATTCAACAATGATATTTAAAATAATCTTACATTCAATTATAATAATCAAATCTAATTATAATAATATATTTAAAATAATTTCCAAAATTTGATATATATATATATATATATATATATATATATATATATATATATATATATATATATATACAATAATTCAAAATATATTAACCTTTTTTTTAAGCTACTGACTCTATTACGTACATTGTAGTATTTGTTCATCTATACTTTCTCAATCTGTTAAAGCACAAAGAGTCAACATAGCCCCCATTGAGGCTCGAAATATATTAACCTATAATTTCTAAAATGCACAATAATTTCTAAAATTCAAACTATATTAACATTAATTCTTAAAATTCGAAATAAATTAAAAATGATTTGAAATATAATAATAATTTATAAAATACACAATAGTTCAAAAAATACAAACATATTAATCTTTTTTTTTTTTTGAATGCTACTAGCTCTATTACATTGTAGTATCTGTTCATATACTTTCTCAACCTACTGAAACACAAAGAGCTAATAACGCCTCCATTGAGGCTCAAACTTACAACCTTCCACAAATGGAAGTTCAACCCGGGTACCATTAGACCACATAGTCCTAGTAAACATATTAATCTATAATACCTAAAATACACAATAATTCCTAAAATTTGAAATATATTAACAATAATTTCTAAAATACATTTTTTTTTTGAAATACTTGATTCTTTACAAGGTAGTATCTGTTCTATACTTTCTCAAACATTTGAGCGACCTTTGACCATCCACTTGGATGGATAATTCGGATGCCATCACACTACATGGTAGTTGGCCTAAAAGGCTAAAATGCATAATAACTCTTAAAATTCAAAATATATAAACAAATAATTCTAAATATATTAAAAATTTATTTTCAACTCATAAAAATTCAAAAATTAAAAAATATTTTTAAAATGTACAAAATCTTACAAAATGAACGAGGGTCGCTTAATGTAGTATAATTTCTCAAAAAAAATAATATATGGAGTATCTGGTTATCGATCCACAGGGAAGTGGACGTATTAAGCACTAGCTACTAAATTATTCTTATGAGGGTAACCTAACGAATGAAATGATTGAGCAATGACAAAAACTAAATAAAACAAAGTATGCAAGTTTTTGAAAACAATAAGGAAAGAATGAGATTTCTGGATTTAAGTATTTAATCACATAGTGCCAATCTTAAGAACAATATTAAAATCTTAGTTTAACAAGTGTGAGAATGCAATTGGTAGAAAGAGTTACTCCCGTAATCTCTATCCTATGTGAATATTCACTCCCGTGATATAAACACCCAACAATATAAGAACAAGCATTCATAATAAAATGGGAAAATTGTAAAAAATGTCCCTCTATAATATGCCAATTATCAATGTCACCCCTGAATTATGAGTTGTGTAAATGTTGCCCCTCAATTATCAAAACGGTGCACATATAGCCCCTCCCGTAACAGACATGTGGTTCCCCGTTAGTGTACGACACCGTTAAGTCGAAGTAAATATGTAATTTAGTTATTTTTTCCCTCCCTCGATTCGAATTACTAGCGACGGACAACAGTGAGGAACCACATGTCCATTACGGGAGGGGCTACAAGTGCACCATTTTGATAATTGAGGGGCAACATTTACACCACTTATAATTCAGGGGTGGCATTGATAATTGGCATATTATAGAGAGACATTATTTACAATTTTCCCTAATAAAATCTTAATTACTACCATCTCCCTATGTGCAACAATCAAGAATTAAACACCATAACATATTTGCCCTCTCCCAAGGTGCAACAGTTAAGTGCAATTGTCTGTGTCCTAAATTATGCCCAACTCCCGTTGTGAGACAAAGAAAGCTATGAAACAAGTACTTACAGCCATTAACTACTACCAACAACAATATAAAACACAATTACAACACAAGTTAAAACCCAAATAATAATATATTAAAGCATTAAAGAACTAGGCACAAAGGTTCATAAATACTTTTCACCCGAGAATCTCTAAAGTAAATAAGCCACACATAGCTAATTGCAATACAAAGCAATAATTAAGAGTTTACAAATAATCAAGAGAGTACAAGATGAAATTGCACGGTGAATCTTGAAATCAAAAAGTAATGTATTTTTACTTGTTTTTTAAGTTAAGCACAAGTTACGTTCATTAATTAAACTTGTTTAAACAAATATAAATAATGAAGACAGAAAGCATAAACGAAAGTAAAAACACAAAGAAATTGTTACGCAGTTCGGAGCTCATTCTCCTACGTTTGCGGGGCACTCCACGTCTGCCCAATCCACTATAGATGTTCACCAAAAGGAGTATTACAAGAGGTAAATACAAATGGCCTCCAGCCTTTACCACTACCACTCTTTCTAACACCTATCCAGGACTGACACACGTATGCCAAAACAATCTTCACAAGATGATTCAGCAATACCACGTACAGAACATGTATTACAGATTTAAATCTTCTTAATAATTAAATAGCATAGCATATTAAATTAGGAAGCTTTGTAAGGAAAGTGTGCACTCAGAATTGCAGTCTCAAAATTGGCAAGTTTCCCTTTTGATGTGCTTTCCTTTTATACGCTTCACCTTCCACTTTCTTGATCCACATTATGTGTTGCACATGTGATTCAAACATCCTTAGCCGCTCATTCTTTAGTAATCTCTGACTTGCATTTTGAATACTTCTTCATGAGAAAATCTCCACCACAAATTGATCTTGGTCCAAAAGATTAACTAAATAATAATACTACTAAATAATACAAACTAATAAATCAATCTAATAAATTAAACTAATAAATTAGCCAAATTAATGTGTACTAATTTGTACACTTACACAAGAATTAAACCAAACGATTCTCCCAAATCTCCCTAGCTTTCTTCTTGCTTCCCAAGACAATTTGTGACTCTTGATTCTCTTCTTTCTTGCCTCCAAAACTGAGCATAATGCCCTAGGGTTGAATAAAGATGGGCTTTGAAGAGTATTGAGAATATGAAGAAAGATAGATGAATTATAATATTGAAGCAAAAGCCATCTATTTATACAGTGCATATAGGGCATGGTAGTGGCAACCCATGATCTTAGGAAAAGGAAAAACAATCATAGACTAAAACAAAATACATAGGAATAGAAGGAATAAAGCTAACTAATATTATTCCTTAATAGGCTTTTTATAGTTGAAGCTCAATAGGAATAGATTAGGAAACTTCCACACAACTTTCCAAAATCTTGCCCAGTGACGTAGGTTCGATTAGCAGGCTTATTTTTACCCTTTTTCCTTTTGATATAGACTTTTATTTCTTCATAAGAGTTATATGCCTTCGAGTATTCTTTCCAATGGCTCAAGAATCACTTCATTTGGATATTTCTAGGATGATATATGGTCCAAAAATCGAACGCTCGCGAATCTGTGCGAGAATCTTGCTCTTTTGAAAAGTGATGAAACTTCACTGAAAATTTTCGATGTGTTGAGCTTTTCTATGAGTCATAGGTTGTAGCTCTTCGATTCTTATTTCCAATGGTGCAAGAATCACCTAAATCAGACATTCCTAGAGTGAGATATGATCAAAATACTCAAGTGTCGCCAAATTCAATTTACAACTCTTTGGTCTTTTGCTCCACTTTTCCCTATTTTGTTCTTGTGATCAAATCCATTGAAAGTACCACTATTTGGCTCTGTTTGAAGCTTTTTAGCCACCTCCTTAGCTTCACATTGACTTTGTTTTGGCTCCAAACTCATCCTAAAACTTCCCTTGCTTTTGCAATTGATCTACAATGGTTCCAAAATACTAACAAATACCGTAAAACATTCAAATCAAGTGTAAAACCATATCCTAATGAGAAAACAAGGGAATATGCTATTAAAGTAACAATTAAATGAACTTAAACCGAACAAATATATTCAAACCAACACTATAAATATGTACAATTAAGCTCAAATCAAACTCCCCCACACTTAAACCTTTGCATGTCCTCAAGCAAAACCAAGGAATAAATCACACATCAAGCATACAAATTATACCTACTCTCTCTTGCACAACATTTCATACCACCAACCAACATGCCACAAAACAACAAGCTTCAAAAGTCATCTCAGTTTGACACATAAGACCCATTCTCAAGCCAATAACCAAGCACAAAAAATTATTAAAGTACGTGAGGGTCAAGTGTGCACAAATTCTAAGTTGAGATTATGCAAAACACGGCTCATGAATGAGATCCCATAGGTTTTCCCTTCATACTCCCACTAGCTCAACTCTAAGAATGCAAGCTAAGATCAAATAGGTCTTTATTAAGCTTGTAGTGGACTAAGGGTGTATGGCTAACAAAGAGGTGGTATGAATAAATACAAAAAGTGGTAATTCTAATAATGTTGCCTTGGCTAATGTTAAAAGTGGTAATTCTAATAATGTTGCCTTGGCTAATGTTGTTGGTAATCCTGAGACTTTACCTATTGCCTTGTATGGTGGTAGCACAACTAATTTGCATGGTAATGGTACGAGCTACAAACACAACATATCGAAGTTACATTGCCAGGTATTCATTTTATTATTATGATTTTGAACATTTTCTATTTGTTGAACTTGCATTTGATACTGATACTAACTGCCTAATAGATATTTTCCGTTACTTTTAGATAATTATTACCATAAACGTACTATTCTTTTAATGGTAATAATGTGCTATCTAAATTATGGTAATATATCAAGGACATGCAACTTTTCCAAATGTTTTAATCTCCCCTATTGTACTTTAACATTAAGTGGTTATTATAGCCTGTAGTTTTGCCATAATTTTTTGCATGTCCATATGCGATATTTTTTTTAGAAATCCTACTGCGGGATTTTTGGCCTCTTCTGTCAATATGACAAATTATGCGAGGCGACACTAACATCGAATATCAGAAATGTGATGGCAATCCTAAAAGACACCAGACAACAGTGGCGGATCCAGAAATTTTTCCAGCGGGGGCAAAATATTAAAGCAAAATTGATAATTAGAAAAAAAAAATGAAACACTTAAAAAGTATACCCATAAATAATGTTGGATATAAGAAAATTATAAAACACATCAAAACATTATACAAATATTCATAACAAAATATGAACATAATCAATTTGATAAAATAATTTGAATAAAAAATCCATTATAAATTACACATCTCATCTCATTATTAATATATAAATAAAGATTATATTATTGTGTTGAAGCAATATGCACTATTAATAATAGTGAAAATGTGAAATAATGAGAAAAGGTAGTGTTAATAAGAAAAGGAAAAGTTGAAAACATAATCAATTTGATAAAATAATTTGAATAAAAAATCCATTATAAATTACACATCTCATCTCATTATTAATATATAAATGAAGATTATATTATTGTGTTGAAGCAATATGCACTATTAATAATAGTGAAAATGTGAAATAATGAGAAAAGGTAGTGTTAATATGAAAAGGAAAAGTTGAAAGCGGATAAAAGGGATCAAACCCTGGCCTGTGTTTAGAATAACCACGTGCTCAACCATCTATGCTAAGCCACATTCTGTTAATATTTCTCTATTTTCTTGTACTTATACTAAAACTTGTACTATATATACACATTTACACACAAGGGTTATATAAAAGGTGGGGGTGGGGCAGTTGACCCCACTGCCCCCACTGTAGATCCGCCCCTGCCAAACAAGTGATTTTCTCAAAAATCTATATTTTACTCTTACGGATATTATTTTGCATGTATATCTACAGGCGAATTAAGCAATTATGAACAATTTGTTATATTTTGGGGATCTACGAAATTTACAAACCGCTATGGTTAACCACTACATATCATAAACACCTAGTACATGATTTCAAAACCATGCATTTCCCATTTGTGTTAAGTTTTTTTTTTTTTTAATTTTTTTTTTGTTTTTTTTTTTTTATTTTTTTTAGTATGCCGTCCTTCCTTTCCCTATATCACCACAATAATGTATCATTACGGGTTATCAACTACCTGAAGCCCATAATGTGGAATCCAAAGGGAACGTTGATTGCATAATATATTTTCAGATTATTTCTCGGCATTAGGGGAGATTTAAAGTCCAAATTTAATAGAATGTCGAGAAAATTTCAAGATCTTCAAACCCATGTAATAATTTATAATAAACTAGAAGTTCAGAAATAACAAGCAATCTGCTAGAAACATCAAGGAGTGACTAAAAGTCCATTTCATATATATTAAGAATTAAAATCTCCAACTAGGACTAATATCTCTGCCGTTTTTCCTTTATGCCATAAGCATAGGGAATTTATCAGTTTAAGAATTTCCAAAAACTATATCTAATATAGAAATTCCGTCACTCCTGAAAAATAAAATTTTTATCCTAAATTTTTTTTTTCTCTCGCCTGGAAGGAAAAAACCCTCAAAAAAACTATATTTAGGTTAATGTTATAACATCTTTGCTTGTTTTTATAGTTATTTTGAATCATCTCAGTAATTAAGTTCTTTAATTTTATTTATTTAATACATGTTTCTCTTGCTATTCCTATTAGGATATGATTTTACAATTGTTCTGAATATTTTACGGTGTTTGTTAGTGTTTTTGAACCATTTGAGGTCAAAAATATGAGCAGATGGAGTTCAAGGATAAGTTTAGAGTAATTTTGGACAAGTTCAGTGCTCAGAGGATTCGACGCGTCGAGCGAATGACGCAGCACAAGATTAAGAAAGGGCGCTGGTGGCTGCAATGTTTCCATATTCAATTCAAACCTCAATTTCCCAATTGAATTTCAATTCCAAATCCCAATTCAATTTCAATTTCCAAAGCATGCATTACATTCCAAACTTCAAATTACATGAGGCGGCAATTTCTTAAATAAAATAAAGAAATTTCCAATTCTGCCCAACTTTGTACCTACTATAAAATTTCACATTCCTTAACCATAATGAAGAATTTTTTAGAGATTTTTAGAGCTCTTTAGAGACAAGAAAGAGAGAAATCAAGTGCCACAAGTTGTCTTGGGAAGCAAGAAGAAGACTGGAGATTTGAGAAAATCGTCTGGTTAGTTCTTGTACTCTTTTGATGATTTGTAATTCTTTATTTATATTTGCTATGTATAATTTTGCCATGCTTGACTAAATTCTTTAGAAATTATTGGGTAAAAGTGTTTACGAACCTATGTGCCTGAGCTTTCAGTTTCTTTAATATATTATTATTTGGGTTAACTTGTGTTGCATTTGTGTTTTATATTTTTGTTGCTAGTAGTTTAGGGCCCGAATTACTTGCTTCATAGCTTTGTTTGTGTCACAACGAGAGTTGGGCATAACTTTGGGCACACACAATTGCACCTAATTGTTGCACCTTGAGAAAGGGTAATTTATTAGGAGGATTTGATTCTTGATTATTGCGCATCGAGAGCTGATAGTAGTTGGGAATTTATGATGCTTGATCTTGTTTTATAGGGTGTTTAAGCCACGAGAGTGGAAATTCACTAGTGTTAGTGACTACGAGAGTAGCTCTATACCACCTTGCATCCTCACACTTGTTAAACCCAGATTTTAATATTGTCCTTAAGATTTGGCACTAGGTGATTAAATACTTGAATCCCAGGAATCTCATCTTCTCTCTTATTGTTTTCAACATCCTGAATCTCTGTTTTATTTTATTTATTTTATGCAAATCAATCATCTAAATAATTGTTAGGATTAGCTCTAATGAATAAATTAGTAACTAGTGCTTGATACAATAACCACTTCCCTGTGGATCGATAACTCATATTCTGAGAATTATTTGTTTGCAAATATACTACGCATCAAATTGAAATGAGACAAGTTCTAGCAAAACACTCATGACCGGAATCTCACATAAACCTTCACTAGCAATGCAAAACACAAGATCAAGATTTAATCACCAATTATTAGGTGGTTAACAATGCTATTGGCACAGGAATAAATCAATTATGTGTTACACCTCAAATCACCAATCACAAATTGAGTTGCAGCAAGCACCACTAAAACAAACCACTAACCGACAAGAGAAAGTAATTGCAATTGCATGCTGAGACAAGTAATTTATTCACCAAAAATGGCATATGAGTCATCCAAGCAAACGCAAAAAATTTTAAATTTTAAAAATATCCCCAAATTAATGACTCCTCCCCCACACTTAAAAATTTGCATCGTCCCTGATGCAAAATAAAAGAAAAGGAGAAAAAAAGAAAAGAGAAAACTAAAAAGCAATAAAATAATCACGAACTAGAAAGCAATAAAACTAAATAAAACGAATTTAGAAAGCAATAAATAAATAGGGAAAGTAATAAAAGATAAATGGGGTGCCTGCCATGAAGCGCTAAGTTTAACGTCGCTAGCTCGACCTAACCTGGTTATGGAGTGCTCATCCTGGTTGATCCGCGAGTTTGATCTCATCACTCCATAAACTCTTCAAATGCATATACTCATCATGTGTCACCTTGAAAGTAGGGTCAAGGTGCAAAATTGACTTGCAATCAATGACCTTTAATTTGACTCATCAAGAACATTAAATTCCACCTTTTGCTCCCCAAAGTCAAAGATTATGGAGCCTTTCCTTGCATCAATTATTGCTCCAGTAGTGGTCAAGAAAGGTCTCCCCAAAATGAGTGGGATATCTGTATTCATTGGGGCATCTATCACAACAAAGTCACAAGGCACAAAATACTTATCCACACGAACTGGGACATCTTCAATAATTCTAATAGGCTTTGTGATGGATTGATCCGCCATTTGCAAAGTGAATTGGATTAGTTTTGGTTCTCCCAACCCTAACCTTTGACAAAGAGTAAGAGGCATAACACTCACACTGGCTCCTAAATCACAAAGGGATCCCTTTAAAGGTCGGCCTCCAATAACACAAGGAATTGTGAACTTCCCCGGATCTCTATGCTTAGGTATACTCCTCCCAATACCTGGGGTCAACGCTCTATACTCTTGTGCCACAACAAGCATCTCTCGTTCCCCATATTTCTTTTTCTTAGCTAGAATCTCTCTCAAAAATTTTTCATAAGAGGGAACTTGTGAAAGCAAATCAAGTAAGGAAACTGAAACTTTCAAACTCTCAACAATCTCCAAAAACTTTTTCCACCTACTTTCTTTTGTTGTTTCAAATTTTTGAGGAAAAGGCAATGGTGGTACATACCTTCTCACAGGCTTCTCTACTTCCTTTTGAACTTGTGGATTATTTTGCACAACAGTTGGCTCATCTTCTATACCATCAAGTATCTCTTCAATCTTCTCCTCAACTGTCTTTTTAGGAATTGATCTGATGCTTTGATTGGAAAAGGTGGCTCTTCAAGTACTTTGCCACTCCTTGTAACAATTGCATTTACATGCTCCCTTGGATTTCCAGTACTGGCTGGCAACTTCCCTGTGACTATGGTGCTAGATGTAGAAGCTTGATTGAGAAGTTGTTTTTCTAGCATCTTGCTATGGGCACTTAATTGATCCACCCTTTTCCGTTAATTGTCTATACCTCTCGTCACTTTGCAATCGTAACTTAAGTAGCTTATCCATTGTAGCTTCCAAATTTGATTGTGGTGAGACCTCCGAAACGGGAAATTGAGATTGAACTTGAGTACCTTGAAAACCTAGAGGACCTCTATTAACAGAGTGTTGAGGATTGGCAGCCTCCATTGGGTTACTCCATGAAAAACCGGGATGGTTCCTTGAATTATTAGGATGGTAGGTCCCTTGAGGTTGGAAAGACTGTTGATGAGGCTTATTATATCCCACCATATTAATTTGCTCCATAGTGGTTTGAGAATTTAATTCGTCGAGACAATCCCCTGACTTATGTCCACCAACACAAAGTTCACACATCAAAACTTGACCAAGAGTAGGAGGGTTAGAAACATGACTCACATTGTGTTTTTGGATGGTGATTTGGGAAAGCTTTTGCACCATGGAAACCACATTATCCAACTTTGTTGACAAATCCATTAATTGCCCCGCCTCATGAATTCCCCCTACAAGCTTTTGTGGAGACTTCTCCGTGTACCAAGTAGATCCATTCATAGCAATTTTCTCCAATAGTTCCTCGGCTTGTGTTGGCTCTAGAATTGTGAACGAACCACCCGAAGAAACATCCACCAAAATCCTGGAATTATCAAGCAATCCTTCATAGAAAGACATCATCAAATCCCAACTTTGAAACCCATGGTGTGGACATTGCCTCTTCAATTCAATTCCTTAAATCTCTCTCAAGACTTAGTGAGGGACTCAGTTGCCAGTTGCTTAAAGTTTTGAATTGCCCTTCTCATCCTTTGAGTCTTGGAGGTAGGATAAAACTTCTTCAAAAATTCTCCATGTAATTTTTCCCAAGTGTCAAAATGGTTATCTGGCTGTGAGGATAACCAATCCTCAGCCCTGTCCTTCAGTGTGAAGGGGAAAAGCCTAAGTCTGATAGCATCTTGAATGACTCCATTCATTTTGAAGGTGCCATAAAGTCGTAGGAACTTGGTGATGTGAGCATTGGGATCCTCTGTGGGTGTACCTCCAAAGCGATCCATCGAAGCCATGTTGAGTATGGCCGGATTGATCGCAAAGTTGTTGGCCTCCACATTTGGAATATTGATGGTACCATGCTCCTCAACATCCGGAGCAAGGTAGTCAGACATTGATCTCTCTTCAACTTGGTTTTCTTGTACCTGTGCCATCCTAGTTTGTTTTCCAAGAAACTTGGTTCTTTTCTCAATCTCAAGATTCAAAGGTAATAATCCTTCTTTCCCAAAAGATCGTGTACGCATACAAAGCCAAGTTCTTAGATTCAAAGCAAAATCACACTCAAGAACAATGAACTTGTTATGGGTTAGCAAATAAAATAAAATAAAATAAAATAAAAAATAAAAATGGACTAGACTCCTAAAATAAAGATTTCATTAATGTTAATACTAAAACGCCACTTCCCCGGCAACGACGCCAATTTGATGCGTAGTATATTTGCAAACAAATAATTCTCGGAGTACGAGTTATTGATCCATAGGGAAGTGGTTGTATCAAGCACTAGTTACTAATTTATTCATTAGAACTAATCATAACAATTATTTAGATGATTGATTCGCATAAAATAAATAAAATAAAACAGAGATTCAGGATTTTGAAAACAATAAGAGAGAAGATGAGATTCCTGGGATTCAAGTATTTAATCACCTAGTGCCAAATCTTAAGGACAATATTAAAATCTGGGTTTAACAAGTGTAAGGATGCAAGGTGGTATAGAGCTACTCTCGTAGTCACTAACACTAGTGAATTTCCACTCTCGTGGCTTAAACACCCAATAAAACAAGATCAAGCATCATAAATTCCTAACTACTACCATCTCTCAATACGCAATAATCAAGAATCGAATCCCCCTAATAAATTACCCTTTCTCAAGGTGCAACAAATAGGTGCAATTGTGTGTGCCCAAAGTTATGCCCAACTCTCGTTGTGACACAAACAAAGCTATGAAGCAAGTAATTCGGGCCCTAAACTACTAGCAACAAGAATATAAAACACAAATGCAACACAAGTTAACCCAAATAATAATATATTAAAGAAATTGAAAGCTCAGGCACATAGGTTCATAAACACTTTTACCCAAGAATCTCTAAAGAATTTAGCCAAGCATGGCTAAATTATACATAGCAAATATAAATAAAGAATTACAAATCATCAAAAGAGACAAGAATTAACCAGACGATTTTCTCAAATCTCCCTAATCTTCTTCTTGCTTTCCAAGACAACTTGTGGCTCTTGATTTCTCTCTTTCTTATCTCCAAAGAACTCTAAAAATCTTTAAAAAAAATTCTCCATTAAGGTTGAGGAAGGTAAAATTTTATAGTAGGTATAAAGCTGGGCGGAATTGAAAATTTCTTTATTTAATTTAAGAAATTGCCTCCTCATGTAATTTGAAGTTTGGAATGTAATGCATGCATTAGAAATTGAAATTGAATTGAGATTTGGAATTGAAATTGAATTTGGAAATTGAGGTTTGAATTGAATATGAAAACATTGCAGCCACCAGCGCTCTTTCTTAATCTTGTGCTGCGTCATCCGCTCGACGCGTCGAGACCTGTTAGTCTCGATCATGTTACTTTTTGGAAATTTTTGAAAAGGCTCGACGCGTCGAGTCCTTTGAGTCCTGAACTTGTCTAAAATTGCTCCAAACTCATTCATGAACTCCCCTTGCTCATATCTTTGATCTAAAATGGTTCAAAAACACAAACAAACATCGTAAAACATTCAAAACAAGTGTAAAACCATATCCTAATGAGAATAGCAAGGGAAACATGTATTAAATAAGCAAAATTAAAGAACTTAATTATTGAGATAATTCAAAATAACTATAAAAACAAGCACAGATGTGATAACATCAACCCCTCACACTTAAGCATTTGCTTGTCCTCAAGCAAAACCAAGGAATAAAATCACAAGTCAAAACATACAAATTACTCATGCTCTCTCTTGCGTAACCTTTCAAACCACCAACCAACTTGCTACAAAATAACAAGTTTCAAGAATCAAATTAGTTTGGCACATAAGAGACCCATTTCCAAGCCAATAACCAAGCACCAAGAATTTAAAGCATGTGAGGATAAGTGTGCACAAGTACTCAGTTGAGATTATGCAAGACACGGTTCATGAATGAGATCTCATAGGCTTGCCTTTCATACTCCCCTAGATCAAGTCTAAGAATGCAAGTTAAGATCAAATAGGGCTTTATTTAGCTTGTAATGGGGCTACGGGTGATGGCTAACAAAGAAATGGTATAGAAAAATTAATCAGAAAGAGAGAATATCACAATTTATCTAAACTTTTCAAAATTTGGAAGAGATGAGATAATCAAAATTTCAAGGAGCAAATTTCTTTTAAGAACTTAGCAACTCTTTGGTAAAGTGGGGATCCAAACTCAAAAACTTTCAATCTTTTTTTTTTTTTTTAATATTTCTTTTCTCTTCTTTTCCTTGATTCCTTTCTTTGGATTTATTTTGGATATAGTAAGATAAATTTTAATCCAAACTTTCAATTCACTCACACTTGAACATTTGTAATATCAGCTGCTTTTTGGCACAACTCCATAAAACTCTTCTTACAGAAATAATAAAGATAAAAGTTTCATTCTCTCAAAGGGTGAAAGGGAAATATTTGGCCAAGGGCTAAGGGTTATAATAATGGGGGTAAATCAAAGAAAAACAAACACAATGAGGGGATACGTGCTTAGCACTTATTTAAACAAACAAAAGGCACAATGGGGACACAAAAGATAAAAATATATATATAGGGACAAGTTTAAAGGCTATGGATAAACAAAAATGGGCTAAATCACTTCAAAACATGCAAAACTTAGACATCATAGGTGCACAAAATAATACTCGGACAGCGGAACATCCAAATTCAAATAACTTTTTTTTTTTGGGAAATGACATATAATTGGTTGATACTGCCATGGAAGATTTTATAAATAAATCTATTACAGTTGCTGACAACATATTTTGCATCTATAATTGTTCATATTGTTTAAATCTAGATCTAAAAGCTACAACAGTAATATAACGCCTGAAGTGTGCTAACTGTTTGATGATAAAGAAAAAGCAATTAAGACATACAATTCAACTTGCTAAAAGAAATAGATACACCGAAGATGTCATGAAAAGACATGTGGTGAAACATAAAGCTAGTTGATAGGGTTTTACATAGAGACCCAAATTGATCATAATAAAATAGATATCCTTCCATGATATTATGTTCCGCTATTTAATAAACTAGCAGCAAATAATATAATTAGATGTGTAGCTAATAACACAGTCACCACATATTTATATGGGTTGCCTATATATACTTGTTTTAAAAAAATCCCAGATGGATTTAAATTCTTGAAATGCTATAAGCAAAAATCGCAACGTGAAGAGTGTAAAAATAATATGTCTCTTTTATAGTCAATAACTATTTAAGCATTTTCCTTCTAAAAAATTTAAAGATGTATATCACATGCATGAAACATGACAAAATATGTATAAGCATTTTCCTTCTAAAAATTTAAAGATGTATATCACATGCATGAAACATGACAAAATATGTACATGCCTGGAGATGGTATGTAAAATGTCCTAAATACCTTTTATATATATATATATATATATATATATATATATATATATATATATATATATATATATATATATATATATATATATATATATATACACACACACACACACACACATATATATATATATATATATATATATATATATATATATACTTCGTTCTTTTGGTACATTAATTGCTGTCCAATATATCGAGGAAGATAAATGACCCATTTAAACATAAAAAGGATTTATTTTTAGGACCAGAAGTCCACTATATTGAAACGTCATTTTGAATACTTATTGGGACTAAAAATCCCGCCCCCAATTGCATTTGTAATATTTTTGGTGATTCTCTTAGAATTATTATAAAATCATGCCTTAGAATGATGTTTAGTTTATATTGTGGACCAATTTAGGCTTTAAGCTTTATTCAGCCGGATTATAATACCTGTTCTAGTAGATATCTTGGTTCCATTAATTAAATAAGCTTTATTTATATTCTCATCTCGTTTTACTATGCTCTTGCTTTGTCATATCAAGAAGCGGGGCTTCTTGTTTCAATAGAGATGGAATGAAAAGAAAGGGAAGAAGGTTTATTTCTGAAACTGAAAAACTGAACTCATAACAGGGTGAATGTATTCTATTATATACAACATCTAGGCTGAAGAAAAGGAAAGGTCTAGGCTAACAAAATCAGTTACAAGTAGTTGAGCTGTTAGTTGAGGTGATGCAGTGTTCTCTTGATGACTTAGCTGTGCTGATCATTGGAGTGTGCTTGCTTGAAGTTGACTTGGAGTCAGCATGTGTTGATACCCCCCCCCCCCCCCCGCAAGCTGGAGGATACATGTTGTGGAGACCCAGCTTGGCTATTAGACTGCAGAAGGTGATGGGAGAATGTGGTTTTGTAAACACATCAGCCAGTTGGTTTCCAGTGGTAACATGCAGTAGCTTCAGAATCTTGCTTTGTAGTTTTTCCCTTACTAGATGGCAATCAATCTCGATATGCTTTGTTCTCTCATGAAACACAGGATTTTCTGCTATAGCTATAGCTGATTTGTTGTCACAGTAAAGGATAGCTGGAGGACTTTTGGTTATGCCCAAATCTTGTAGAAGATAAAGTAACCTTTGGATTTCACAGGCTGCTGTTGCTAAAGCCCTATATTCTGCCTCTGATGAGCTTCTAAAAACAGTCACCTGCTTCTTGGACTTCCAAGACACCAAGGTGATATCCAAGAACATGCAAAATCCTGTGACAGATCTTCTAGTGCCAGGACAAGCAGCCCAGTCAGAATCAGTAAACCCTTTTAGATGTAATGAGGATGTTGCAGAGAAGAAAAGACCTTGCCTTGGAGCTGCTTTGATGTACCTTAACACTCTTTGAGTTGCCTGCATATGAATGTCAGTAGGACAGTCTAAGTATTGAGACAGTTGTTGTGTTGCATAGCTTATATCAGGTCTAGTACTTGTGAGATAGAGCAGCTTTCCCACAAGTCTTCTGTATTGAGTAGCATCTAGAAGTTTGTTTCCATTGGTTTTGCTTAGCTTGACTGATGTAACCATAGGAGTCTTTGCTGGTTTACAATGTAAAAAACCAGTTTCTTCAAGTAGCTCTAGTGTATACTTTCTTTGAGTCATTGAGATGCCTTTGCTATTTCTTTCAATTTCCAGCCCCAAGAAGAACTTTAAAGTTCCTATGTCTTGAATATGAAATACAGTATCCAAGTGCTCTTTAATTTGCTGGACCTGACTCAGATCAGGGCTTGCAATGATCACATCATCTACATAAATCAGCAGAGCTACAAAGTTATCATGTGTGCCTCTGGTAAATAAAGATGAATCAGAGATGGCCTGTTTAAAGCCCATTTTTATCAACTCATGTGTTAGCTTGACATTCCACTGTCGACTAGCTTGCTTTAGACCATAGAGGGACTTTGTTAACTTGCACACTTGAGCAGCCTTGTTAGAAGAGAAGCCAGGAGGTAGTTTCATATATACTTCTTCATTTAAATCTCCATGTAGGAAGAGAAGAGAAACTAGTACAAGGATTTAATCTTTCTAAGATTAATCCCACCACTTGGTCCAAAACCAAGAACGCAATAAAATAAGAACGGGTTTCTAACCTGAGGTTTAACCCAACGCGAAGAAACAAGAAGAAGCAGATGAAGCCCGAGTCGTGTGTACACACACTCTCCTTAAAACCGATTCGCCACCTCCCGAGGGTGCTAGGATCGTTGTGGCGTCAGTCTCCCAGGATAAAACGGACTACGACTTTGGCGTTTGAGCACTCCAACCCAAAGCCCGGCGAACTAGAACACAAGTTGAGCACTCCGATGTTTTCAGAAGATGTTGGCAGAAATTTCCCTTTGTAAATGAGATGAGAGTAGAGAGAAAACAAAGAAAGATTTTGAGAGTTTCAACAAGAATGTGCCCAAAAATTCTGCCAACCACCCAAGGTATTTGTAGGGATAGAGGAATTAAATAGCATATTCATGGCCATTAACCAATATAAATTCAAAATTTAATAATTGGATAATAACGTTTGAAACGGTCGTAATTATTATCGTAATAATTCCAACGGTCACGAACTTAATACGCGATTAATTCGTACCGACCACAACGACCCGTTTCAAAATATCTGAGTGACCGAGAAGTCCGTAGAAACCCGAAGGTTTAACGAATTGGGACCGGAAACCACACCCGAGTGGTCCGCAAGCACCGAAACGGTGCAGCACGAATCAATGCATATAAGATTTGATTCGTGCACACCGAATCCACAGCACGAAATGAGCTACTTTGGAATCCAAAGCTTAAGCTCAATTCGTGCACAACTTTCGTCCATGCACAAAGCATAGCACGAAAGTACACTTTCCCAATTCACTAATTAAGCTTTCAAGCTTAATCATTCTTTAAGCTATCAAAGCTTAACCACAACACTTAAGCTTAATCAAGCTTACTTTCTTGCACACCTCGTGTACAACGAAACAAGCTTAATAACGAATTGCTAATTTAATTAGCAATTAGCTTAAGATTTCGGCTTCTCTCAAATAGGTTCACATTGAGAATCAATTTCTCATTCACCTATTACCCATTTTGAGCGTACATTATATCAAATTCTTCGTCTCACTACGAAGAACCCGAATCCACTTTGACCCGACCCAAATCGGAAGTGGACCCACATATATTTGTACCACAAAATAATCACTCAAAATGCCATTTTTAGCTAAAAATTCCAACAATCCCCCACATGAATGAAAATTGATTTTCGGGACGAGGAAAAATCGACATGAACGTGCTCAACGGTCGATCCCTGCATAGCATAGGTAGGTGTTACCCTTTGAACCTTACCTTGTGAAAATATGTTTACTCTACTAGCTGTATGGTAGAACTTGATGTCTTTGAACCAACTGCCGTTTGTGTAGACGATGACATATCCCACACAGGAACTTTCCAACCTTTGTTCTGTTCTCATGGGTGTGCCCGTTTTGGTCATGGGTCACTTTCCTGGTTCTGCGAGAGTTTCTAAAGAATTGAGCCCATAAATTCTCCTTTGAAGCGACCCCACTTCTCTCTAACATAGGTGATTCTTTATCGAGTATCCCGCATACTCACACATGTCAACCGACATTCGAATCATTAAAGCATCAACATGCTAGCCTCGTGCGGGAGTCACTGTTCTTACGAGGAATGGTAGGGAGTCCGAGACCCCCACAGTGACACGCTTCGTTCCATAATTTAGTTGTCCCATTGAACCTAGGTGCCAGCTAGGTTGGGTGTCCACTATAGAACTTTTTTTATTCCAAGGGCTTCAAACCCATTCCTTGTGTCAATTTCTCAACAACCATTTGCTTACCCTCGGGTTAGCGAGTTAGCGGCCGCTACGTTATCTTTTGACATCACGTAGTCAATAGAGATAACCCATGTTGTGAGAAATTGTTTAATGGTATTATGTCTACGACTTATAAGTCTAGACTTACCATTCCACATCTAACTCTGTACTTAACCAATTTTGGCTTGACTATCGCAACGCACACAAATTGGAGGTACGAGTTTATCTCTAGGAACATTCTCGAAAAATGGCATAGCCATTCGGCCTACTCGCTCGCGACACGAGTGTAAGGCTCTCAGCTTTGATCCCGTCATGGATCTTAGCTATCACAAATCGTTTCGAGAATTTCCATACAACCAACTGCACTGGCCTACGTAAACACGTAGCCTTCAATGGACTTAGCGTCCTTTTACAGGTACATATCCCACGTAGTGTAGTCCAAAGTCACGAGCATACCTTAAGTATCTCATAACTTCCATTATTGCCTTCTAGTGCGTATCACTAGGGTTACTCGTATGTCAACCGAGTTTGTTAACCGCAAGGCAATATCCGGCGTAGTACCACCCATTTGATACAATTAAACTACCAATAATCTGAATTTATTCTCCATGAGAAATACAATCTCTGTGATTATTGGCTAGTTGTACGTTAGTATCTAACGGTGTCCAAGCCACTTGATTATCATCCTTTGCAAGGATTCAATCAACACAATGAGATTGGCTTAACACGAGACCATACGGTCTTCTCACGCTTTTAATCCCGAAGATTAAATCTGCCAAACTCACATCCTTCATGTCAAATCTCAAATTTAACATATTCCTGGTAGATTTGATCAACTGATCGTTACTACCCACGGTGAGTTTATCGTGTATAAACAAATAGTGATATCACCGTCTATCGTATCCATTACGTAGACACACTTTTCACTTTCGTTTATACTAAACTCATTGGTTATCATTGCATGATCAAACTTCACGTGCCAATGCTTAGGCAATTGTTTCAAACCATACAATGATTTCACCAATCACACACTTTCTTTCTATAGCGCGGAACCACAAAACCCTCAGGTCGTTCCATGTCTATTAAAAAAGTGATTTTCCACATCCATTTGATGAACTTCCAAGTCTCGCTAAGCAGCTTTGGCATGTATCATTCTAATGGATTTCATTCTCATCACAAGAGAATATATATCGAAGTAACCGTGGCTCTCGCGTTGCATGTAATCTACAATTACACGCCCAGCCATTTACTTCAATATAACCAACCAGTTTTTATCTTCCGACACGTGATCCACTAAGATCCAGAGGTTTTACAACCCGGAGGAAGAACAACCAGTTTCAAGTATGATTCTTTAAGATAGAATCTACTTCACCTCGGTAGCCTCTCTCATGTTGGTCCATCTGTAGAAGTCACCACTTCTACATACGTTCGAGGCTCATTTTCTAACAACTGTGTCAGAAAATCTGGTTCATTTTCTAGTAAACAAGTTAGAATATGCGCATCACATTCTAACATGTACGTCAGAAAATATGGACCAAAGGATTTTTCAAATCCTAGCTCTCTTGCTACGTCTAGCTTCGAGCTCGGGTTCTCTTTCATACCCTCCAACCACAGCTACGTCGAACGTTCGTTTCAACGTGCTAGGTCCATTCATTGAACCTTCGCAGAAATACATTCTCAAAGAGCAACGAATTTCTTGATTCAATTTATCGTGTTCTTATGTACGTCCAGAACATAGGACTCGTGTACTAAGAACCAAAAAACGCCTTTGGCAAGACACCCCCACATTTCAGGAATTAGTAGGAAAGCTTCCTACGTACCCATAACCCATAAGAAGCCTTATCGAGTTTCACGCGGGTAACCTTATTTAAAAGGTACTTACTTGTCCAAAGTCTTGTCTCACCCCACACACTTTGAGGTAGACCCGAACTTATCAACGTCTTGATATTTATGTTCGGCAACAACGTTCGATTGAGGTGAATACTGTGTCGTACGCTCGAGTACGATACCATCGCTTACGCAAAATCACCAATAGGTGTTTCATATTCACTACATCGATCGTTTCTAACCTTCTTAATCATCCGATTAAGTTGGTTTTCCACTTCATTCTTATAAAGAATGAATTTATCAACGGCTTCATCTTTGCTCTTAAGCAAAATTCACTTAGCACAATCGAGTGCTATCGTTGATACTCCGAGAAGTACATCCAAGATGTCACCCGAAGATACCCGAAAGGTTACGTACCTTCACTTCTCGATAACTCGCCTATGACCGAAACGTATGTTTACTTCTCGATCACATGGCCTAGAGGTGCTTCTAGCACTTCTCAGACCCGAGATGTGCACTTCACTTCTCGGTGGTTTTGCCACATCACAAATATCATATTTGTGCTTATCATTAAATTTGGAATGTGGTCTATGCTAACTAATCTACGTATAGATTCAAAATTACCATGACCTTGTCTACCGTGCCACAAACACGAAGACCCAACCAGGCAAGACCAATTAATAATGTTCTTATTAATTACGGTTATTACACCGAGCTTATAGCCCAATTAGTAATTAACCCTTGCCTTCATTCCAAAAAATTAGACAAAACCTTGTCTTAATCCACAATAGTGTCAACTTTATAAATCATTACACCATTACTCGCAAGTTAGGTGGTTCAAGATTTATTTTGTAGTCCCAACACTTCTGTCATTTGTCACAAATTAATTTCATACTAGTACAATTTGGTATCTTTAATCAAGTTAATTTTCACACAATTAACAAGATTATATCAACCAAATTTTCCAACTAGTTGAATCAAGCTTATATAATCGTATTAAGAATATTATTTAAAATATTCAACACATTTGAGCTTTGACGCTCACGATTATATAGCCATCCCAATTTTGACAAATTGACTATACTTGAAATCTAGAACCGAAGTCCTTTACGAGATTTCAACCATGCAACACGTTTGTTACATACCACTATGGCCGTTAAGCCATTCAAGCATTTTCCGTGGAATTGCTTCTTGAAGTCCTTTCTGCCCAAAGGCAACAAATGGATACCAGATTCCACTTGAAAGGCTTCACTCACGATCATTCCTTCGTCAACTTGACTTAGGACGATCCCGGAATCCACCATCTTGTATTCAAGTAATCGGCTAACGACAAACATTTTTGCCTTAGCGTCATCACTATTATACTTCAGGTCCAAAGATTCCCACAATGAGTCACACAAACCATTCAAAACATAGTTTAGGCATAGGAAAACCAAATATTTCCAAATCCTTACTATGCTAACGGTTTGAGCGTTAGACTCATGTTCCTTTCCACTAGGAACCATCTCGGTCAAGAACCATGACATGCCAAGAACCACTAGGCTGAACAACACTTTAAGTTGCAACCCTTCGAAATTCAACTCTGTGAATTTCCTTGGTCTTTCGACCAATCCACAAGGTACCGTCCCATGTACCTTCATCGTAGGGATATACCCTTTGATGCCACCACCGGTCTCCGAACCAAAGTTCACCGGGGTTCCGGATTGTGCAACTACGTTGCCGATCCGACCAAATGAATGTGCACCACGAGCAACATTCACGGTTCCACCACTCGTGGAATCCATCGACTTTATTCACCAAAAATTAATCGATTTTAAGATTGTTGGAAATTAGTGAATAAATCGATACACAAAATATATATAAAATATATATATGTCCCGAAAAATGGAATTTAATTTATAGAAAATTAATTCCAAACAATTTTGGTACGAAACCAAAATTACATATATATATACCTCGTATATATATTAACCAACTAGGGATTTATTTTATCAAAATAATCCCACCACAACTAGTACGAGACTAGTACACGGGACTTAATTTCCACGAAATTAATCCCACCACAACTAGCACGAAACTAGTACAAGGATTTAATCTTTCTAAGATTAATCCCACCACTTGGTCCAAAACCAAGAACGAAATAAAATAAGAACGGGTTTCTAACCTGAGGTTTAACCCAACGCGAAGAAACAAGAAGAAGCAGATGAAGCCCGAGTCGTGTGTACACACACTCTCCTTAAAACCGATTCGCCACCTCCCGAGGGTGCTAGGATCGTTGTGGCGTCAGTCTCCCAGGATAAAACGGACTACGACTTTGGCGTTTGAGCACTCCAACCCAAAGCCCGGCGAACTAGAACACAAGTTGAGCACTCCGATGTTTTCAGAAGATGTTGGCAGAAATTTCCCTTTGTAAACGAGATGAGAGTAGAGAGAAAACAAAGAAAGATTTTGAGAGTTTCAACAAGAATGTGCCCAAAAATTCTGCCAACCACCCAAGGTATTTGTAGGGATAGAGGAATTAAATAGCATATTCATGGCCATTAACCAATATAAATTCAAAATTTAATAATTGGATAATAACGTTTGAAACGGTCGTAATTATTATCGTAATAATTCCAACGGTCACGAACTTAATACGCGATTAATTCGTACCGACCACAACGACCCGTTTCAAAATATCTGAGTGACCGAGAAGTCCGTAGAAACCCGAAGGTTTAACGAATTGGGACCGGAAACCACACCCGAGTGGTCCGCAAGCACCGAAACGGTGCAGCACGAATCAATGCATATAAGATTTGATTCGTGCACACCGAATCCACAGCACGAAATGAGCTACTTTGGAATCCAAAGCTTAAGCTCAATTCATGCACAACTTTCGTCCATGCACAAAGCATAGCACGAAAGTACACTTTCCCAATTCACTAATTAAGCTTTCAAGCTTAATCATTCTTTAAGCTATCAAAGCTTAACCACAACACTTAAGCTTAATCAAGCTTACTTTCTTGCACACCTCGTGTACAACGAAACAAGCTTAATAACGAATTGCTAATTTAATTAGCAATTAGCTTAAGATTTCGGCTTCTCTCAAATAGGTTCACATTGAGAATCAATTTCTCATTCACCTATTACCCATTTTGAGCGTACATTATATCAAATTCTTCGTCTCACTACGAAGAACCCGAATCCACTTTGACCCGACCCAAATCGGAAGTGGACCCACATATATTTGTACCACAAAATAATCACTCAAAATGCCATTTTTAGCTAAAAATTCCAACAAGATACAACCAACACACCACACATCTACACCAGCACTATAATCTGAAGACATCAACACAAGCTCGGCCGTGCGGTACGTACAATCCAGTATATATCAACATCTTATGTGCCCACCTCAATACATAAGTTTGTCTGGGCAAGACCAAACTCACAAATCTTAATATCATAATATTCAGTATGTAAATTGTGAATATTTAGTATGTAAATTGTGAACATTCGGTATGTAAAATGTGAATATTCAGTATATAAAATTTGTGAATATTCAATAAGTAAATTATGAACATACAATATATAAATTGTGTATTTTTAAACTCAGATCCACCTTACAAGATAGACCCGAGTCCACAGAATAATTTGCGTTTTTTTGGCTTCCAGTCTCTATGAATAATATTCACGGATGGAATGTATGTATTTTAGCCTATTAAGGATCTGATACAATAATAAATACTGCACGCACAATTAGCACACCAACACGGTAAAAAATCAGTGTCCTATGTTCCAGTTTGCCTCACCCAAATAAAACAACAAAGTGAAAGGTGGCAATATATATTTTCTGAATCAATACTTGTTAGGAAGTCAAAAGCATTCATTAAAAATAAATAAAAAATAGAAACGACGAAGGTGCCTTACAACGCAACTAACAATATGTTATCTTATTATTGTGTAATTATTTTAGTGACTTTGTCATTGTAAAATATGTACGTACCTTATGATTATCTAGCTAATTGTGTGACCAACTTGATTAGGAGTTCCTCCCAATTATATTTGCATCTAACAATGCTGAATAGTGTGAATCAATAGTTGTTGGGAAGCCATCAAGTTACTATCATTCATTATACACAGATAACCAAGACTAAACACAAGCCAGAGTAGTAATACTATACGAATATTATTATGAGATAATACCTAAAATGTCTCTCAACTATGTGTCTATGTTATAATTCTCACGTTTCAAAAAAAAATGTTGTAATTCTCATATTGGTCCTCATTCCAGTTCATCCAAAATGGTTCTTGATTATGCAAAAATGTACTTAATTTAGTCCTCAACAATCAACATAAGTAATGGATGATTAAAATAAGTAAAATTTTACATAGTTGAGAGACCATTTTTGATGAGTAAATTTCAATTTTGGTCCTGTGACTATAAGGGTCCTGTTAATTGCAGTCCACAACTTTCAAAACTGTTAATTTAGTACTTTAACTATGCAATTTTTATCAATTTTCGTCACTCCAGCCAAATTGCAGACCGAATTTCGTTAGAAAATTTTAATAGTTAAAATAATAGGGGTATTTTAGTCTTTTTACATCTCTTTTTTTTCCCTACCCTTTTCTTGGCCGGATCTGTGGAAATTCGTCGGAGAAGACGATACCTGCCAGCGTCCGACTGCCGCCGTTTGATGTGCATGCTTTGAAAGCTAGGGTTTGAGGAGGATTGGGTGAGGTTGATTATGGTATGTATCTCAACGATAAAATATGATGTGCTAGTAAATGGTGTTGTGACAGGGCAGGTTATTCATACGAGGGGACCCATTGTCACCGTATTTGTTCATAATATGTGTGGAGAGTCTCTCACTTCTCTTTAAGGAAGCGAAGAGAGACGGCACATCCATGGGGTGAGAGTTGCGCGTGGGGCTCCTCCGGTGTTTGATAAGTATACTGTCAATTTGTACTATTTTTATAATGCATAATGATAAGTTGTGACACCCCGGAAATTCACTCCTTAAACCCGAATTAATTTCTTAATTAATTCCTTGTGGCCTTATAATTCTTTTCTTAATTCCCCATTGAAATTAGTTAATGGACCTAGTTTGACCAAATCAAACCAAATCCCTTAGCATTTTAATTTGGTCAATGGGTAGACCTTATGTTTTATTCCTTGTACTCTAGACTTTGTTGTCCTCCTAATTTGTTTTTGAGAAGAAGGGGCCCTTTTCGTCTCTTCACAAATTTCTAACTTAAAAGCCCTACCCTAGCCAAGGCACCCCCAACACATTTCAGGATTCTCCATCTCTCTACACCCTTCTTTCTTGCTATCCACTCCTCCTTCTCTCCAAGAAAACCGTTGAGTTCATCTTCACATTTCTTCAAGAGATCGATCCAAGCCAAGACTCCAACTTTCTAACACTCCAAGGCTAGAAGTGGTAAGATCTATCTTCCTACACCTTTTCTATTCAAGATTTCCTTCCTATTTCTCTAAAATCTCTCTTCTATCTTGTTGGGTTTTCGGAGTTTGATGAAGATCAAGTAGATGTTGAGAGGCTAGGTTGATGTAGAAGTGCTTGTGGTGATTTGCTGAACTAAGAGGTAACCCATGCTCTACAAAACCTATTTTATACTTGTTATGATTATTTCTTGTTACTCTAATGATGTTCATGAGTGATTTGATGCATAATATTGTGTTTATGCATGTTTAGAGGTTGTATCTAGGGTTCATAAATGCTATTCATTGAGCTATTCATGTGTTCAAGTCCCTTTATTGTTGAATGTGAGGTTTTGGGTGTCTTGGACTTTAATTTGGCAATGTTGATGTTTTTTCCCAAAGGAAATTTGTGCCCTAGGTATGTGTACCCGCGAGCAAACAGTGGGTGGCTGTCCACCCGCGGGTGGTGATGTTGGTACACAGTAGGGGGAACGACGGGTGGATGTCCACCCGTGGTTCCACCCACTGGTACACAGCAGGGGGAACGATAGGAGGTTGTCCACCCACCGTTCCGCCCACTAGTACGTTGTATGTTGGCCTCCGTTTTATTTATCCATTGTGCACTTGTGTGTCTTGATTGATGTTTTGTAAGTCTAGAACGATGTCTTAAGTACCCATGATAGGATTTGTGAGTCTTGAATCATGTATGTGATCCAACCTTGTGATTCGTTGGATTGGAATGAAGTCTATGATGTTCGTTTGAGCCCTTATGATTGCCTTGATGAATTGCATGCTAGCTACGTTGTTATTGGTACTAGTATGTGATTTCCTTGTATCGATCATGCCTATTCTTGATGAGGATTGGTGACTTGTGTCTACCAATCATTGTGGTCTCTTGAGTTGAAGTCTTTCGTTATTGTGGAATACGTTGAAATGTCTCCTTCATGTTCTTTCTTGAATTCCTTCGATTGAACCTATGATTATGAGCTTGTACAAATGTTATACCTTATCATGATTATTCCTTGATTAAGCTATTGTTGAGCTTATCTCTTGATATACACACTTCGTGTGGAATATATGCCTTGTTGTATCTCAAGATTCCGTGTGTATTGACTCTTGTTGAGATGCGGAATTGTTGTGATGGATTTGATATGGTGGAATAGTACATGGACAGTGTGGGGACTTATGTGTTACTGATATGTGTGGCGGACCTCTGGCTCTATTTGCAATGGGTCATGTTGGTGTGGGAAGCCCTTGACAGGTCGGTGGTGGGTTTAAAGCCCCGATCAACCATTGTGAACTGATCCAGTAGTGGGTTTAAAGCTCCGAGTTGCCGTTTGATACTTATGATTTTTGGGCAACTTGGGAAACTTATCCCCGTTGCTAGAGAAGGTAACTAACCCGTTGGGCTTGGAATCCCAATAGGGTGTGTATACACTTAAAGTTGCTAGATCTGTTTCCACTGGGCTGTGGTTCGAGTCGTTGCGATGACTCTATGGTATGTGATTGATGATTTGGAGCCCTCCACACTGGTCCACTATGATTCGGGTCGTTGCGATGACTCCACGATGAATGTCTTGGTTTGGCTATGTCCTGCGTGGACTTGGAACGTATCGTTGAATGCGATCCTTGACTTTCTATTGCTTATGAGCATGATTAATGTTATTCCTTGATTGATTATGGTATTATGTATCTTGTTGATGAGTAAGATTGCTTCTGTCATTCTTATTGATTTATTGAGTAACCGTTTGATGTTGGTCTCTATTTGAGAGTGAACTATGATGAGTCTCACGATGTTTCTATTCCTCGTTTTAAAAGGCTATATATGTACTTCCAGCCTCAAATGCTTTTCTGTATATATATATATATATATATATATATATATATATATATATATATATATATATATATATATATATATATATATATATGGAAGGGATCAGGTGCATTTGTTGCTTCCCGTGCGGTTGTGCGGTGGATTAATGTGCGTGAGGTTTATACTTAATGTGCGTGAGTGTTATGCTCAATATGCTTGAGATTTGTACTTAATGTGCGTCATGTTAATATGCGTGAGTTTTGTACTTAATGTGCCATATTATTGTGCTTAATATGCGTGAGATTTGTGCTTAATGTGCGTGAGTAATAAGAGAATTTTCAACAATCTGGAATTGAGGCAAACAACAGAAGTTCCAGATTCTCGCACCAAGATCGGTCTGCATAGACCATTGATAAGGATAGAATTTGTGTATTCACTTTGGGAAGCTTTTATTTCATTGTAAACATCAGTAAAGCAGAGCAACACACTATTATATGTCGTTATTGAAACTTGAAGATTCAAATCTTTCATCTTGGATAGAACAAAAAGAGCATCAGCAACCATCTCAGATGTCGAATAAGCACAGGCCAACATATTTTCTGCTGCATTTTACTGGGGATGTGGAAGAAGCTGATATCCATATTTTCTGCTGCATTTTACACATTCACGCACATTAAGTACAAATCTCAGGCACATTAGACACAACACTCACGCACATTGAGTACAAATCTCACGCACATTAATAACCGCACAACCGCACGGGAACCTCCCACAATTTATATATATATATATATATATATATATATATATATATAGTGTGTGTGTGTGTGTAGTGTATATATAATGTGTTTAGTTTATAAAAGTACATTATTTTATATATACTGTCAAATAATGTACCTTCAATACACAAATAATGTACATTTAGTATATTAAAAGTGTATCCTATATTCATGGTCCACACAAGTTGTATGGACTATGGTCCATCCAATAATGATTGGATATTACACGGGTCAGCTCAACAATCCATGAGTTGGCCCGACTCAATCCAATAACTCGATAGGATTGAGTCGGGCCAACCCAATGAGCTTACTTTTTTATTGGATTGAACTTTTTGGATTTTAGCCCTGCAATTTTTAGGGCTTATTGGGGCAGCCCATTGGTTCAGGACTAAATCGCAATAGTTATGCTGTGCAACCGAATGTACCATGCGCATGGTGCATACGATGCAAAACGATGTCGTTTTGACTAAAAACGTGCGTCCCACTTTAAAAACAAAAATTCAGGTTCGATTCTCGGCAATAGCATTATTGTGGATATATAGTTATGAATTTCTGGATATATAGTTATAAATTTGTGGATATATAGTTATGAATTTATGGATATTTAGTTCATTCATTGTGGATATTTAGTTCATTCATTGTAGATATTTACTTCATTCATTCACTGTGGATATATAGTTATGAATTTATGGATATATAGTTATGACATTCATTCATTCATTGTGGATTTTTACTTCATTCATTCACTGTCGATATATAGTTATGAATTTGTGGATATATAGTTATGAATTTCTGGATATATAAAAATGCTATTGCCGGGAATCGAACCTGATTTATTCTTTAAGTGGGACGTGTGTTTTTTTAACCAAAACGGCACCGTTTTGCAACCATATGCACCTTGCAAGGTGCATTCGGTTGCACAGCATAATTTGCGACTAAATCGACATCCCTACATAGATGAGATGTTTTGTATGAATAATTGTAAGGGATTAGTGATTTGAAAATGATGATAGGTTTTTGTGGATGAAGGCATATGAGTATCATTCTAAAACATTTGAGGCTTAGTTGTGGATTACTTCCCATTGGTTCTTGAGATTCTGTTTTCTATTGGTCAATTTTTACTTATGCTGATCGCACTACTGGAAATTATGGAATTTCCAACCACCTGAAAATGATCTTAAATCAAGTCGAAAGTCTTGTTCCGATCACTTTTGGTATCCGGAAAAACCTTTGTTGCTATTTCCGACCACTTTTTGGTATCAACTTGATTTAAGATCACTTTCAGGTGGTCGGAAATTCCATAATTTCCAGTAGTGTCGGAAACTTTCGAGGGTTAGCATTTCTGCCATTTGGGTGACTTTATAAAATGTTTGGGTTACATTTGTGTGATACTGTTTATTCGTGAGATAGATCGGGTTGGGTTTATATGAAAATGTAATGCTTAGAGGTGGGCATTTCGGTTCGGGTTATCACATTAAAAATTAAATTTAAAAATAATTAGAATTCCCAAAGAAAATACACAATGAAGAGAAAATCGATTTGACCAATAAATAGTAAACTGGATGACAAAATGGGATAGAGGAAGTATTGCATTTCTCAGTATGAGTATTACTAGGGGTGGGCATTTCAATTTTTTGTTCAATTTTTTTTTTCGAGTTCGATTTGGTTTCAGTTTTTTCAATTTTGAAAAAATGGAACCATTAGTTTCAAATTTTAGTTCGGTTTGGTTTCAGTTCAATTTGAAATAGTTCAATTTCGGCTTGAATTTGATTTGATTCGGTTTGAGATCTCAAACATTCTCTAGCTAGTTCTCTTGCGCACATAATTATTTATTTATTTTTACTAATAATTTAAATTTGAAAATCTAAACAAGTTCACAATGCATATTTCAAATTTCTCAATATAAAATAAGTGTCCGTTTGGAAACCCAAAAAATAATTTGTGAAAAATATTTTCGGAGTTTTTAGTGGTTGGATGCATTTGGAGAATCCGAGTCGATTTCTTCACTTGTAAATGTATATATTAAATCCTTAATTCTCTAACTTAAATTTTCACAAATGTTCTTTATTCTCAACGGCAAAAGTACATGTAAAAGTATTACATTGGTCCTAAAACAAATGTACTGTAATACTTTTAAATCAAAATATAGATGTATTACATTTTTTCTTCAAGAGTATTACATTTTAGAAGAAATAAACATTTGCTGCGATATATATATATATATATATATATATATATATATATATATATATATATATATATATATATATATATATATATATATATATATGGTAAGGTTCCAGTGAGAACATGTGCTTAGGTGAGAACGTGAGAACAATCATGTACATCCATCGAATATTTTTTAATGGTCTAGATTAGATTAAGTGTGTGCGAACGCGCATTAAATGTGTGCAAAACACACTAAATCACATTTGCACACATTTAATGCGCGTTCGCACACACTTAATCTAATCTAGACCATTAAAAAATTATTAGATGGATGCACATGATGTGTTCTTACGTTTTCATCTAAGCACATGTTATCATATAATCTTTATATATATATATATATATAGAGAGAGAGAGAGAGAGAGAGAGAGAGAGAGAGGGGTTAATTTTCTGGTGCACACTACCATTAATGATAGATGGGGCGCGGTGCACCTGGCCACAATGCACACTAATTTCACTAATTTATGGCCATCGATCAACCTAAATGCACGGCCAGGATGAGTGCACAAGTGCACATGATACCTGAAATTCACACCTGAACTGTTTTCTCTCTCTCTCTCTCTCTATATATATATATATATATATATATATATATATATATATATATATATATATATATATATATATATATATATATATATATATATATATAGAGAGAGAGAGAGAGAGAGAGAGATTTTGAATCCGGTGCACACCCCCTAGTCAGCCGAGCCCGTGAGCACACTCCCTGATCGTTGATTTTAATTTTTTGACGATTCAGATTGATTACCACTTGGATCCCATGTTATACTGATTTTAGATGCAGCATGGGTCTTTTTGTCCTTAAGCACTATATTTATTACTTTCCATTTCATTTATTTCCATGTTTATAAAGATTTGTAGCGTTATTTCAGCTCTCCTTAATTATTATTTCTCTCTCTCTCTTAGTAATTTTCTTTGGAATTTTACGACGGTGTGTGCGTGGTTATGGAATGGTGTGTGCATTTTACTGTAACAGGGCTCATACACCATGATATGCTATTTTTTTTTCATAAAAGTATGCGTTTTGGTATGTGCGTTTCGTGATACATGCATGTACATTTTGGTTTGTGTTTTACTAGTTTCGGGCGTGTGCGAAACGTATATATAGTATTGGGCTAATTGTGTTTTTTTTTTTTAAATTGTAGGGAATTTTACGATGGTGTGTGCGCGGGTGTGGAATGGCGTGTGCGGTTTTCTGTAACAGGAGGTGTACACCATGGCAAACTATAAAACGCACACACCATTCCACACCCACGCACACACCGCCGTAAAATTTCTTATAATTTAATATTTCAGATGTACAAAATATAATTAGTTATTACCATTGATAAGGTTCCTAATAATTTAAAATATCAATCTCCATTCATAATTAAACATATATCTACAATTACTATTTAATCCTTTTGATTTAAATATATCCTTAATTACTTTCACAATCTCTTATAATCTCAACCATTTATGAAAAATGAATCAATGGATATCATGAGATCTCATGATCTCATCTAGTATAGGGGTTGCACCAGATTCGAAGCCTATATATATATATATATATATATATATATATATATATATATATATATATATATATATATATATATATATATATATATATATATATATATATATATATATATATAAAAGAAAGTTCAAATGCGGCGGGGTCTTCCCATGCGGCGGAATTTCAGAATACACCAACAGTGTTAACAATGTGCATCAACTGTGTAAGGAAAACACACCACAATGAAATGCAATAAAACATCAAAAAATACACAACAGATCCAAAAAAAAATACAGCATATATCTCACCACCCCCAATGGTGTATTTCCGAACAGTGTATGGTGTTTTTACTCACTCCTAATGGTGTGTGTTTGGTGATGCGTACCTAATTTTCCTCTGTTTTTTTGTGGTGTATTTTCCTAACGTTGGTGGTGTATATTTGTTGAACTATTGGTGATGCCGCACCGTAAGACACCGCCGCACCTGAACTCGCCTATATATATATATATATATATATATATATATATATATATATATATATATATATATATATATATATATATATATAGGCACAAACACACACCAATATACGTAATCGGGTACTAGATTAGTATTATAGATATTTTGTTTATTTATTGTAAAAACAAAGTATAAATTATATAAAAATTGTTTACATTATTAATAAAAAAAATATAAATTTTGTTCATCTCTATAAGTTTCAAATACGATGATTAAAATTTACTACTTTAAGGAATTGCGAAATATAATTTGAACTATAACTTGTAATTATTTGCATTTACCAATTTTTGAATGTTGGGAATAAATTTTCGCACATCGCGCGTACAAAATGTTAGTATTATATATAAATAATTAATACTATAATAATTAATAATTTTAACTCCTCAAGTCCTCAAACCTCAACTCTAAGTCGTAAGTCCCAACATTTGTTTTAATAATTCTTATTTTTCAAATATTAACTATGTAGATGGATTATTCTTCATCTTATCGTCAACAAAACACTTTAAGTGGCACTCCAAATGAACCAACTGAACAATCGGTCAGGCAAAAAAGAAAACGCTCAAATAGTGGACTTCCATCAAAACTGAACCAAACCAAACTGAAACCAACTTTTTCAAACTGAACCAAAACCGAACTCTATTGTTAAACCGAATGGTTTAATTTTTTTAAAACTGAAACCGAAACCAGAAATGTCCACCCCTAGAACAAGCTAGGTAGTAAGAAGAGTCGCCTTTTTAGGGTATAGATGACATAAAAATACTAGAGAATCTCAATTATTGAAGAGTTATTGGGAAGTCACAATTATTTATTACAAAACAATGACCAAGACAAATGCATGACATACAACTAAAAATGATAAAGAATTCACAATTATTTATTGAACTGGTATTTTATATGCCCAATGTGCACAAATATATGCCCAATATTAATCCTTAATGTTAAAATCTTAGTTATATTAAAATAGATATTTTTTAAATAATATAAATAAATAAATAAATAAATAAATAAATATATATATATATATATATATATATATATATATATATATATATTTATTTATTTATTTATTTATTTATTTATAATTGTAGAATTTATATTAATATTATTGAAGTAAGAATAATAAAAATAATAAATTATTAAATATAACTATGATAACATTTAAGTAAAATATAAATGAATTCAAACTTATCATTGAAGAATGTAAGGAAAAATATTGTGTATACATGTGCATGGTAATAATAATGGGAAAAAAGATAACAAAAGTTATAACGGTAGGATATTTTTGTCTAAAAAATTATATAGTACAACTTTTATAGCATAAGGTATAAAAAAATTAACAGAAAAAAGGGACATAAACCAGGGATATAACCTAGATTGAAACTTATTATGTTTTTAGAAAAAAACAATGACCAAGACAAATACATGACATACAACTAAAAAGATAAAGAATCTCAATTATTAAAGAGTTGTTGAGAAATCACACTCATTTTTAAAAATTTATTTTAATAATTTAAAATAATTTTTTAAAAAAAAACTTGCTCATCACGGTCTCTAGGTTGCAGGAGACGAAGAACCGGTCTTCGTCTACAACAACCTAGAGACAAAGAATCCTTCTTCATCTCTGGCATGGAGACGAAGAAGTCCGTTCGTCTCCTTTCCATAGATGAAAAGTTCATCGTCTCATGTCAAAGACAAAGAAGGTTTCTCTAACGGAGATGAGCAAGTTTATTTTTTAATAAATTTTTATTTTAAATTATTAAAATAATATTTTATTTTGTAAAAATTTGGTAACCGCCACATTTGTAACTAATAGGTAAGCATGTCACTTTTGATTCAATTGCATGATTGATCTTACGATGACCCAATTGCAATTTTGTGTATAGTTCTGTGGCCTATTTAACACTTATTCCATTTAAAAAAAAAAAAAATTGAGTGTTACTGAGTGAGGCTCAAACTCACAACTTCCCATATAAGAGTACAACCTTGGTGCAATTAGAACACAAACTGGTCTTAGCTTTGGGAACAATAATTTAATTAACTTTAGATACAAACCTGGGTGGGGAACATCATATTAATAGCTTTATTATAATAAAATAGAGGCTAAAATTGTTTTGCTTTGTTCTGTTATCTCTTTCTTTAAACATCTCTATGATCTGTTATTACTGACTGACTTCATCGCTGAATCGGTCAGTCCTTTTCATCAGTTGGTTAATTCAGTTAATCCGATTAAAAATGAGGAAATGCAAAAATTACAAGGCTAAAGTGTCATCCCGCACTATGAACGATTCTTGATTATTCATGGGGCACCATGATCTTTAATAAGTGATATTTAGAGCCATAAATCATAATTTTTTCTTTGTCTAGAACTTTTTACAGGTTACCGGTAATAATATTGCTGACACGGAATTCTTTATTAATTTTTTTTTTTGGTATTTTTCTTCTTTCACCTTCGTATTATAATTTGTTTCGTATTTTTTCTTTTTTTTTTTCCTAAACGTATAGGCCTGCTCTGTGTATTTCGCTTCTCGTTTCTCCGATACCAAACTCCGTAGAGCAGGCCTGATCGGAGAAACGAGAAGCGAAAAACGCAGAGCAAGTCTATATGTTTAAGAAAAAAGAAAAATATGAAAAAAATACGATGGCGAAAGAAGAAAAATACAAAAAAAAAAAAAAAAAAACTATAAAAAATTCCATGTCAGTAATATTATTACTAGTAACCTGTAGGAAACCTGTAAAAAGTTCTAGACGAAAAAAAATTATGATTTATGCCTCTAAATTATGGTTCATGGTGCAGAATGACACTTTAGCCTAAAATAAACTAAGCCACTAACCATATTACAAGGCAATTAAAATTCGAAATGCCAGTTGCGATGAAAAACAAAAAAAAAAAAATCATGCATTCTTCCAATTGTTCTTTCATTCAATAATTTTTACTTACAATATAGTGGTAATTCTAACTTACTACTATTACTAAAATACCACTTCAATTACTAATAAAACAATAACTCACTATAACAAATAATAATTTATTGGGATAAGGGTCCATTGATTTTTTTAAAAAAATATAAATTTTTGTGTTTTTATGAAGTCTTTTTTAGGAGTACTTGCTTTTTTCTTCCTTCTTTAACTAATTTAAGGGGATAATTTAGCTTTTTTCACAAAAAAAAAAAAAAAAAAAAAAAAAAAAAAAAAAAAAAAAAAAAAAAAAAAAAAAAAACTAACATCATTGTAGCCGTGCATGTGGATGAACAAGAAGTCAAGAAACATGCACCAATGGGCCAGGTGAAAGGAAGACATGTTTCTTGTTCATCCACTTGCATTATTATTCACTTATTTAATTTAGTTGTGTTATTGAAAAAATAAAATTTATTTTTAATTAAATAATTTTATCAATTTTTAAAAAGTTATTATGTAAATTAAAAAAAAAAAAAAGTTTGATCACAATTGGCTTTTCCCTTTAATGATGCATGTGACATTGTGATTTATTGATGGTGTATAGTATTTATATACCAATGGTAGAGTCACTTAAAATTTTATGTGATACCATAATTAGGTAAATAATAGAGATGTACTTCTTTCGTCTCATTTTATGTGATATAAAATACACATTGTTATTTGTTGGGCATAATTGCTTTTGTCGGTTTTTTTTTTTCTTGGTTATATACTCTTTCCGTCTTATTTGATGTGTCGAATTCGATTAATAAGACTTGACTCAACTTATTTACTATTCAAATTTTTATAGTATTTAGTTTAGTGTTAGTGTATAAAATTTATATGCTGAAGTGTCATCCCGCACCATGAACCATAAGCGATTCTTCATGCCGCACTTTAATCTTTCATATATGCTATTTCGATCCACAAACCGTTAAAAATTTGTCACCTAGACCATTTAGCAGGTTTTCGGGTTTCGCGGCTGACATGGCACCGGTAATTATTGATGTGGAGCTTATTTTTATTAATTCTCCCTAAATTGAAGTATTAATAACTAAGTTGATTAAGTTGAGTTGTTTTGGAACTTATGCCACTCTCGCTCAACATGAACACCCACAAATTATATATCTTCTTCTCCCACCCACAGATTATCAATCATAGAGCTGGCCAGCTTCGTTGACCTCACGCCTAGGCACGCGCCACTGCTTCGGCTTCACCGCAGCCACGCCGTGGAGGGCTACTCCGCCGTTTAGACGCCGTGGAGGGCTCTCTCTCTATCTATCTTCTTCTGTAGCCAACCCTGCAAGTGGCACACTTAAGCACGATAGAAAACCAAACTGATAATAATGAAAACGCTGCATCTTTAGATGGGATGATTTTGGAGGATGGTTTGGGTGAGATGAGGGATGTTATCTGGGTTGATGAACTTCTTGAGGGCCTGCTTCGGGCCAAAGGCAGATCGATAGGTCCGCTCCAGTTCTGATGCTGCTGGTTGTCAAGACGGGCTCTTGTGGTATAAGGATACATGCCAACATTTCAATGGAGAGTCTTCAATCGTTGTAGTTCAAGCAAATAATCTGCTTGAAGATCAGAGCCAGCTTGAATCCGGCTGTTTGAGCACTCAAGATTTTGGGCACGGAGCACTCAAGATTTCAGCATCTGTTGTTGACTTGTTTGATTAGTTGCTTCCAACTCAGATGGAATAATTCATGAAGGTCACTAAAATAATTCTATTTTTCCAAATAAAAAAATAATAATAAAGAAAACTTGTGTTTATCCTATACTCTGGTCTGCAAAAATTCCTTCCTCATTTCTTCTCATCTCTACAATTTCAACTTTCTCTCCTCTCTGCAAAATCCATTTTAATTACCTCTTCTGCAACATCACTGGCTATGGCGGCTTTTGGTGCTGTAACCATTTTAATGGACACAGTACTCCATCAACACTTCCTCCAACCCACACCCCTCTTCCCTCTTCGCAACAAAACAAATGTGAGATTACTTTACAAAAATCTTTCTTCCTTGCAAACTTTTCTTGAACAAGATTTCAAAGTGGGGGAGTGTGATGAAACAATCAAAGCTTTGGAAGCACAACTGAGAGATGTCTCGGTTGAACTGAGGTTCCAAATAGAAGACCAATTGAGATTGTTTTACCTGGGGAAATCCATGAAGCTTAGGCTTCACTCTGCTCAAAAGCTTCTCCCCATATTGAATCGAGCAATTAAAGACGGCTTAGAAACTATGGATTTCAATTCTGTGATGGAGATTCTAGGGAAGCACTTCACTCTGCCGGTATCAGGCATGCCGCCTCATATAAACAAAAGGGTCAAATCCTTTTGCACGCAGCATCAACTCTTTCTCTATGGAAAAGAGAGTGATGATAATAATGATGAGCAAGATAGTGATGATGATGATGATGATGATGATGATGAAGATGAAGATGAAGATGAAGATGAAGATGAAGACGATGATGATGATGATGATGATGATGATGATGAGCAAGAGGTAGAGAGAAGGAGGAATATGTTGTATGAAGCAGAAAGTGTAATCAGACAAGAACTGAGAGCTTCTTATCTCAACAAATACATGAAACAACGGATACAGGCTACACAAAGGATTCGTCAACTCTTCATCCAAGGAATTAGCCTCACATCTTACATCAAGAAAGAGATGTTGAAGGTTAAGAATGCATACCACCAATCCAACAACTCACAAAACAACAATAATCCCGTTTCTCCTACAAGGCCAGAACGCGGCAACATTATGGTTGGTGATTCAAAGTCTGCAATCAAAATGGTGGGCTGCGATGATGTGTTCAACACCATAATGGACAACCTGAGCCTGCAATCCTCAAAACGAGTAATTGTCTCGATTGTGGGAATGGGTGGTATCGGTAAAACCACCTTAGCTAGAAAGATTTATGAAGATGCTTCAGTCATTTCTTGGTTTGATTGTCAAGCTTGGGTTACTATCTCACAGGACTATAATCCAACACAAGTGTTCCAATGCCTGCTTCATTCTCTTGCCCCAGGGGCCAGTCACAACTACGAATTGGCTGAGCAAGTATACAGGCTTCTAAAACATCGAAGGTATTTGATCGTAGTAGATGATATTTGGAATACAGATGTCTTGGATGATTTAATGAGATGTTTTCAGGATGACAATATTGGAAGTCGAATATTGTTGACCACTCGGCAAAAAAATGTGGCTGAGTATGCTGATTCAGGTAATAATTTTTGCCATACATTGCGTTTTTTGGATTCAAATGAAAGTTGGAATCTTTTTCAGAGCAAGGTGTGTAAGAGATCAATTACTCTACTGTCCCCTACATTTGAAAAAATTGGTAGAGAGATAGTAGACAAGTGCAAAGGATTACCTCTTGCAATTATTGTGGTTGCTGGACTCCTCTCAAACTCCAACCAAACTATTCATGAATGGGAGCATATTGCAAAATGTGTCCCTGCTTTGAGTTTAGATCATTCTAATCAGCAGGGTGAGAACATCATTGATTTGAGTTACACCTTCATGCCTCATCACCTTAAACTTTGTTTTTTGTCATTTGGGTGTTTTCCAGAAGATTATGTGGTTTCTGAACAAAGGATGGTTGATTTTTGGGTTTCAGAGGGATTTCTAAAGGTTTTGAGATCTGATGAGAGCTTGGAAGGTGTGGCAAGGAGGAACATTCAAGATCTTGTGGATAGAAATCTTCTAATTTGTGGAGAGAGAAATGATAGATATCAAATGCATGATGTCTTGCGTGAATTGGCTTTGAGAGAAGCCCAAAAAGAAAATCTTTTATGTTTCAAGAAGGGTTATGATATAATTAGTTGTTTGAGGTGGAAGAGAAATCAATCAATAAACTCTTCTCATATATCTCAACCATGGAGCATCCAATCAAGAATTTGCAGTTACAACAGTATAACTCCTACTACCAACACTTCTTCACTGATTGATGATTGTGAATGGGAGCATTTTGGCAGGAATTCAAGACGGTTGAGGGTGTATGCACATTTTAAGTTTTTAAGGGCATTGGCAGTATTGGATGGGGAGATAAATGTCCATAATATTTTCTTGGAGATTGTGGGTCTAGTGCATCTGAGATACTTATCTATTCCTTGTGGGTTAAATATTCAGTATCTGCCTTTGTTCATGTTGCGGAATCTACAGGAGCTACAAGTTCCTTATTCATCATCGTGTGAACCCCTTGATATTTGGGGATTACCACAATTAAGGAATCTCTGTGTTTGGCCTGGCATTACACTAGTTCCTCCAAGATCAGTTCATCATAATTTGGAGAGCATTAGAAGGTTGGATTATAGGAGTTGTACAAAGGAGTTGTTCCTAAGGATCCCAAATCTAAGGTCATTGAATCTTACTACTAATCATTTAATTGAATGCAAAGCTCCCAATTGGTTTGAAAGTCTTGTCTATTTATATAAAGTGGAAACACTAGTGGTTGATGATGTCGTACTTCCGGAGTTTAGAACTATTTATTCTATGGGGATGCTAAGCCTGGAGAATTGTTGGCCAAATCTTAAGAAGTTAAGTTTCTCTAATACAAATTTAAAATGGAAGGATATGGATGTTGTTGGTGAGTTATCTAAGCTTGAGGACCTCACATTGAATATAGGTGCTGTTATGGATCAAAAATGGAAACCCAAAGATGGAGGATTTCGTCGTTTAAAGTTCTTGACGATACATAGTAGTCTTCTACAATATTGGGAAGCCACTAGTAGTCATTTTCCAGTCCTTGAAAAACTAGTCCTTGGTTACATAGCTTTGAAAGAAATTCCTAGTGGTTTTGCAGAAATAATTACTCTCAAATCAATCAAATTATTAAATGGTTGTTTAGAGTCACTTAAATCATCTGCTAAGCGTTTACAAAACGAGCAGCAAGAGTATGGAAATGACACATTTGTTGTTGATATATTTTAAGGTCAGATTTCTATATCTACTTTTACTTTTCCAAAAAAAATAAAAAATGAAAATATGATTCTATTTTTGAATCCTTATTTTTCTTAATTTTAATCCAAATTTATATCAATTTCAACCATTAATTTATTAACCATATTCCAATGGTATGTTGCCCAGAGGTTTTACCCACACATCAAACTATGATTCTTAAGGTGGATACTGTGTTCCCTTGATGAGTGATCACTGTAAGTGTATTCACAATAGAATGATACAAGAGTGGAGATAGACTATACACATATACAATACCCTTTATACTTTCATAATGAGTAAGTTTTCTCTTTCTTTTTTTTTTCATTTTTTTTCCAGGCCCACTGGTTATTTAAGGTGAGAGTTGGGTGGGCACTGGGCAGGCGGGTGGGGCTTTTGATCTTGGAGTGCATGCTTTGAAAGCTTGGGTTTGAGGAGGATTGGGTGAGGTTGATTACGGTATGTATCTCAACAATGAAATATAATGTGCTAGTAAATGGTCTTGTGGCAGGGTAGGTTACTCTTACGAGGGGACCCATTGTAACCGTATTTGTTCATAATATGTGTGGAGAGTCTCTCACTTCTATTTAAGTGTTTGATAAGTGTCAATTTGTACGATTTTCATGATGCATAATGATAAGTGTATTTTTGTACACATTTTACCTCGTTCTTTAACCAAGTTTGTGCTTAGTTTGCACCATTTATTGCATTGCATAAGGTTTATTAGTATTATTTTGCTTCTTTTAGGTGTTTTTATCTTCAATGGCAAGGGAAGTGAAGAAAATGGAGATTTTTGGATGATTTGCAGCACTAATTAAGGAGTCCTTGAGATGATCGAGAGCATCATTGGATAATCAAGAACAAGGATCGCGTTCAAGAGCCAAGACAAGTTATGTCTCTATCTGATGACATCACACGACGTCGACATGCACCTGTAGGGACCCGTTCTTGGGCACATACATTGCACGGGGCGCGAGAAAGCCCGTACGTACACGGGCGCTCACACGCTCGTGCCATTGCCTGTGCAACGCTCCCAATCTTGTGTATTAAAATTTGGTGGGGGAGAGCAAAGAACTTTTTCCTAATTTTTCAGATAGCTTTCTTGCTTAGATTAGATTATTTTTCTTCAAAAGAATCCATCTACTCAGCTTACATACTTGGATTAGAGTGGATTGTTCCACCTCAACTCGGATTTCTCCATTAAGAGAAGTTTTTGAAGACATCTCTTTTGTTTTATTTGTGTTATGTCCTTGTTGGATATTTGTGTTTATGTCTTATAAGCGTGAGTAGTGGGTTGTGGGGTTTGAATTGGAGATTAATCTCCCACCTAATTGCTAGTTATGTGATTTTTCATAAAAGGGGAAAACTCATTTCTAGGGCTCACTCTTGTGAAGAAGGTTATGTTTAGATTGGCTTGTCCTTGGAGTGTAAATCATCGCAATGAAAGTTGGGTGAGGAGCCTCTCTCCTCACAACCCAATTATTACCTTTGAAACCTGGAAAATTGGGACTTTAGAATGCTTTTGAGCTTAAGAGTTTGGAATTGAGGCATCACAAAAGTGGAGCAATTCTTTGTTCTAATTCTAGATCGAAATATCTTGAATTCTAACGTTCATTGTGGGTAAATTAGCGGGATAGGTGTTTCTCCCCAATTTTCTCATATTGTTCTTGCACTTAAGATGTGGTTATCCTTAATCCATGAAGATCATATCAGATAGATGCAACCAACACACCACACATCTACACAAGCACGGTAATATGAAGACTTCAACATAAACTCGACCGTGTTGTACAATCTAGTATCAACATCTTACATTTTGACCTATTTATTTTACTGGTTGAAGCTTCGTAATTATCATTCATTTTGTATGTAAAAAGTAAGTTAATAATTTATATCTTAGTCTTTCATTATCTCCTTCTTTCCAGGCTCTATTGCTCTAATATCATTTCTATGTTTACTATTCTAATCATTTTATTTCTTTTATGTTCTCTCTATAACAATTACCAAAATCCTATATAAAAATACCATTCAGCGAGCCACGCTAAGCTGCCGAAATAGCCAATTTCCGTTGCTAAAATCTCAATAATATTTTTTTTTGGAGATTGTGGGTCTAGTGCATCTGAGATGGTTAACTATTCGTTCTGAGTTGAATATTCATTGTCAGCCTTTGTTCATGTTGCGGAATCTACAGAAACTAGAAGTTTATGGTTATTCATCATCATGTGAACCCCTTGATATTTGGGGATTACCTCAACTAAGGTATATCTTTGTTAGTGGTGTCCTTACAGTAGTACCTCCAAGATTAGTTTATCATAATTTGGAGAGCATTAGAACTTTGGATTATAGGGGTTGTACAAAGGAGTTGTTCCTGGGAATTCCAAATCTAAGGACATTGGAAGTTACTACTGATCATACAATAATTAATCTAAAAAAAATGCAAAGCTCCCAATTAGTTTGAAAGCCTTGTCTATTTACCTAATCTAGAAGAACTAGTGGTTGGACGAAAACATCTTCATGGGAAGTTTCGAACTATTCATTCTATGGGGATGCAGAGTCTAGAGAATTTTTTTCCGAATCTTAAGAAGTTGGAACTCTTTGATACATTTTTGAAATGGAAGGATATAGATGTTGTCAGTATGTTGTCTAAGCTTGAGGACCTCAAATTGTGTAATAATGGTGTTGTTGATGATCGAAAATGGAACCCAAAGATGGATTATTTCGGAGATTAAAGTTGTTGAATATAAGCGGGTGTGGTCTACAATGTTGGGAAGCCACTAGCAATCATTTTTCTGTACTTTATTAGGTATCTATAGTTATGTCCTTGTATAACTCTACTACTAGTCTATGTGAATGTATAATATATCTCTGTACTATGTGGATATTTGGTTATCAATACCATACTACAAACACAGTACTCTCATCTGGTATCAATTGCTCTATTTCAATCCTGGATGGCGTCTTCCAATCAAACCGGTGCGGTGCCTCGTCTGAGCGCACCGTCACTGCTAGTACTCCGACATCTTCTCAGGTGGTGGCGCCGCCGTCCATGTCGTCGGCTCACCACTTTGTCTCGATCAAGCTCACCTCGCGTAACTTTCTATTTGGGCGCACTCAGTCAGTCCCTTTCCTCCTTGGCTAAGGTCTTCTCGGCTACGTCGACGGTTCCATTACTTGCCCCTCGTCGACCGTTCTCGCCGATGATGGTGCTCCTCCGGTGGTGAACGACGGGTTTGCCGCATGGGTACAACAGGATCAATCGATCCTTTCGATGCTTGTCTCTTCCCTTTCTGACGAAGCTATGTATCTCGTGGTTGGTCGGACGACATCGCGGGCTGTTTGGCTGGCAGTTGAAGGAGCGTTCGGTTCCTCCACGCGTGCTCAAGCTCTTGGCCTGCTTGGACAGCTACAAGGGCTTCGTCAGGGTGATAGTTCTCCTTCCGAGTATTTGGGTCGTGCTCAGGTATTGCTTTAGGAGTTGGCTATGGCGGGCAGGCCGGTGTCTCCGGATGAGCAGAACCTGTATGTTTTTAGGGGTTTGTGTCCGGAGTTCCGGGTGATGGCGTCCAGTTTGCTCACCTCCGGTACACCGGTTACGGTCGAGCAACTTTCCGACTTCTTAACGGCGTAGCAGTTTATCTGAGGTGATGAATTCTCTCCGGTGGTTGATTCCCTAGTGGGTGGTCCGGCGGCGATGGCAGCTCATCTCGGTGGCAGACAATCTGGCGGTAACTCCTGGCGAGGTGGATAGTCCGGTGGCATTTCTTGGCATGGTGGACAGTCCACAACTTCTGGTCGTGGTTAGCGCGGCGGTAATCGTAGTCGAGGGGCTCGTGGTGGTCGCGGTGGCAGAGGACCGCGATGTTTGACTCATGGGCACTCGGCTCTCCATTGCTATCGCCGGTTTGACTTGCAGATGGGTGCACCGGAGGCTCATACAGCTGCTGTCGGTCAGACGGGGGCTGCTGGTTCGGATTCATGGTTTCCGGACACCGGTGCTACGCACTACGCTGCTCCCTCGGATGCGACTTTGACGGAGTTCGAGGTGTATCACGGGTTCGATACTCTTCGCGTAGGCAGTGGTGAAGGTTTGCAAATTTCTCGTATTGGTCGTGCAACTATTTCTACGTCTAAACCTTTATCTATGTCTAATGTTCTTATTGTTCCACGTTTGTCGAATTCGTTATTTTATGTTCAGCATTTCTCTCGTGATAATAATGTTTATTTTGAGTTCTACTCTGATTGTTTTGTTGTGAAGGACCGGGTTAACAAGGCGTTTCTTCTTAAGGGTCTTGTGTCTGGAGGCCTTTATTCGCTTCAGCTTCCTTCGTCTCGGGTTGCATTTTTGTCCCCTCGTGTTTCGTCAGGGGTATGACACAAGCGGTTGGGTCATCCACATTATCGGGTTTTGAGTCGTGTTTTATGTTCTTGTTCAGTTAGCAATTTGGACTTTGATTCTAGTTCTTTATGTTCGTCATGTCAGTTAGGGAAATCTTCGCGTTTTCCCCTATCTTGTGTTGAGACTTCTAGTTCTCATGTATTGGACTTGATTTATACTGATATTTGGGGCCATGCGCCTGTTTTGTCTACAACTGGTTTTCGTTACTTCGTTATATTTGTGGATGATTTTTCGCGTTTTTATTGGTTATATCCGTTGTGTCTCAAATCAGATATATATGCTGTGTTTATTCGCTTTCGTTTGATGGTTGAACGCTTGTTTTCACGTCAAATTAAGACAATTCAATCTGATTTAGGGGGTGAGTACTGTAAGTTAGGTGCTCTTTTTTCCTCTCTCGTGATCACCCACCGTTAGTCATGTGCCTATACACACGAGCAGAACGGGAGAGTTGAGCGTCGTCATCGACACATTGTTGAGACGGGACTTGCTCTCCGTGTTCTGCTCTGTTTAAATACTGGGACTATGCGTTTGGGTCCACTATGTTTTTGATTAATCGGTTACCTTCTTCTGTTGTTGGTATGAGTAGTCCTTTTGCAAAGCTGTTCAATTACGATCCTTCTTATTCCTTTCTCAGGGTCTTTGGGTGTGTCTGTTTTCCATATTTGCGACCGTATAATAAGCATAAGCTTGCTTACCGGTCATCCCCGTGTATCTTCCTAGGTTACCCTCTGTCTTTTAGGGGCTATCGTTGCTTGGACCTTAGTACGGGGAAGTTGTTTATTTGTCGCTTTGTCCGTTTCGATGAAAGTGTGTTCCCTTTTGCTAGGTCTTCTTCCTTGCAGGCTCCTTCAGTTGGTGCTTAGTTAGAAACGTGGGGTGTTGGACCGGTTGTCTCTACCACTTTGCCTCGTGTGATTGATATAGAGGATAATGGGACTGGTGACCAGGCGGTTGGTGATTCAAGTGAGGCCGAGAGCTCTGAGTCAACCCCGGTGCGTGCTCCTAGACGTCGTGGTGCTGGCAGACCGCGACATCGTACTCATCGGATGGTCCTTCGGCATATGCCGCATGATGGTCCGTTGCAAGCTCTAGTGTCCACAGTAGCGCTTGATTCGACGTGCTATTCTCAGGTTGTTCTTCATCGAGAGTGGCGTGCAGCTATGGACGATGAGTTTAACGCGTTGGTTCATAATCACACTTGGCGTTTGGTTCCGGAGGACCTCAGTATGAATGTTGTGGGGTGCAAGTGGGTGTTTCGGACGAAGCGTAAGGCTGATGGTTCTATGGAACGCTATAAGGCCCGTTTGGTGGCCAAAGGTTTCAATTAGGTCGCCGGTGAGGACTTTTTTGAAACGTTCAGCCCGGTTGTCAAACCTACCACTGTTCGTCTGCTACTTTCTATTGCTTTGTCTCATGGTTGGGCTCTCCGGTAGTTAGACGTGCACAATGCGTTCTTAAACTGGCATATGGAGGAGACGGTTCACATGCAGAAATCTCCAGGTTATTCTGATCCGAATTTTCTTTATCATGTCTGTTTGCTTCAGCGTTCGCTTTATGGGTTGAAGCAGGCTCCGCGGGCCTGGTTCAAACGGTTGCATGATTTTCTGTTGTCTGTGGGTTTTGCGGCGTCCAAAACCGATGTCTCCCTCATCTACTTGAACATCTCTGTACTACTAGTCTATGTGAATGTATAATATATCTCTGTACTCTGTGGATATTTGGTTATCAATACAATACTACAAACACAATACTCTCATCTACTTGAACATCTTTTCCTTAATGCAGTATATTTTAAAGAGATTCCTAGTGATTTTGCGTATATAAGTTGGGAACAATTATTGTGGATGCAATTTTATTCTAGAAAGTATTGTGTGGATGCGAATGAGTGAATCAAATAAACTTATCTTTTGAAAAGTTGCAGTCTGCTTCATCCTAAACTTCTGCAAAAATTGCATTCCACATAATTATTTCTTCTCATCTCCACAATTTCAATTAACTTTCTCCCCTCTCCAAAATCCATCACTGGCTATGGCGGCTTTTGGTGCCGTAACCATTTTAATGGACACACTACACCAACACTTCCTCCAACCCACACCCCGTTTCCCTCTTCGCAACAAAACAAAGGTCAGATTACTTTACAAACATCTGTCTTCTTTGCAAACCTCTCTTGAACAAGATTTCAAAGTGGGGGAGTGTGATGAAGCATTAAACAAAGCTTTGGAAGCACAAATAAGAGATGTCTCCATTGAAATAAGGTTCCAAATTGAACAGCAATTGACATTGTTTTACCTGGGGGAAAGCCATGAGGCTTAGGCTTCACTCTGCTCAAAAGCTTCTTCCCATCTTGAACCAAGAGGTTAAGCATATAAAAACTATGGATTTTGATTCTCTGTCGGACATCCTAGGGAAGCACTTCACTTTGCCGGCATCAGGCATGCCGGCTCATATATTGGAGGCTAAGCAAGGAGAAATTGATCAGATTAACCAAGCCAAGCCAGGGGCATCAAGGACATTCCACAAGACTTAGCCATAACCGTCACATTAAAATCTTTCTGTATATAAAATAGTCTTCTTCTTCCTTCTGGGGTTTGGTACAGAACATGCTTTCATCAATGCACTCTCTGCTTTCTTCTTCCATGCATATCGTGCATGTGGCCCTAATCCGTCATCATATAAACAAAAGGGTCATATCTTTTAGCTCACAACATCAACCTTTTCTGTATCAAATTAAAATAATGACGAACGACAGTGCTTTTATGGTTGTGAAAAAGAGAGTGACGATGAACAAGATGTTAGTGATGAACAGGAGAGCAATAATGGACAAGAGACTGATGATGAACAAGAGAGCGAGAATCAGGAAGCAAATGAGGAAGAAGAGGAGAGTGAGGATGAATGGGAGAGCGAGGGAGAAGAGGAGAGAGAGGACGAGCAAGAGATGAATGATGAAGAAAGGAGGCATATGTTGTGTGAAGAAGCAGAAAGTATAATTAGACATGAATTGAGAGCCCCCTCTTATCTCAATAAATAATACATGAAGCAACGGATACAGGCTCGAACACAGGATTCGTCAAATCTTCATTCAAGGAATTAAGCTCACATCCTTCATCAAGAAAGAGCTGTTGAAGGTTAAGAATGCTGCATACCACCAATCCAAAAACTCACAAAACAACTATCACTACTAGAAATTATGAAATTTCCGACCACCTGAAAGTGATCCTAAATCAAGTCGAAACTCGAAAGACTTGTTCCGACCACTTTTGGTATCCGGAAAAACCTTTGTTGCTATTTCCGACTATTTTTTGTTCAACTTGAATTAAGATCATTTTCAGGTGGTCGGAAATTTCATAATTTCCAGTAGTGAATACTCCTGCTTCTCCTACAAGGCCAGAACGCCACAACATTACAGTTGGTGATTCGTTACAGCATACTTCAATGTCTACAATCAAAATGGTGGGCTGCGATGATGAGTTCAACACCATAATGGACAACCTGAACCTGCAATCCTCAAAACGAGAAATTGTCTCAATTGTGGGAATGGGTGGCATTGGTAAAACCACCTTAGCTAGAAAATTTTATGAAGATGCTTCATTCATTTCTCGCTTTGATTGTCGAGCTTGGGTTACTATCTCGCAGCAGTATAATCCCATACAAGTGTTCCAATGCCTAATTCATTCTCTTATCCCAGAAGGGGGCAATGGAAACAATGAATTGGGTGAGCAAGTATACAAATGTCTCAAAGGTCGAAGGTATTTGATTGTAATAGATGACTTATGGAGTATAGATGTTTGGGATGATTTAATGAGATATTTTCAGGATGACAACAATGGAAGTCGAATACTGTTGACCAGAAGACTCAAAAATGTGAGTATGCTTGCTCAAGTAAGAATTTTTGTCATAACAAGTGTTTTCTGGGATCATATGAAAGTTGGACCCTTTTTTTTCTCCAAGTTGTCTAAGAGAATAATTTTGTCCCCTGAATTTGAAATAATTGGTAGAGACATAGTAGAGAAGTGCAAAGGATTACCTCTTGCAATTACTGTGGCTGCTTGACTCCTCTCAAACTCCAACCAAACCTTTATTGAATGGGAGCGTATTGCAAAAAGTGTTCCTGCTTTAAGTTTAGATCATTCTAATAACCGGTGTGAGAACTTCATTGATTTGAGTTACACCTTCTTACCACATCATCTTAAAATTTATTTTTTGTCATTTGGGTGTTTTCCGGAAGGTCGTGAGGTTAATGAAGATGTGATTGTTGATTTTTGGGTTTCAGAGGGGTTTCTAAAGGTTTTGAGGTCTGAGAGCTTGGAAGGAGTGGCAAGGAGGAACTTACAAGATCTTGTAAACTGAAATCTTGTTCTAATTTGTGGAAAGGAATATTATAATAAATATCAATTGCATGATGTCTTGCGTGAATTGGCCTTGAGAGAAGCTGAAAAAGAGAATTTGTTGTGTTTCAATGAGGGTCATGCCCAAGGTTTGAGGTATAGGAGAATTCAACCGAAAAACTCTTCTCGTATATCTCAATCATGGAGTGTCCAATCAAGAATTTGCAATCCCAACAATATAACTCCTACTAGCACCACCTCTTCACTCGTTGATTTTTTTAAGGGACTTCGTGATCACTACTAGTCGGGTGCATTCACATTTCAAGTTTTTAAGGGCATTCATAGAACCTCTGGACTTATCTGACTATAATATTTTGTTGTGTTCCCGGGCAAAAGCACGCGTCAAGGGGCGATAGATTGGTGTTTTGGTTGGCACCGGTTTGCCTATGGTGGGAAAGGCGTTGGAAGCAGAAGAACAGAAAAGATAAAGAGGGTTTTATGGAGTTTCCTTCTCCTTGTTTTCTTATAAATTCTGGCTTAATTCATTAGCAACACAAACCTCTCTTCTTATAGCAGAGAGTTACACTTTCCTAAATTAACAAAAGGAAACTTAGACTAAATAAGCTAATATAGAAACTAACTAAACTGATCTAGAAAAAGGAAACAAAGACTAACTAAAACATAAAAGGAAAGGAGAATCATTAAAGCTCCTTACCATAATTATTTGCTATCTCTAAGGAACTAAATCAATTCTAATAGTAAAGAACATATCATATTTGTTTGGAGATTATGAGTCTAGTGCATTTGAGTTGGTTAACTTTTCGTTGTTGGTTGAATATTCATTATTTGCCTTTGTTCATGTTGTGAAATCTACAGAAACTTGTAGTTACTGTGATACATTGTGTGAACCCTTAATATTTGGGCTTTACCTCAACTAAGGATTCTCATTATTACTGGTGTGGTTTTATTAGTTCCTCCAAGATCAGATCATCATAATTTGGAAAGCATTCAAGAATTAGATTGTAGGAGTTGTACAAAAGAGTTGTTCTTGAGAATCCCAAATCTAAGGACATTGGAAGTTACTTCTCATTTTAGAACTAAGGTGCATTATCCAAAATGCAATGCTCCCAATTGGTTTGAAAACCTTGTCTATTTATATAACCTGGAAGAACTAGGGATTGCTGAACATCTTAGTGATTTGTTCAAAACTATTTATTCTATAGGGATACTGAGTCTAGAGAATTTTTTGCCAAATCTTTGTTGGAAATAACTGCTTGTAATCTGTAATACATTTGAGATACAACAATAATACAGAATACAACAGGGAACAAAAACTGGATCATTTGATATCTTCAGGCGTGTAATCACTTTCCTATAAGCTTTAAATCTCCCTCTATAAAAGCAACAAGGTTCAAGATTTAATCTTATGGGATACAAGAAGATGAATGAAACTCTGAAGTTGCTTCGTTTGAGAATTTCCTGTAGAATTGTAAGCCTGTGAAGTATTTTGGTTCCCTGCAAATTGATTGCCTCCATCAATTGCCTGTTTTCTTTTTCTCTGTATTCTTCAGATGTTTCTCCAGATATTTATATAAAATAAATATAGCAGTTAGGAGAAGTTACATGGAAGTTATAGGAGTTCAAAACTCAACTTCCATAAGATATATCTTATCTGATATATCAGGCATGGGAAAAATATATCTGAATATTATAAATATTCATATGATATGGACCTTCGTAGGTTCATGCACTGCATACAAAATAACAAAGTAAAAAAAAAAAAAAAAAAAAAAAAATATATATATATATATATATATATATATATATATATATATATATATTAATACTTATATGCACGCAGCAGACACAAATTAACCACATTGCTTTTTGAAATTAACTTTCGTTAATTTCATGCGGCCGAAAGGAGCAAACCATTTTATGCATCAATTCGTGTACTTCTTTGGTCAAGACGAATTCATTGTCAAAATTCAATAAATGATTAAGCAGCACACGAAAGTTACGCATGCACCGATTTATTAAGTAACACGAATCGTATCCATTCGTTGAGCACGAAAGATTCGTGTAACCCAACGAAACAAACAAAATGCATGTCATCAACTCGTTAAATCCGAATCTTTCGATTCGTTAAATTAACAAATTTGATACAACCGAATCCATCGTTTGAATAACGATTTGTGCACAACGATTTGTACGCAACATTCATATTTCCCAACTTACTTTATACCAAACCAAAATAATATTTATATCTCCACAACTCCAAATATTATTTAAGCTTTCATGGTAGTTCATCTGAAACATTAATCTCCATTACTATATAAATTTCCAACATTCCTCCTCCATTTATACAGTAAAAATTAATACTGTACCAAGATAAATCCAAAACTCATGCATAAATGAAAGTGTCTTAGAGATTGAACTTTCACATAGTGTTATATGCGTTACATTAATTCGGATTGCAGTGATGGACGAATCTTGAATCACGGAGTCTCTTTGAAGAAACGTAGATATAACACACACAAGTTTTACAGTCATTACAACTCACTGTAACTTGACACTATTAAGGTCATGTGTCCGTATCCATTAATGAGCACATACCAAGTAAAGCCCAACTTGTTTGAAGCGGCCACACTTCATGCTCACAGAGGCTAATCTTTTATCTCATGCACTGCATCTTGCATTTTTTCAAAAGATCAGTTAAAAGTAAAAACTCATCCCTACAACAATGCAGAACCAAGCATCACCTTTTCTTTGGATACAATTTTAATTAAACTTTTGATGCTTGCAAATCACAAAATGAAGTACTCATCTACATTGAACTCAAGGTCTAACGTAATAACTTAGACTTGAGTTGAGCTTTCCTTCACTTGCAATTAAATAATTAGGCTTTCCATATCCCTTTCGATGTACCATGTCCCTTGCAAGGACTCTTGCAAACGGATCCGTTAAAATAAACCGGGACCGTACAAAGTGCAGTGCTACAACACCATTACTTAGGAGCTCCCGCACATAGCTATGTCTCATGCCTATGTGTCTTAACTTGCCATTATAACTTATTGTTATATGCTTTGGCTAGTGTAGTAGCGCTGTCACAATGTACTAAAACTGGTGACATTGGTTTTGGCCAAACCGAAATCTAAATAATCAAATTCCTTAGCCAATCAACTTCTTGCATGTCAAAGCCAACGTAAGAAATTCAGATGCCGTAGTTGAAAAGACAACTTTGCCTTTAGAAATCCATAAAACAACACATCCTCCAAGTAGAAATATCCATCTACTAATTGAGGAACAAGTTTCATGATTAGACATTCAACTGACATTAGAAAATCTTTTCAGGATAGAAATTTCTATTAAATATACTAAACCATAATTAATGGTTTTATTCAAGTATATCAAAATTTCTTTTAATCCCATCCACTTAGCCAACTGAACATGATGATAGATAGAATTTTAATATTCTATTAATGAACTGGTGAAATAAAATATTTAATTGATTATACCGTAACCCACTTTATAGGTTCCTAGTCAATAAATATTTATATCCTGCACAAATTCTACAACCAAGAATTTCAATCATCATGTTGAACTTATTAGCAGTGAGAAATTTTAAAATAAAAATTCAACCTCCTTCATTTGAGACATCATCAACTTTGGAGAATAAACCTCCTCCATTCAGAGAACATCAACTTTGGAGAATAAACCATTTTTGATTTTAAGTTTTTAACTTCTCATGTTTCTTCTAAACTGAAGAATCATATCAACTTAAATCATAATCCATGATTTAAATTTAAACTTTCTTTTCACTGCTAACTGTTAGCCATAGTAGATAAACTAGTAAACTTTTTGGCTTTCAGAATTTTAACACATTCTCAATATGAGAAACTTTGTGTTAAAGGCATTCATAAATTTTATGAATTTCATTATGCATATATCATGCATAAAACTTTCTGCATTCCATAAGAAATATAACAGAATATTTCAAAGGCATTGATGGCTTTATCAGAAATATTAATAACATAATATTTCAAAAGCTTTCACAAGGATAAAAAAAACATCCGTGTGCTTAAATAATCAATAATTCCATGCATGACATTAAAATTATTTCCAACATACAATCATTAGACATTGTAACCATGCAAAAGAAAACAACAAATTGATAACACCAAATTAATTCAAATTTGGCAGATTTACAGCACCCCAAGATCCAACATAATATATAGAACAAATTGCACTTTTGGTCCTGTGAGTATTAGGGTACTGACAATTTGAGTACGTGACTTTCAAAACTCCCAATTTAAACCTTTAACTATGCAAAAATTGGCAGATTTGGTCCTCCGGGCCAAATTGCCGGCCAATTTTGGCCGGAAAAACATAAATTGGTTCAAATTTATTTGTATTGAGGGCAAAATCGTCATTTCACTCCCTTCTTCTTCATTCTCCCTTTCTTCTTCGTTCTTCTTCTTCTTCACTCACCGGTTTTTCTTCAAAATCATCATTCTTTTGCCTGCTATGCACTATAGGGAAATTCAAAAGAAAAAAAAAAAAAGAAGCAGATTATAGTAATTTCTTTCTCCGAGTTATCGCCTCTTCTTTCCTTTCTTCCTTCCTTTCACTTCTTTCTCTAAGCTTCTGACCTTCTGACTGAGAAGCGCGGTTGGCTGTATCTGTTGGCTCGCAGTTTTGGTTGCTTCCACAGCTGCTTGTTTCGCTTCGTACTCTTTAGCCGCTGCAAGCTTCTTAACCGCTTCAAAAAACGGGAGGCCTGAACTTTGATCAGCGCGTGGAGGTGCCGGGGGTATTATAGGTACACCGAGGAGTTTCTTCACTTGAGGCCTTTTAATTACTGATAAAACAAGGTAACGGACAGTGTTATAACTTAAAGAGAAAATATTGTTACCCAAAAGCTTGGCCTGGCAACTGGCATCTTTAGAAATGAAAATAGATAAAATTTGCAGAGCAAGTACCTTTGGGAAACTTGCAATAAATGGGATTGATAGTGCGGCCATTGCTCTTGAAACATTTTTTATGGTGCCATACGAAGGATTTCCTTCCATTCCTTCTTGTGCATTACACTGAGGAAAGAGCAAAGTACAAATTCACAAATTAACTACAAAAATTTGGGATTGACAGTGCGGCCATTGCTCTTGAAACATTTTTTATGGTGCCATACGAAGGATTTCCTTCCATTCCTTCTTGTGCATTACGCTGAGGAAAGAGCAAAGTACAAGTTCACAAATTAACTACAAAAATTTAAGACCAAGGAAGATGCTTTCAAAGCATCAAAAGTGACCCCAAAAAGCATCATCTATCCTTCTGAGATTTTGAACTGAAAAATGTTGTTTTGCACTTTTGCAATAACATACAAAAGAAGATGGAAAAGGCGATAAAATTTGTATCTGATTAAGTTAGTAAGAAATGGGCACATAATTATGAAATGAAATCTGACCTCCACTGTTATCCACGAAGAAGAAAGGGAGAATGAAGAAGAAGGGAGTGAAATGACAATTTTGCCCTCAACACAAATAAATTCGAACCAATTTATGTTTTTCCGGCCAAAATTGGCCAGTAATTTGGCTCGGAGGACCAAATCTGCCAATTTTTGCATAGTTAAAGGTTTAAATTGGGAGTTTTGAAAGTCACGTACTCAAATTGTCAGTACCCTAATACTCACAGGACCAAAAGTGCAATTTGTTCTAATATATATGTATCTTGTATACTATGCATGCAACTGAGACAAAGTCTCAATATAAAAATATTTATACACATGCATAAACATATCCTTGTATTTAACAGGCTTTGCAAATCTCAAAAGAATCTCATGCAAATCTTCTAGACATAATCCAAAACTTAGCCAAATAAATAAATAAAACTTACGTACCTGCCAAGGCCGAGACAAACATATAAAAGGTACTGTACTGAACTCATCTGGTAACTTGTATCTGCCTTGATAATCCATCTCTCTCCGGCCTTTGATGCGCTAAGACCACTCACCCCACCGTGGAAAGAACATCTCTTCTCATGCCAATTAAAACATGGCTAACAAAATGATTTATTTAAATAAAATCATTTTACACATCTCACTAATCATCTTGGCATAATTTGATATGCCCATGATTTTGCGTGAAAACGGAAATGAAACTTCATAGCATGTATTCAAACCATAAGTACAACATGTACATAGCATGCCATGAACCCCATGCAAAACCGCACGGAAATCTTCTTGTACAATAAACAATGAGAAACCCAAAAGTGATTTCTGTCATCCTCTCATCAACAAATTCAGAATCTCATTCCGAAAATATTACCGTGATGAGAACTTATTCTTTCATGCCTGATATCTTGCCTCCAAAACTTTCAAGGCAAGACCAATGATCACAGTGTTTATAAAAATCTTTAAAGCTTATAGATTGTTGGAAATAACTGCTTGTAATCTGTAATACATTTGAGATACAACAATAATACAGAATACAACAGGGAACAAAAACTGGATCATTTGATATCTTCAGGCGTGTAATCACTTTCCTATAAGCTTTAAATCTCCCTCTATAAAAGCAACAAGGTTCAAGATTTAATCTTATGGGATACAAGAAGATGAATGAAACTCTGAAGTTGCTTCGTTTGAGAATTTCCTGTAGAATTGTAAGCCTGTGAAGTATTTTGGTTACCTGCAAATTGATTGCCTCCATCAATTGCCTGTTTTCTTTTTCTCTGTATTCTTCAGATGTTTCTCCAGATATTTATATAAAATAAATATAGCAGTTAGGAGAAGTTACATGGAAGTTATAGGAGTTCAAAACTCAACTTCCATAAGATATATCTTATCTGATATATCAGGCATGGGAAAAATATATCTGAATATTATAAATATTCATATGATATGGACCTTCGTAGGTTCATGCACTGCATACAATATAACAAAGTAATATATATATATATATATATATATATATATAGGTAAAAGTTCAGGTGTGAACTTTTGTTAATGTGTGCACTTGTGCACTCATTATGACCGTGGGATTGTCATGATCTATGGTTGCAAATTAGAGTGCATAGACTCCGGGTGCACCTCGCCACTCCCACCATTTTATTAGGTGCGCATTGTGGGGGAGTCAATTTGTAATTTGTCTGGGCGGGGTAGTCGGGGGGTTGTGAGATGGTGTTCATCCAATTAGGTGACAAATGCACACCTACATGGTGGAGCACGGGAACTACAATGCACCAAGACTCCCACCGTCGGATCTCTGTGATCAGTGCACCACAATAGTCCACTAGTTCACATTTAAGTAAGAGTGTGCACCAGAAAAGCTCCCTATAATATATATATATATATATATATATATATATATATATATATATATATATATATATATATATATATATATATATATATATTAACTCATTGCATGTTAACATGCAAAATAAATAAATAATAGAGTTAATTCCAGCAATGGTCCTCCGACTATTGCAATTTTCCAAAATTGGTCCTTGACTTTTAATTTGGACGAAAAAGACACTTGACTTTGTAATTTGTTCCAGCAAAGGTCCTTCTGTTATCCATCCATCTCTTAACCGTTAGTTTAAGGGGCAAAATAGTCTTTTCCATTAGTTATCTTCTTCTTCCTCATTTTAGACGCAGAGAAGCAATGCCTCACGAATTAGAAATAAGGAAGCCATGAAGACATTAAGTATACCTCATGAACGTCTTTAGCAGGTCTTGTAGATGATAGTGAAAGGAAATCAATTTTGTTTTGAACTCCCCATGAGCTTATGGCCTTAAAAATAGTTAAACATATAAGTGTGATTCTCTGGTTGGCTTCAGAAAAGAAATACTCAATTTTCAATTCTTTGTACAAAGATCACCAAGTAAATTTCCCGAAAATTAATTATGTCTTCTAACATAACATCAGAGATATAAAAGATAAACATTCTCTGCAGTTGTCAAAAATTATTATTTCCTCTTTATCTTTATTAGGGAGATCAATATGAATTTGAGAAGCATGCAAGAGTGAACAATGAACCAGTCAAAGTTGCTGAGTTCTTTATGAAAAAATATAAGGAGCAACACACACAGTAATGTTGTAACGTATGTTTGTAACACCGGGAAATTGTAACGCAGTTTGGGCGAAAACCCTAATCTGCGAGGCACTTCTCAAATTGAGAATTAGCCTAAATTCACTATGAGCAATTTCAAAAGTACAGAGTATAGGAAGAAGAAAACTTTACACAATAGATCTCACAAGCTCTCATAATCTATTGTAACCTAAACTCTCGTACTACTCCAAAGTGATAGACTCTCTTTCTCTCAATATATCTGTATGCACTCGGTCAGATGATTCGGGTAAAATCGCTGCCTCTATTCTTCTAAGAGTCTTTCTTAAATAGGTGATACTTGATCACAATCCTAGTTAAAGTATAAATCCCAATTAGATTAGGATTTGAATGATGCTTGTAGTTTGACTGGGAGACAAGTCCCAATTAGATTAGGATTTGAATGATGCTTGTAGTTTGACTGGGAGACAATTGAATCTGTGTTTTCAATTATCCTTTTTGCCAATAATATTTTTTGACAATTCTTTATTCAACAATCTCCCCCTTTGTCAATATTTTTGGCAAAAACCTTGATTCCTGATTTTCTTGAATATCTCCCCCTTAGTCCTTGCTGTCTAGTAGTCTGCTTATCACAATCTTCAAGTGGTAGTTTTGATTTGAAGTGATTGGTGATATTGTCAAGTGTTTAAACTGTCTTAGTCCAAGGATTAGTAACCTAGGCAGTTTTTCCTAATAATGCACATAGTCATTTGCTATTGCAATTACATTAGTATGTTATCTTGATAGTAAGACAGGACACAAAAGATAGTCTTTCTAATGATGCACATAGTCATTTGCCATTGCAGTTACATTAGCATGCTACTTTAATAGTAAGACAGAGCACAAAAGATAGGCAGATGTCAAAAAGATTGCCTTGGTAGTATCAGTATCAAGCAGTATCAAAAAAAGGCATAATAGTAAGCAGTCATCAGTCATCATCATAATAGTAAGCAGTCATAAGCAGTCATCATCATCAGGATTCATCTCCCCCTGTTTTTGACAAAAACATTTGACAAGTTCAGTCTGAGTCAGAGGATGTTGCTTCTGGGGTTCCAACAGCCTGTTCTTCTTCTTGGCTTCCTTCTTGATTTTCTGCATCATCTTCTTGGGACTTTTCAGTCTCTCCTTCAGATTCTTCTTCATCAGCATTTACTTCTTGGGATTTTTCAGCTTCCTTATCAGGCTCTTCTTTATTGTTTGCTCCTAAGGCTGTAAGCCATTTGAGTACTTCAACTTTCTCTTCTTGGATTTCTAACTGTCTCTGCTTTATGTACCTTTCAGATGTATTAAGCTCATTGAGTCTTTTCTGGAAGTATTTTTGAAGCATATCAGTGTTCATGGGGTCATCTTCTGGACTTGTGGTTTTCAGGTCATTTTGATGAAATCCCTTTTTCAGTTTAACAGATACATTCAGGGTTTTGATCTGTTGGAGATTCTTCTTGGTAGTCTTCAGTCCTTGTTTGGTGAGGATGGTTTGGATTAGGTTTGGAAAGATTAGAGAGGCTTTGGGAGATTTGATTTCAGCTAGATTCATGATTTGTTGATGTACCAGTTCTCCATAGCTGATTTTGATCTTTTTCCCAACTTTGTATAATAATTCTGCCAAGCTCCATTTCACAGTGTTCTCATGTAAGGAAGGCATCCAGTTTGCCAGAGCAATTTTCTGTAGGATTGCATATTTGCTTGTCAGGCAGGCAGCTTTGATCTTCTTCTTTTCAAGGACTACATTTCCTGCTGTGATCTCCTGGGTTATGATGTCCCCATTATGATTGAATTGATCATCTTGTTCAAAGGTGTTGTAGCAGGTGTTTATAACATCTGGGGAAAAGTCATAGTAATTTCCTCTTAGGTAAATTTTTCCATACAAAGGACTTGATGGGACTGATGATTCCTTTTTGAGATTGCTATAAAATTCATGAATCATTTTTTCTTCAAATGGTTCAATCTTTGTGACTGTGTCAAGCAACTTTCCTTGAGCTAGGAGTTCTATGATGTGTTCTCCATCTTTAAGGTTCTCCAGATTGACCAGCTTTTGAGGGATGATTTTTCGTTGTGAGGTTTTGTGCCACAGATTGCTTGAAGCTCTATCCTGGAACTGGTTGTTGAGAGGTTGTGGCAGATCGGGTGTTGGAAGTGTGGTTTCAACATCTATTTTTGCTGTTTGTTTTCCCTTTTCCTTTGATGTGAACTTCCTTCGTGATTTGCCCTGATTCTTTGAGACATTTACCTGGGGCTTTTTGGACCTTTCATTCTGGCATTCTTTACTATTTTCCCAGTCATCATCAACTTTTTTTTGTTTTCTTTTAGCAGTCCTAGTCATCCTTGGAGGTGGGATGTTAGGTATCCTTCTTGGAGGTCCCACAGAGATTGGAAAATCACATGGTCTTTTAGCTCTGGGGTCAGCTCCTTCATACGGATCCACTCTTCTTCTTTTTCTTAGGAATTCATCAGGATTAGTTTCATTTGGGCTTGTTTTGTGGCCTTCTACTCTTAATTCAGTAGAAATATTGTCTAGCTCTTTTTCAAAGCTGTCAACTGTGTCTGAATTTGTAACCCTAATTTCTGGGTTAGATTCTGATTCCCTAATTTCTTCCTCATTTGTAGGGAGTTTTTCTTGTGGCACTAAGTTTTCACTTTGTTGGTGTATGATTTTGTCTAGGTCAACTATCAATTCCCCAAATATACCCTCTGAACCAGTCGGTTCTGTTTCTGCAATCGGGTTTGATTCTGCAAGTGGGTTATCATCTAGGGGTGATTCGAGAGGGGGAGATGAGTTACCTGGTTGAGAGTAGATGTCTTCGAAAGGTATCTGTGTGATTGGTACTGGATCCATGACTATATCCTCCGAGTGTTGTGGCTGATCGAGTGGAGAATCTTTGCTGATGGCAGGGGTTCCTCGTCGTGGTGGCCGACGGGATGATTTCTTTCCTTTCTGCATCTTGGAACCTCTTGATTTCTTCATAGTTCTGAGATTGGTGAGTGATGAAGAAGATGACCAACAGGAGTGGTGGTCGTGGATGGCGATAGTGGTGGTGATCGTGGATGGTGATGGACAGGACAGAGGAGTGGGATTGCAATTGGACCCGGAAGTGATATTTTGGATTTTGAACCGGATTCATAACATGGGCTATTGGGCTGAGATCCGGATTCAGATTATGGCATTCATGGGTTGGCCCGGTTTGTCATTCGTAACCTTTTATATATATATATATATATATATATATATATATATATATATATATATATATATATATATATATATATATATATATATATATATATATATATATATATATAGAAAATAATATATGAAAAACAAAAACTATTATATAAAACAAGGAAAAAAAAAGAGTTTAGTTAATTCTACATAGTCCAATTTCAGACCTTAGTCTTATGAATTTATTTCCGTCCAATCCTTTTGTCATTATGTCTGCAAGTTGATTTTCTGTGTTGATGTGCCTCATGGTAATGATTTCTTCCTCTACTAGTTCTCTGATGAAGTGATGTCGTATGTCAATGTGTTTAGTACGTGAGTGTTGGACTGGATTTTTTTGAAATATCTATGGCACTTTTGTTGTCACAATATACTGTCATTTTTGCTTGACTGATTCCATAGTCTTCTAGCATTTGTTTCATCCATAGCAATTGAGTGCAACAGCTTCCAGCAGCTATATATTCAGCTTCTGCAGTTGATAGTGATATTGAATTTTGTTTTTTACTTATCCAAGAGACTAGATTTGTTCCAAGTAAGAAACATCCTCCAGTAGTACTTTTTCTGTCATCCATGTTGCCTGCCCAGTCTGCATCGCAGTATGCTGATAGATATTTGTTTGTGTCAAAGGAGTACCATATTCCTAGATCAGATGTTCCTTTGATGTACTTGATAATTCTCTTCACAGTTTTCATGTGTGATTCTTTAGGAGATGATTGATATCTGGCGCATATGCCTACTGCGTAGCAAATGTCTGGTCTACTGGCAGTTAAATATAGTAGACTACCAATTATGCTACGATATAGTTTTTGTTCTACATCTTTTCCTTCTGTATCTTTGGCAATTTTGTCTGATGTTGCAACAGGTGTTCTGGCAACTTTGCTTTCTTTTAGACCGAATCTGTTGACAAGATTGTTTGCATACTTACTTTGTGAGATGAAGATTCCTTCTTCCAGTTTTTTTATTTGCAAACCTAGAAAGTAGCTGAGCTCTCCAACCATGCTCATTTCAAATTCGCTTTTCATGTGACGAATGAATTCATCTTTGTAGGTCTCTCTGGATGATCCAAATACTATATCATCAACATAGATTTGTGCTATGATGATGTCACTTTTGTAGTGTTTGACAAATAATGTTTTGTCAACGCTTCCTCTATTGTATCCTTTTGAGAGTAGGAATTATGTTAACCTTTCATACCAAGCCCGTGGAGCTTGTTTTAAACCATATAAGGCTCTCTTTAGTCTATAGACATGGTTAGGATGGAATGGATCTTCAAACCCTTTGGGTTGGGATACGTACACTTCCTCTTTTATATATCCATTCAGGAATGCTGTTTTCACGTCCATTTGGTAAAGTTTGATTTTTAGGATGCATGCTACGGTGAGGAGAAGGCGTATGGATTCTATCCTAGCAACTGGGGCAAAGGTTTCTTCAAAGTCGATTCCTTCTTCTTGAGTGTATCCTTGTGCTACAAGTCGGGCTTTATTTCTCACTATATTTTCCCTTTCATCAGTTTTATTTTTGTAGATCCATTTTGTTCCTATGATGTTAGAGTTGTCTGGTGCAGGGACAAGTTCCCATACTTCATTTCTTTCGAATTGTTGTAGCTCTTCTTGCATGGCTTCGATCCAGTATTCGTCAAGGAGGGCCTGCTCGATGTTTTTTGGTTCTATCTTTGAAGTGTAGCATGAATCTCCTTCAGACATTTTGAGGTAATCTCTTTTCTTTCCTCTTGTCCATATTCCCTGATTTGGGTCACCGATGATATTTTCTATAGGATGATTCTTCTGGATTTTAGTGTTCTTGTTGATGGGTGCTTCATCGATATCATCTTCTGTTGGTTTTCCAGAATTATCATCTTGTTCTGACTCTATAGGTGGTGTTGAAACTTCTGTTTCAACACTTATGGTTTGCTCATCATCATCATCTTTGACTTCTGTTGAATCTATGTCAGTGAATGACACATTGATGGATTCCATTACACTTTGAGTTCTGAGATTGTAAACTCGAAATGCCCTGCTGTGAGTAGAGTATCCTAGGAAAAAACCTTGATCACCTTTGATGTCGAATTTCCCCAATTGTTCTCGGTCTCTTAAGATATAACATGTGCTGCCAAATATGTGTATGTGTTTGAGGTTGGGAGTTTTTCCTTTCCGTATTTGGTATGGTGTCATATCTATCTCTTTCCGTATGTATACCCGGTTGATTAGATAACAGGCTGTATTTACAGCTTCAGCCCAAAACTTTTGAGGAATCCTTTTGTGATTTAGCAATACCCTTGCCATTTCTTGTATAGTTCTATTTTTCCGTTCCACTATTCCATTTTGCTGCGGTGTTTTAGGGGCCGAAAATTCGTGGTGTATTCCTTTTTCGTCGCAAAAATCTTTGAAGTACGAATTTTCGAATTCTCTTCCATGATCACTTCTTAACCGTAAGATTTTTCCTATTTTTCCTTCTTTTTCAGTTTCAATTTTATTGATGAGAATTTTGAAACTTTTGAAGGTATCCGATTTTTCTCTGAGGAACATGACCCATGTAAAACGTGAGTAATCGTCTACTGTTACATGTACGTACCGTTTTCCTCCTATGCTTTCAACTTGAGTTGGACCAAAAAGATCCATGTGCAGGAGTTCCATAATTCTTGTGGTGTGGATTCCTGATATCTTCTTGTGGGTTTTTCTTGTTAGTTTGTTCTCAAGACATGTTCCACAGGCTTTGTTTTCGTTTATTTCCAGTTGTCGTGGTAAGCCTCGATATGCCCCCTTTTTTATCCCTTTCTTCATGTCATGGAAGTTTATGTGTCCCATTCGTTGATGCCAAATTTGTGCTTCAGTTTCTTTGGAAAGATGACAGGTAAGTTGGTTTGTCCAGACGTAGCATTTGTCTGATGATCTATTTCCTTGCATCACACATTGATTGTTTTGGTCATATACATGGCAACTGTCTTTGGAGAATTTTACTTGTAGATTATCATCGCATAGTTGACTAATACTGATTAGGTTTGCCTTAAGTCCTTTCACCAAGAAGACTTGAGTAAGTTGTGGTAAACCGGTTACATTTAATGTTCCGCTTCCAATAATTTGGCCTTTTCCTCCATCTCCAAATGTAACATGTCCTCCTTCTTTTGGTAGTATGTTGATCAGATGTTCTGATTTGCCAGTCATGTGACGTGAGCATCCACTATCAAAGTACCAGATTTCGGTATTCTTTTCTGTTTTGGAGGTGAGGGCAACTGTTTGTGTTTGATTTTTTCTGACCCATACCTTTCTGGTTTGTGATTGTCTCCTCATAATATAATTTTGTCTGAACCAGCAGTGTGCTTTAATATGACCTGGTTTGTGGCAATAATAGCACCTGATCCTTCGATGTTGGAAACGTTGTTGAAACATCTCTGGATTTTCTTATTGTCTTTCATCAGTATGTTCAGTTTCCTGGAATTTTTCTCTCTCTATAAGATCTTTTTCTTTTTCTTGAAGTTTCTTCAGTTCCTTTTTTGTTTCCTGATGATCTCGTATTTCTCTTTCCTTTTCAGTTTGTAAATCACGGTTCTTTTGCATGAGCTCCATATTAACCCTAATAAGTTCTTGCCATTTTGATTGTAATATTGTGTATGCTTCGAATAACCCTTGAATGTCCTCTTGGGTAGTGTCTTCCTCTTCTTGTCTAGTGGTGAAAGCAACGAAATTTGAGTTTTCATTTTCGCTGTCAGAGTCATCACTAAGTGTGGTGACGTAGGTTTTGTTCTTCCTTTTCAGGTACGTCGCACATTCTGATTGGATGTGTCCGTATCCTTTGCATTCGTAGCATTGTATCCCATCGATGTTTTGGGAAGATTTCCCCTTTTTCTGCTTCTCAAATATGCGTGGTTGTGAATTTGAGTTGTTTCCATTGGTTTTTGTGAAGTTCTTGTTTTTACTTCTGAACTTGTTGAATTTCTTAACCACTTTATTGAAATTCTTAGTGAGAAGAGCAATGGTTTCTTCTATGTTCTGTGTGTCATCATCTGAATCGGTAGACTGTGTAGTTTGTAGTGCAATTCCTTTGCTTGACATGTTTGGTTTTCTTTGAAGCATCTCAAGTTCATATGTTTGCAAGTTTCCCATCAGGTCACTAAGTTTGTATGTGTCTAGGTTTGTGCTTTCTTGTATGGCAGTGACTTTCATGAGGAACCTTTCAGGTAAAGATCTGAGTACCTTTTTGACCAATTTTGGTTCGGGAAAGGGTTCTCCTAAATTATATGCTGCTCCGGCTATGTCGAGGATCTTTGCATTGAATTGTGTGATATTTTCGTTTTCCTCCATTTTCAAGGTTTCAAATTGAGTCTGGATCATCTGTAGTTTTGATTGTTTGACAATTGTATTGCCTTCATGATGATTGCATAAGATTGTCCAGGCTTCTTTGGCTATTTCTGTATTTGATATTAGTTTGAATGTTTCTTCACTTACTGCTCCATAAATAGAGTTCATGGCTTTTGAATTAAAGTCAGCTTCTTTGATTTCTTCCTCAGACCACTCCCTTTTAAGTTTCTTTTCTCCTTGTTCATTGGTAGGTGGCACCCACCCTTCTTCTACTGATCTCCATACTCTTTCACCTTGGGACATAATATATACTCTCATTCTAGCCTTCCAATAAGAGTAATTTGCACTGTTTAAAGCTGGGGGTCTGCTGCTTGATAAACCTTCTCTGGGAAAATCCATTGTGTTGTTCCTTTGGGTGGTGTAGGATCCTGCTAGCAGTTTTAGCAGCCTGCTCTGATACCAATTGAAAAAATATAAGGAGCAACACACACAGTAATGTTGTAACGTATGTTTGTAACACCGGGAAATTGTAACGCAGTTTGGGCGAAAACCCTAATCTGCGAGGCACTTCTCAAATTGAGAATTAGCCTAAATTCACTATGAGCAATTTCAAAAGTACAGAGTATAGGAAGAAGAAAACTTTACACAATAGATCTCACAAGCTCTCATAATCTATTGTAACCTAAACTCTCGTACTACTCCAAAGTGATAGACTCTCTTTCTCTCAATATATCTGTATGCACTCGGTCAGATGATTCGGGTAAAATCGCTGCCTCTATTCTTCTAAGAGTCTTTCTTAAATAGGTGATACTTGATCACAATCCTAGTTAAAGTATAAATCCCAATTAGATTAGGATTTGAATGATGCTTGTAGTTTGACTGGGAGACAAGTCCCAATTAGATTAGGATTTGAATGATGCTTGTAGTTTGACTGGGAGACAATTGAATCTGTGTTTTCAATTATCCTTTTTGCCAATAATATTTTTTGACAATTCTTTATTCAACACTTTATTACACAAACCACATCCTCACCCTTCACTTCATTTACCTGTGAAAGAAATTAGACATAAACTCATTAAACTAGTGCTTCATATTAGATGGACAATGTGATGCAAGATAAAACTCCCCTCATAACTGCCAACTCTGAATCCTCCCTCAAATGAACCCTCCTACCGAGCTCTTTGTAGAGAAGGAAGCCGGAGAACTCAGCAGTGAAAGACCTCTCCAAGAACTCGACAAAGATACCGCGGAGAGGACCCTGAATCTTGTCGGCGGCTTCCTTGAACTCTTTGTTCCTCACGAAGTGGGTCTGGTTGTAGTCCGTCTTGAACTCTTAGAGCAGCGCCTCAAACTCGGAATTGTTCAGGTTCTTGTTGATCTCCGTGTTGAACAGCCTCTCCATCTTGTCGAAGTCTGTCGTGTAGAACCTCGGCGTCAGCATCGTCTCCTTGATCCCCTTCTTCGATCCCTTGCTGCCGGTGGCCGCCGCCTGCTGCGACGTGGTGGCGCTTGACATTCTCACGCTGAAGGGTGCCAGTTTCCGGATGCCACCCAGCCGCAAAGTGGCGCTGGCGCCAAACTTCAATATGGGCTTTACCAACGTCATTTTTGCTGCCATTTTTTCTTGGTAGAGTGTACTGTACCGTGGAGTTTGACAAGTGAGAATAAAGCTATGGCTATGGCTATGGCTGTGCGGAGAGGATATATAATTGGGTGAAAGTGATGGAATATCATCTCATCCAAAGAAATTCATGGAATATAATTGTAGAGGTAAGTTTTATCCTTCTAAACTCAAAGAGTAATACCGCAGTCCATGCTGAATTTTTTTTTTATCTCCCCTAAGGAAGAAGAAGCATTGTTTCTCTGTGTAAAAAATGTGGAAGAAGAAGCATAGCTAATGAAAAGACTATTTTGTCCTCTAACCTAACAGCCAAGAGATGGATAGATAACAGAAGGACCTTTGCTGGAACAAATTATAAAGTCAAGTGTCTTTTTCGTCCAAATTAAAAGTCGAAGACCAATTTTGGAAAATTGCAATAGTCGGAGGACCATTGCTGGAATTAACTCTAAATAATATATATATATATATATATATATATATATATATATATATATATATATATATATATATATATATATATATATATATATATATATATATATATATATATTAATACTTATATGCACGCAACAGACACAAATTAACCACATTGCTTTTTGAAATTAACTTTCGTTAATTTCATGCGGCCGAAAGGAGCAAACCATTTTATGCATCAATTCGTGTACTTCTTTGGTCAAGACGAATTCATTGTCAAAATTCAATAAATGATTAAGCAGCACACGAAAGTTACGCATACACCGATTTATTAAGTAACACTGATAGACATATTTTTACACTCATTTTTTATATACATCTTTATAATATTTTTGCATTAATTATTTGGAATTATTTAATAATTATTTCACTTTAGAATTTAATTAATTAATCAGTGTTTTATAATAATTATTAGTCAAACTCTTTAATTTAATTTAATATGAGTTTAGTCTTAATTAAGTCCATTAGTAATCTATTGTGGCCCAACTCTTAGCAAGAAATTAAAACAACACAAATTAATGTTTTTTGTCTTCCCACCTACAGAACCTGCGCATGCAGCAGCGAATGATGCTCGGTCGACCGATTCTGGCGCGAGAACAAGCGGAAGTATATATGATTTCATGGCTCAACGCAAAAGATGGAAAATGGATGGTGGAGATTCATTTGAGTTTATTTTAGGAGTAGTATAAATAGTAGAAATATTTCTATTGTAAAACGTTCATTCTTCCCCTCTCGATTATTCTTTAAAGTTGTTACCAATGTCCATTCGTGGCTAATTTCTTCTAGCTTGGCTTAGTGAATTGATGCCCCGGAATTGATTATGCTGTAAGATTATTTATTTATTTTTATTATATATGTTTCTATGCATTTGAGTATTAAATATTCTGCTAAAATTATTTGAATAGTTGTATCATTTAATTGCTAGGGAGGCCTACTAGTTATTTATTTGATATAATTGTTTGCTATATTAGATAATGTTGTGCTACAAATTATTCTAATATTCAGTAGCAACTGAGATTAATTATTGACGGCTTAGTGATAATTGGTCTCGGGTAGAATATTTTCTTAAATTAAATGCAACCGCTTGTGCTTGTGTTATTTAGTTTGTCGGTTTTCCTAGTTCCTATTGCTGCTATTAAATTAAATCTATAGCGCTTGTCTTAGATTATTTAGTAGTTAGCGGTAATTAAACCGCTTGTGCTTTATTTACCTACAACTAAGGGAAAACAGAAATGAAATATTTTCACGACAAATATTCAATTGCATATTAATTACTTTATTAATCAATGATCAGTGTTGAATTCCGGTGGTGGATCTTTACTAACCAAGGTCTCCTATTATAAGTGTTTTTGATATATTATTTTCATTGCTTTATTCGTTCAATTAAATTTCTTGTTTATTTAAATTCTCTTTTATTTTATCTTTATTCTCGATATATTCCAAACCCCCCTACCTTTAATTTGAGCACAAAAGTTAAACTAGTTACTCCTCGTGGGATCGATCCTTACTCCCGCTACTACGTTTGTAAGGTTTTAATTTGGGAGCCTACGACAGCTCACCAAATTTTGGCGCCGTTGCCAGGGAGATTTTCTAGCTTATTTTGTGTTTGTTTATTTATTTAATTATTTATTTTGTTATTTGTTTATTTTTTTTTTCAATTTGTCCCAAACGAAAATAAAAATAATAATTTTCTTTTCTTTCATTACTTTTACATAATTGCAAATCAAAATATATTTTCTTTTTGTTTATGCTTATAACTCGATCTGCTAATCAAGAACTCTTGCCGTACTATCCGGAAATTGAAAGAACTATACGCAGGTGGAAGAAACTAGCTTTGAGAAAATTGGAGTTTAGTGATCTGGCTACCGATTCTACCGATTCTACCAATTCTGATTTAGAAGAGGAACCCATGGCTCAAAATCGGACTTTAAAAGAGCTTGGAGCTCCAAATTTGGATCAGCAACCTTTATGCATTACTTTTCCCGCTCTGGATGCTAATATACAATTTGAACTAAAATCTGCGTTAATTCATCTTTTGCCTTCTTTTCATGGACTTGCAGGTGAAGATCCGCACAAACACTTAAAGGAATTTCATGTGGTGTGTTCGAGTATGAAACCCACAGGGGTTACTGAAGAGCAAATCAAGTTGAGAGCATTTCCCTTTTCGTTGAAAGATTCAGCGAAGGATTGGCTATACTATCTACCTTCTGGGAGCATCACCACATGGAATAACTTAAAGACATCATTCCTTGAAAAATATTTCCCAGCTTCAAGGGCGGCCAACATTAGGAAAGAAATCTGTGGTATAAGGCAAAACAATGGAGAGTCCCTGTATGAATATTGGGAGCGTTTCAAGAAACTATGTGCAAGCTGCCCACACCATCAAATTAGTGATCAATTACTCATTCAATACTTTTATGAAGGACTTTTTCCAATGGATAGAAGCATGATTGATGCCGCAAGCGGTGGTGCTTTAGTTGACAAGACACCGGACGCTGCAAGAACTCTAATTGCAAACATGGCTGCAAATTCTCAACAGTTTGGCAATAGACTTGTCCAACCGTCTAAGAAAGTGAATGAGGTAAATATTTCTTCTCTTGAACAACAAATTACTGGTTTAACTACTCTTGTTCGTCAATTAGCAGTAGGCAATATGCAAACTGTAAAAGCATGTGGAATTTGCTCGGTAGTTGGGCACCAAACTGATGCCTGCCCAACTCTTCAAGAAGAACCTATTGAACAAGTCAACATGGCTGGAGGTTTTCCTGGACAACCTCAAGGTAAGTATGATCCGTTCTCCAATACGTATAATCCTGGATGGAGGGATCACCCAAACCTTAGCTATGGGAATTCACAAGGAAACCAGTTTGTTCAGAATCGTTCCACTTTTCAGCAGTACAGACAACCATTTCCTTCGAGACAACAACCGACCCAAAACTTTAGCTCAGGTACGAATCTAGAAGATATTGTTAAATCTCTTGCTACTAACACTTTGCAGTTTCAACAAGAAACACAACTATTCCAACAAGAGATAAGAGCTAGTATTCAAGAAACAAAGGTTAGTATTCAAAACTTAGAAAGGCAAGTGGGCCAACTAGCAACTACGGTAAGTCGGTTGGAAGCACAGAGCTCTGGCAAATTACCATCTCAAACGATCGTTAATCCTAAAGAGAATGTAAGTGCAATTACTGTGGGAAGTATGTCGCTGGAAAAGAATGTTGATTTAGACAAGGAAATAAGTGCAGGTAACATTGCCAATAAAGAGAAGTCCCAAGGTAACCTTTCTTCTTTTTCTGATTATGAACCAGTACCCCCTTTTCCTCAAGCTCTTTTGGAACCAATAAGAGGAAACTCAAATAATGATTTATATGAGACATTTCGTGAATGTGAGGATAATAAACCATTTTTAGATTCTATGAAAAAGGTACCTCGCTATGCAAATTTTCTAAAAGAGGTATGCACATTGAAAAAGAAACAAAATGAAGGAGTTGATGAAGTGAAAGTGCACGAGAATGTCTCTATGGCTAGTCAAGGCAATCTTCCTGAAAAGTGCAAAGACCCAGCTATGTTTACTATTCCGTGCATGATAAGTGGGGTGAAATTTGAAAATGCTATGTTAGATTTAGGAGCTTCTATTAATGTCATGCCATATTCTGTTTATGCTTCTTTAAATCTTGGACCCCTAAATAAATCTAGTATAGTAATTCAATTGGCTGATGGATCTACTACATATCCTAGGGGTGTGGTTGAGGATTTGCTTGTTAAAGTTAATAACTTGGTTTTTCCTGCTGATTTTTATGTGCTTGATATGGAAAATAATAATCATATTTTGTTAGGAAGGCCATTCTTAAAAACTGCGAAAACTAAAATTGATATTCATAGTGGTATGCTTACTATGGAGTCTAATGGTAAACTTGTGACCTTTAATATTTATGATACCATGAAATCTCCTAGTGATGATAATTTTGCAATTTTTGTTGATTCCTTGAAACTTGTTAAATTTAATGCAATTGCTTCTATTGAAAATAAAGAAGAACCAAATAATAAATCATCTTTGAGTCCTAATCTGCATGAAGGGGCTGTTTCTTTGAATACTAATAATCATCGAAGGTACTCAAAAAGACGATGGAAATTTAAAGATATATCATAAGTCGAGCCAACGACGATAAACAAAGGCGCTGCTTGGGAGGCAACCTAAGGTGTGTTTGTTCCATTTTTATTTTTATTTATTTTATTTTATTCCCTATTCTCATTTAATAATACTTTTCTGCATGTTTTTATTCAACATTGGGGATAATGTTGGTAATAAGTGTGGGGGAGGAGATTTAGTTTTAGTTTTATTATCTTGTTTGCTTATGTCACGATTTTTGTCAAAATTTTCACAAATATTTTCTTAGTATTTTATGCTAAATAAGTATTATTTAAAAAATGATCATATTTTCCTTTCTTGGAATTCATGACATGATTGAATAAATAGTTTGGCAAGTTGTGATTAGTTTGTTAGCATTTCCTGTTCGATGTGTAGTGGCTAGATTAAGTAAGCAATAAACCTGTGAGATTTTGAGCCATTGACTGACACTTCGGTCTTATTTTCTTTCTATTATGTGATTTCTTCCATAATTTTGTTTCTCTAGAACTTGCCTTGATTCTCTTTTAAAGCTAATTAGACCATGCATGATTCAAATGTGATTAAGGCCATTATTTGACTTTGAGCCTCACTAGCCAAATAACCGGTTTGTCCTATGATTTATTTCCCTTTGTTAACCACTTTGAGCTTTATGGCCATTCCTTTCTTTATTTTGGACCACATTACAAGCCTTTTATATCTAAAATAATGCCTTCACCCAGCTGAATAACTAGTGGAGCAAATTTTGGATTATTTTTGTAATCTACGTGAGGTTGGGAAGGATAAGTGTGGGGAAGATCACTTACTCTTATTAATATGATTGAGAGTGAGGTGAGTTGTATCTTCATTGCCAATATGTCGTTGGTCTTCTATGAAAAAAAAGAAAAGAGGAAGCAGTTCACGATTCAAAAAAATAAAAAAAAAAGCATGAAAAATTGAAAAAAATGAAATGGAAAAATGAAGAATATACGTTTGAAAAAGAAGAATATTGCTGAAAATTTATGAGAAAATGAAAAAGAATCAGCAATTGATTTTGAGTTGAAGTTACTTCTAAATAAATGAAGTAAGGGGAAATTCTGGTAATACTGAGGAAGCATTCTGTACCTCAATGGGATGTGTTTTTTGATTGGAAATTGAGGGTGTTGGATTACTTGTATTTATTTGTTCCTCTAGTTTGAAGCTTTTGTTTAAGCTAATTTCCTAAAAATTCTCTACCTTAACCCTAGCCCCATTACAACCTGTGAAAAGTCCTTATGATTTGTGTCATGCATGACTCTTGTAGTGGTGATTGAGAAGATATGCAAGCCTATGGTAGATCAATTTTATAGGAATGAACTTGAGTGAAATTTATACCCATCAAACACTTGAGTGATGAGTGATATTCCTGTGAGGGCTTACTTATTTAGTTTTCTCCATTTTCAAGCAGGGTGCTTCAGATTGTTGTTCATGATATGTTATGAGTTTTGGGAATTTCATTTCTATTTACTTTGCAAATAATATTTTTTTTGCTTGGGGACAAGCAAATATTTTAGTGTGGGGGAATTTGATAGACATATTTTTACACTCATTTTTTATATACATCTTTATAATATTTTTGCATTAATTATTTGGAATTATTTAATAATTATTTCACTTTAGAATTTAATTAATTAATCAGTGTTTTATAATAATTATTAGTCAAACTCTTTAATTTAATTTAATATGAGTTTAGTCTTAATTAAGTCCATTAGTAATCTATTGTGGCCCAACTCTTAGCAAGAAATTAAAACAACACAAATTAATGTTTTTTGTCTTCCCACCTACAGAACCTGCGCATGCAGCAGCGAATGATGCTCGGTCGACCGATTCTGGCGCGAGAACAAGCCGAAGTATATATGATTTCATGGCTCAACGCAAAAGATGGAAAATGGATGGTGGAGATCCATTTGAGTTTATTTTAGGAGTAATATAAATAGTAGAAATATTTCTATTGTAAAACGTTCATTCTTCCCCTCTCGATTATTCTTTAAAGTTGTTACCAATGTCCATTCGTGGCTAATTTCTTCTAGCTTGGCTTAGTGAATTGATGCCCCGGAATTGATTATGCTGTAAGATTATTTATTTATTTTTATTATATATGTTTCTATGCATTTGAGTATTAAATATTCTGCTAAAATTATTTGAATAGTTGTATCATTTAATTGCTAGGGAGGCCTACTAGTTATTTATTTGATATAATTATTTGCTATATTAGATAATGTTGTGCTACAAATTATTCTAATATTCAGTAGCAACTGAGATTAATTATTGTCGGCTTAGTGATAATTGGTCTCGGGTAGAATATTTTCCTAAATTAAATGCAACCGCTTGTGCTTGTGTTATTTAGTTTGTCGGTTTTCCTAGTTCCTATTGCTGCTATTAAATTAAATCTATAGCGCTTGTCTTAGATTATTTAGTAGTTAGCGGTAATTAAACCGCTTGTGCTTTATTTACCTACAACTAAGGGAAAACAGAAATGAAATAATTTCACGACAAATATTCAATTGCATATTAATTACTTTATTAATCAATGATCAGTGTTGAATTCCGGTGGTGGATCTTTACTAACCAAGGTCTCTTATTATAAGTGTTTTTGATATATTATTTTCATTGCTTTATTCGTTCAATTAAATTTCTTGTTTATTTAAATTCTCTTTTATTTTATCTTTATTCTCGATATATTCCAAACCCTCCTACCTTTAATTTGAGCACAAAAGTTAAACTAGTTACTCCTCGTGGGATCGATCCTTACTCCCGCTACTACGTTTGTAAGGTTTTAATTTGGGAGCCTACGACAGCTCACCAAACACGAATCGTATCCATTCGTTGAGCACGAAAGATTCGTGTAACCCAACGAAACAAACAAAATGCATGCCATCAACTCGTTAAATCCGAATCTTTCGATTCGTTAAATTAACAAATTTGATACAACCGAATCCATCGTTTGAATAACGATTTGTGCACAACGATTTGTACGCAACATTCATATTTCCCAACTTACTTTCTACCAAACCAAAATAATATTTATATCTCCACAACTCCAAATATTATTTAAGCTTTCATGGTAGTTCAACTGAAACATTAATCTCCATTACTATGTAAATTTCCAACAATCTTAAGAAGTTGTCACTCCATAATACACTTTTAGAGTGGAAGGATATAAATGTTGTCAGCATGTTGTCTAAGCTTGAGAGCCCCAAATTGTGTTGGAATGCTGTTAAGGACCGAGAATGGGAACCCAAAGATGGAGGATTTTGTCGACTAAAGTTCTTGGAAATATCTCATTGTGGTCTACAATGCTGGGAAGCTACTAGTGATCATTTTCCTATCCTTGAAGAACTTTTCCTTGATGGGATAGATTTAGAAGAGATTCCTAGTGATTTTGTAGATATAGATACTCTCAAATCAATCAAGTTAAAGCGTTGTTCAGAGTCACTTATATCATCTGCGGAGCATATTCAAAAAGAGAAGCAAGAGTACGGAGACGACACATTTGTTGTTGATGTTATCAGGTCATATATCAAGCTACCTTTTGTTTTTCCCCAAAAAATGTTAAAATTGTTGTAATGCAGATTTGTCTGCAGGTCTTTAGCTCACGAAGAACAGTAAAAACAGGAAAAAGAAAATAAAGAACAGAGGAAGAGATTTCTTATTCAATTTATCCATCTCTGTACATCACTACATCAATATATATAACAGCTATTACAAGATCATACCATAAATATAAAGCCGTTACCAATCATATCATTAATGATAGAATAATGTCCATAATTAGATTTTACAACACTCTCCCTTGGACATTATTTTTCCATAATCTTGCCTCATTAAAAACTTGCTAGGAAAACCCTGTGGGAAAAACCTAGACAAAGAAAAGAATGCAAGATTTATGGGTAGTTATATTCATGCCTCATTAAAAACTTCACTAGGAAAACCACGTGGGAAAAACCTAGTTGAAGAAAAGAGTACACGATATTTGTAAGAACATATATTGTACTGATTGCCTCATTAAAACATTAACTTAAGAAAACCCCGTGGGAAAAAACTTAATTAAGGGAAAAAGAGTACAATCATAAGCCTTCAAGGCACAATTGGCATAATCTTCAGGATTTTTGGAGTTTGTCTACATAAACAACTATTTTGCGACATTTCCCCATTATCATTACTATATCCTACTCATGTCTCGTTAAAAACCTCACTAGGAAAACCACTTGGGAAAAACCTAGTTGAGAAAAAGAGTTTGATATATGTGTATTCTTGTTTTAGATTAGCTGCCTCATTAAAAACCTTAGATTTAAGGAAAAACCTCGTCAGGAAAAAAAAACTTAACTAAAGAAAAGAGTACAACCGTTTAGTTGCCAAGATCCAATCTTCAGGATTGATCTATGTAAGATAATACTCCCCCTCAAGATAACAATGTAACACCCCCGATTTTTAAGACATTTAAAACTTATAATAAAGGTAGAATCTTATTAAATCCCAAGATATAAATACAAGCGTTCGGGGTGCTATGCCACACCTGGGCTAGAGAACCCAAGTGCACAGGCTAACTAACTAATATCCTCAAAGCGTAAATACGTAAACGTGGCACGCAGGCCAAAAAGGGAAACTATCTACTTCTAAGTTCTAGCGCACTCCAGTGACTTAATCTTCTGTGCCCGAAAGCCAAATATATCTGTTCAGCGAGAGATGCTGGTAACCCACTCCAACGCGTTGAAATACAATACATATAGAGATATATATAGATATACGAAAACCATTTTGAGCATGAAGATATATCCTACGAACTCTAGCTTTAAAACCGGGAATGACTCGACAGATAAGGCCAGACACAAGCAACAGTTATAACGAGCATATGCAGTTCACAATAGATAAGGCAAGGCATAAACAATAATCATAACCCAACATGAACCATCCCCAATGTAAGTCCCATAGTCACCTCCCCCAAGACACTCATAATCACGACCCATCCATATCACAACACATAACACACCTTGTTGGCGCCACAGGACCAATCGCATGCCCATACATGAGGGTCAGCGCATATAGCTCTGACACGGCCCCGCAGCACCCTGCCCCGTATCGCAACACGGAGGGGTCGATCGCAACCGACCGATGAACCGCAGCTCATCATAGTGTTTGATCGCAACCAAACAGTGGACCGCAGCCCAAGAGAATGTCATCTGACCGCAGCCAGGAAAAAAGGACGAACCGCAGCTCTTATAGAAACGTTTGATCGCAACCAAACGGTGGACCGCAGCCCAAGAGAATGTCATCTGACCGCAGCCAGGAAAAAGGACGAACCGCAGCTCGTATAGAAACGTTTGATCGCAACCAAACGGTGGACCGCAGCCCAAGAGTATCAATCTGACCGCAGCCAGCTTCTGAACCGCAGCTCAGGATAACCAATCCGATCGCAACCGAATTGGGGTAACACACACATAACACATAGCAAGCACATGCAACCCACATTACACATTAGGAAGGGGGAGAAAACGTATAACAAAACCTATGCATGATCCATCACTTACTAAGAATAGTCCTAAGGGGTTCATACTTCTTCCACCTAGGTCAACGGGATACCAATTCAACTAGCATGCAATATAATAGACTTATAAACCTACGAACGGTACCCGAAACATCAAACTAGACATAGGCACGATAAACGGGGTCCGTTGGGACACCACGGGGATCGGGGAAACATCAAACGGGGAGACCGGGAGCCCGAGGTAGTGTAATTTCCAGCGGGTAGCCGGTGGGTGGGGGGTCCACCCGCCGGCTGCCACTGTTCCGGGCAGCGGGTGCCCGGCGGGCAGCTGCCCGCCCGCCGGCTGCCCGCTGCCGGAGCTGCCCGAGAATGCCGCGGGTAGGTGGCGGGTCCCCTACCCCCCACTGACTCTTTTCATCACTTTTCGCCCCGGGAACCGTTGTGGAACCCGAAACCATGCTTAGACACTTTACAACGCAATTAACGATAACACGTAGACAATTAACGGATCAAATACGAGAAACGAATGGCACATAACCTATCATGCTCTTCTAAACATAATCAACACCCAAACATGCGATTTCCCCACCCGATAAACCAAGAATGATATCATACGACACAACCTAGGGTTCTAATCACTTTTATATCAACAAGAATACAGTTCGTCTTCTAATTGCAAGATTCGGTAAGAATAACACATAAACATCAAGAGCGTCACATAACTATCAAGAACAACACATAATCATCAAGAACTCCATATAATCATCAAGAATATCATAATCATCAAGAATCTCCCAATATCAGGATTATCAAGATCCCCCATGGGATCATCACATCAATCATCATCAATAATCATCACAAGTCATTAATACACAATAATATGGGGGAAACCCTAAGGGGGAATCATAGCTATGAAAATAGGTTTTGTTGAGACATGGGTTACCTCTTAGCCTTAATTAATTCCTTGGCTATGAAGGGTCTTTCTTTAAGCTTTCTTGCTTTCTTGATTTCTTCTAAGGGAATTCTTGGAGCTCTTTTGGGATGGTGAGTCGTTTATTGTAATAGGGGGTTCTAGGTGCCTCTTAAGTCCCCTATTTATATATTTAGGAGTCTTAATTAGGAACTAATATTATAGGCTTGCTAAGTCTATTCCTTTTGGGACTAAGGATTGGGTTCCATGGTCCATAGTGGACCATATTAATTAATTAAAGAGAATCCTAATCATAATCTGAATAGTAAAAGACCTACTTCCTTTATTCCTAATAGATAACTAGGTCTAGGATTCCTAATCATAATCTGAATAGTAAAAGGTTTACTTTCTTTATTCCTAATAGGCTTAAGGCTCTAATTTAGGCAAGGGCCCACGGTTCATGGTGGGCCTTATTAATTAATTAAAGGGAAACCTAACCGAATTAGATCATATTTAATTATTATTAACGGGATTAATTAAATAATTAATCCGGGATTTGAAGGCCGTAACACGGGGTGTTACACTCTCTCCCCCTTACGAGAAGCTTCGTCCCTGAAGCTTGGAAATCATTGCAGGGTTAACGAGTCAAGAGAAGAACCATGGTCCTATAGAGAAGGTATTCCACGGGGAAATTGTATACTTGCACGCCTATGTGTGTTGGGTTTTTGGGAACGATTAGGTTTACAGGGCTAAGAGAGTGGGTTTCAAACTTGAGGACACGGTGAAATCAGGAATTAGGATCGAGTTTTCGAGGTTGCAACTTAGGTTGTGAGGTTGCCACTTGTATGGAATCGTTAAAACATGGGATTGAGAATTGGGTCTGAAGGGTAGAAAGGGTTTTGAAATAAGGAAGGGGCCGATTTTCCGAGGGAGGGAAAGGAATTCGGCTAGGATGGGTTAAGGTTTCTCGATCCCAAGTGAATAATCTGGTTAGATGCTTTGATCACGATGCACCGACGAGCTGATGATCCTCCTTCCTTGGTGTTGGTGCTTGCTTGACTTTAAGGTCCTTGTTAGACCTTGCTTCCCAGGCTAAGGTTTCATCCTTCTCTTCTTTCTTGAGGGAATTTCCCGTGGTGATTCAACACTTACTTCTTTAATGCGCCCAAGGTCTTGACCGAGTTGGGTCAACCAAGCCAATCTCTTAGGGCGCACTTCCCAAATTCTTCCCAAAGTCTCTTGGGAGATGATGGACTTTGGGTTGAATTTCTCTTCTTATTGAATTTCATCTCCTTTTTAGTGGATGAAATTCTTAGTAAGACTTCATGTCTTACCCGAGGTTCGGCATTGTTGTGCCCTGTTTGTGTTATTTTTAATGATTAAGGTGTCCTTGCGTGCCCTTTTTCTTTTAAAGTGCCGTTGGTTACCAAATTTCGTTGTGGGATGACTCGGCGACTTTACGAGTCACCTCATTTCCTTGTGGGTCCTTAATGATCCTTGAAGTCTTGGCGCGAATGTGTTCTTCACCCTTTTGCTTAGCACCATGGGCTATGTAGTTCTTGATTCCATACAACTTGTAAGGAGTCCTCTAATTTGCTAGAACGATGTCCATGGTTTGGAGGAGTCCCGGTCCCTCCTTAGTATTTTGACTTTTAAGGTTTTCGTGGGTTCTTAGTACGAGTTCCCAACTCGCCTCCTTGGTTTGCGCAATCCTTTACGCCAAACATCCCTAGTCGGTTGTATCGTAGGATCCGATTTCAATTACTCGTGCAATGTAATTGATTGTGATTTCCCGATGGTGTCTCGTGCGTCAAGGTCTTTTACGTAGGACACTATGTTTGGGTGGTCCATGGTTCCTTACCCAAGACTCACATTCCTCAATCGAGGAACACAAGTGCGCCACAAATCAATAAAATGAGGGGTTAAGAAATCAGCACATTGTACCAGTGGGCACGAGGTGGGCGGTCGTCCGCCTGCCAAGCTCCTGCCAAGGACCCGCCAAGGTCCCGTCAAGGACCCGTTGGGGACCCGCGGGAAAGTGACTAGGAATAGTCAATTCTTTCGGGAAAGACCCCAAAAATGCACAGATTCATGTCCTGACAAGTCCCATGCCCTTGTGCACAATAAAAGGGGCTTGGATACATAGGATGACCCATCGTACAATGTTCATTGATCTTTAAGCACGAGTTCTAGAGGTAGATATACATACATATATATATATCTATGTTTTCTTGGTCTGGGTTTAAAGGGGTGTAAGAAGTGCAAGGGCTAGGTTTCAAAGTCGAGGGGCGGATAGGGTCGATGTCTCAAGGTCGTAATACAGGAAGGAAGGTTGCCACCTTGTACGTGTTTGTCTGTAATGAGGGATCAAGAGCGAGGTTTGGAGTGATAGGACGGATTCTTTAACGAAATGGTACTTGATTGGCAAGGGGAGGGAAAGGGCTAAGGACTCTTGGCTTCGAGTGATTATGCCTGTTTGGGGCTTGGTTGTGGCATGCAGTCGAACTGGTGATCCCTTTTCCTTGGCTTTGTTTGATTCTAAGATTTTCGTTTGATCTTCTCTTCCCGTGTCGAAGTCCCCTTCGTCTCTATGGCTTCCAGGGGAATTCTCGTGATGGTTTCCGTGCACGTTCCCCTCGGATGTCCAGAAGTCTGGACCCAGTCGGTTTAGTGGGTCAAACCCCTAGGTCTTGACTCCTAATCCTTGCCGAGGGTTCTTAAGGGTAAGGGGGTTTCGGGTTAGTCTTTCTTGTTCTATTGGGTTTCATCCCTTCCTTGGTGGATGAAATTCTTAGCAAGGCTTTATGTCCTCCTTGAGGTTCGGCCTGTTGCACCTATTTGACGATGTTTTCTGTAGCGAGGGCCCCTGACACATTGAACGTATCTGTTTGCCCGCTCTTGTCAACGCATGGCGTTCTTCGGTGGCGTACGTACAGGCTATGGTTTCTCGTGAAACCTTCACGGTTTTCGTGCAAGGGTGGGGTGATACGTATTCGTAACCTCCACCTACTTCGCCGATTCCTATCTAACAACTTATTTTAATATTGAATCAGTGAATGTCGGTTCTTCACGCCCCTGGGCAGGGTAAGGGCCTTATGCTGCTCTACGGTTTTTAACAGGGTTTCCAAACGGAGTGGGGATGTGAACTTAGAGTAAGGGCAATAACAATTTAGGGTTTCCGAGGGTTTGGGTTAAGCGCAACAAAGGGTGAGCAAGGTCATGACGGTTGCGAATTTGCTCTTAAGGTAATCAAGGATTCGGGGTGGGAGTTTTCAACAAATAGGGGTATCAAGATGCTGGGTTTCAGGGTGGATGATATTTTAAATTGGGGTGGTGGGGTCGCAAGGTGTCGCGATATACTTAACTTGCACCCAAGGATTCGACTAATGGTGTCGTTCCTTCGCTACTTTAATAGGTGTCCTAGTTCTCCTTCCTGTTTGTTGTAGCCGCAACCCGGGTTTGCCGAGATAAGGCAACTTGTCGGAAGGTGCATGTCATTTGTCTGATTCGGGGGTTATCGTGGTTACCCTGGGTTGGTGTGTATTGCAGTCCGTCCATTTTAGCAGTCCTGACTGTAACGCCTATTCTTAGTAGTCATCCAAATCTTCCTTTTCTTTGGTCAGGGTCCTTGTCAAGTCTTTTGACGGGAGTTAGGACGAGGCGATTTATCGGGTAAGTGTACGTTACCCAGTTGTGGAAGTAAACTTATCTATTCGCACCCTTACCTGGTGTGGTAAGCGTAGGGGGAGGTTCCTTTAAGTTAGAGAGGGATGAAGTGAGGGGAGGTTATGTGTAGGTTTCACAATCTCACTGCGCGTCCTAAGATTCTTGGATCCTATGTTCCTAAGTACCTAGAGTTCAAGCCTAGTGTCCTAAAGTCCGGTCTTAAGAGTCTTATCCTAAGGTCAAACTTACGTTCTGATACCAACTGTAACACCCCAGATTTTCAAGACTTTTAAAACTTATAATAAAGGTAGAATCTTATTAAATCCCAAGATATAAATACAAGCGTTCGGGGTGCTATGCCACACCTGGGCTAGAGAACCCAAATGCACAGGCTAACTAACTAATATCCTCAAAGCGTAAATACGTAAACGTGGCACGCAGGCCAAAAGGGAAACTATCTACTTCTAAGTTCTAGCGCACTCCAGTGACTTAATCTCCTGTGCCTAAAAGCCAAATATATCTGTTCAGCGAGAGATGCTGGTAACCCACTCCAACGCGTTGAAATACAATACATATAGAGATATATATAGATATACGAAAACCATTTTGAGCAGGAAGATATATCCTACGAACTCTCGCTTTAAAAACCGGGAATGACTCGACAGATAAGGCCAGACGCAAACAACAGTTATAACGAGCATATGCAGTTCACAATAGATAAGGCAGATAAGGCAAGGCATAAACAATAATCATAACCCAATATGAACCATCCCCAATGTAAGTCCCATAGTCACCTCCCCCAAGACACTCATAATCACGACCCATCCATATCACAACACATAACACACCTTGTTGGCGCCACAAGACCAATCGCATGCCCATACATGAGGGTCAGCGCATATAGCTCTGACACGGCCCCGCAGCACCCTGCCCCGTATCGCAACACGGAGGGGTCGATCGCAACCGACCGATGAACCGCAGCTCATCATAGTGTTTGATCGCAACCAAACAGTGGACCGCAGCCCAAGAGAATGTCATCTGACCGCAGCCAGGAAAAAAGGACGAACCGCAGCTCGTATAGAAACGTTTGATCGCAACCAAACGGTGGACCGCAGCCCAAGAGAATGTCATCTGACCGCAGCCAGGAAAAAGGACGAACCGCAGCTCGTATAGAAACGTTTGATCGCAACCAAACGGTGGACCGCAGCCCAAGAGTATCAATCTGACCGCAGCCAGCTTCTGAACCGCAGCTCAGGATAACCAATCCGATCGCAACCGAATTGGGGTAACACACACATAACACATAGCAAGCACATGCAACCCACATTACACATTAGGAAGGGGGAGAAAACGTATAACAAAACCTATGCGTGATCCATCACTTACTAAGAATAGTCCTAAGGGGTTCATACTTTTTCCACCTAGGTCAACGGGATACCAATTCAACTAGCATGCAATATAATAGACTTATAAACCTATGAACGGTACCCGAAACATCAAACTAGACATAGGCACGATAAACGGGGTCCGTTGGGACACCACGGGGATCGGGGAAACATCAAACGGGGAGACCGGGAGCCCGAGGTAGTGTAATTTCCAGTGGGTAGCCGGTGGGTGGGGGGTCCACCCGCCGGCTGCCACTGTTCCGGGCAGCGGGTGCCCGGCGGGCAGCTGCCCGCCCGCCGGCTGCCCGCTGCCAGAGCTGCCCGAGAATGCCGCGGGTAGGTGGCGGGTCCCCTACCCCCCACTGACTCTTTTCATCACTTTTCGCCCCGGGAACCGTTATGGAACCCGAAACCATACTTAGACACTTTACAACGCAATTAACGATAACACGTAGACAATTAACGGATCAAATACGAGAAACGAACGGCACATAACCTATCATGCTCTTCTAAACATAATCAACACCCAAACATGCGATTTCCCCACCCGATAAACCAAGAATGATATCATACGACACAACCTAGGGTTCTAATCACTTTTATATCAACAAGAATACGGTTCGTCTTCTAATTGCAAGATTCGGTAAGAATAACACATAAACATCAAGAGCGTCACATAACTATCAAGAACAACACATAATCATCAAGAACTCCATATAATCATCAAGAATATCATAATCATCAAGAATCTCCCAATATCAGGATTATCAAGATCCCCCATGGGATCATCACATCAATCATCATCAATAATCATCACAAGTCATTAATACACAATAATATGGGGGAAACCCTAAGGGGGAATCATAGCTATGAAAATAGGTTTTGTTGAGACATGGGTTACCTCTTAGCCTTAATTAATTCCTTGGCTATGAAGGGTCTTTCTTTAAGCTTTCTTGCTTTCTTGATTTCTTCTAAGGGAATTCTTGGAGCTCTTTTGGGATGGTGAGTCGTTTATTGTGATGGGGGGTTCTAGGTGCCTCTTAAGTCCCCTATTTATATATTTAGGAGTCCTAATTAGGAACTAATATTATAGGCTTGCTAATTCTATTCCTTTTGGGACTAAGGATTGGGTTCCATGGTCCATAGTGGACCATATTAATTAATTAAAGAGAATCCTAATCATAATCTGAATAGTAAAAGACCTATTTCCTTTATTCCTAATAGATAACTAGGTCTAGGATTCCTAATCATAATCTGAATAGTAAAAGGTTTACTTTCTTTATTCCTAATAGGCTTAAGGCTCTAATTTAGGCAAGGGCCCACGGTTCATGGTGGGCCTTATTAATTAATTAAAGGGAAACCTAACCGAATTAGATCATATTTAATTATTATTAACGGGATTAATTAAATAATTAATCTGGGATTTGAAGGCCGTAACACGGGGTGTTACAAACAATCTTCAAATCTCACGCATAAAATATATTTCAAAAATAGATTGGACAAATCTTCTGGATTGTCACTAGAGTAAATATCTTGTACAATAATCTTATGGCTCTTCTAGAGCTCATATAACATTTGTGCAACACAAGTGTTATTCTCCTCATTTTGAACATTAAGGAAAATTCATTGTATAACCAGTTTGGTACTTGGCATTACGGGGATCAAACAAAAAGCCAGTACCCAAGTAGCCTATTAAAATTGTATCATAGTTTCTTAAATGTCATGTCTTTGTACCTTGAATATACCGAATGATATGTTAATCATTATTCAAGTACTTCATTGTAGGAGGAACACTAGATTCTGCTAGCTATTTCATTACAAATATCATGCATGTTGCGATTATGAAACTTCTAGTTCTAAAATAGTGCTCCAACGATAATGAAGTAAAGAACTTCGAGTCCAAACGGTTCCTTATCTACTTCAAGAGATTATTAGACAACTTTATAGTTTGACGAAACCATGATACTTAACCATATAGATAGGTGAAAAATAGGTTAACTGGTGTATAAAATTCATTCAATGGAAAAACTTGATCTTCAAGTCGAGATAATGGGCTGACATCATCAAGCCCTTTTATATATTTCATTGATGTTTTCCACCATCAATATTGACTTAGATAATAAATAATAAATAAGTTCATTATCAACTCTTTATCGAGCACACAATGGTACATATTATTCCTTCAATGAGGATATTAACTCCATTCGCAACCCTTTAAAGAGTAAATAATGACACTTAAATTCTCATTTCGGGAATTATAAATCCATCTGGGATTTCTCAAAATAAATATTAACTGCATATCTAAAATTATTATTATTCTACCAATAATATTATGTAGCGGAACTTAATGCCATTTATCGTGGGAGAGTATATTTGATTAAAATCAATTAAGGGTTTCTACGTGAACCCATAGGCTACAGACTCGCTTCATATCTTATCACCTCGTTATTCTTTTTTTCTTTCCACACCATTTGTAACCTACAGGGTTAATACCTCAATGGTATACGAAAGAAATATATTAGCGAGTTTAGCTGTATATGCCTTTAATTGCTCACTTTATACGTTAATCAATCTAGGCGCTTCTGGCACCTAGTTCTGGATCCAGATTGTCATATAATATGAGCAATTTGAAGGCAATTGTGTTGTCGACAACTTTTAACATTTTTCAAGAATTTCTCCCATATTTATAATTGTTCATGGCAATATTTAAGTCAACCAGATTCTAGACATTTCCCAAAGATATTTTGATCTGATCGTTCCGCATCCCTAGTATTACATTTGTTTGGTGCACCTATAATTTTACTAGGGTTTTTCGTCATCAGGACGAACGTCTGCAGGACATAATTATTCAAACTATTTCAAGAGTGACAATGTTTATTTACTAGATCAAGTATTATGATTCTTAACTTTTACACTGATAGATCTCCTACACCTCTGCCGTCAAGGACTATCGGTAGATATACTTGGTCCAAGTTGGGGTAAGTATATGAGACCTAGTCACTCTTTTATGATCGGTATGATCAATAGATGTATTTGGCAGATTATCATAAATAGAGATTATCTTCTGAACTTCCAGTTCAGTCTAACTAGTACATGGATTTTTAATAATGAAAATGTTTTCATTCTATGAAATTTCTTGGCATTCCATTAAAAGTTAATCTATTATCTCCCCCTAATGTCAAGAAACAATCTTCATTAAGTATGTAGTCAGCGTATCTGCTGATCCCCTATAATGGGCTCTAGGTATTTAAACAGCAGACAAAGGTTTATAACCCATAGAGATACGCTTGAGGTGGTGATACAATAAAATGGACTACATACTAAGACTAGAAACACAAATCGGGAAATGTTTAATTCTACCACGTACTGGGGAAATGTTTATTGTGATATGCAGTGAGTTAGATTTGGATTTAAAACAAAAGTATATCCCCAAAACAGATAATTTCTCCTTCACACATGCTCTATAAAATACTCATGTGGATAAGAAATTCTAATATCTAACTCATTATATTTGCTCTAAGTGACCCAATTGCTCATGCCTTAATTAAAGAAATGGGTCTCTAAAATGTAAAGATTATCGGCAACACAATAAGTTCTCAAATGTATATGAAATTTACCACATGTGAGATATAAAATTATATATGGCAAGCATACACATTGAACAAAAATGAGTGAAACATTCGACAATCTTATGGAGATTAAACACCAAAAGAAGTATAGATGTTTAAATATTATCAAATATTAACAATTTGTTTGCTTCAGGCAAACCAACATGATATGGCTCACTTTTGACAGTTAAGCACATAGCATTTTTGCACAGTAGCATAGCATTAAAAATAGAAGTTGCAGACTTCATTCACGAGTCATGAGTCGTTAATCACGCAAAGATATATTCAGAATCTTTCCAACCTTATTAAAAAAATAGTCCATTGACCAAAACAATTGTCAAGTGGGGAAGATTTAAAACTCAAAGTTTATATTCCCACAAAAATTAAGTTTTTGATGTCTTTTAAAAAACAATGACATTCAAAATACTTAGTATAAGTTCGTCATACATGTACTGCTACTGGAGTACAAGATGACTAGTTTAGAAAACAATGATACTCACACTATGTAAAGTGCTTATAAAGATTCACTTGCGTAACGATATTATATTGTACTAGTCACATTCAGTGACGAAATAAACATCCTAAATTTTTAAATTTGGTCAAAGGAAGATCATAACAATTTATTAACCAAAGCAATCCTTCAGGGATTAATATAATATGGAATATGTGACATAGTAAAATGGACATTCACTATTAAGGTTTGGTCTAAGGAGTGAAATAGTAAAATCAGAGGTCTTAATTTACTTTATGGGCAAATATATATTCAAAATTGAGAGCTTTAATTTTGAAATCATAAGCATTAACAAAGATCACCACGTTTAGGACATAGCATTTAAATTGTTATCACATGCAAGCTAAGGTTTAGCAACGACAAGTGCACATTAACAAAACTATGTCACTGTTTTATGGTACACAACCCAAGAATAAGTTACCACATACTCTGATATGCTCTTAACAATATTTTCTAAAATGTAACTCTGGGTTGTAATGATCATATATAAGAGCGAGATAAGTCTCAACATATATGGCCTATAGAGATAATTGTTACCATTGAGAGTAAACTCAACAAAGAATAAGAGCATATCATAGTAATGTTGTACTTAAGTACCTAGTCGTACGCCCCAACATTTCTGTCTATACAAGTGCCATTTTTTACTTGCAGACCTTTTACTCTTTTCACAAGCTTAAGGGGAGTTCTCACATTAATTCGGAAGCTTCTGGCCTCCCATTATGAAGAGAACCTCTATAAACAATTTTTCACACAAACTTAAGCAAACAACTGAATTATCTATCATTTATACTTCAGATTTTCTGAAAGGAATCCTTTTAGAGTAGAAACTAGAAAGAGCACCAATCCTGAAATTTGGGATGATAGATTGCTTCCCCATTACTTCAGTTGGGATCATCATATGACAAACACACAAGAAAAAATGAGAAACACATGACTGTAGCATGCATCACAGACTAAATTCCTTGATAAGCTCTCAATAGAGAATCCCTACAAAATAATTCATAGTTGACAATCACATCTTCTCTCTAATATATTGAAAAATGCATGTAAGCTTAAATTGGATTCTTCTGGAATCATCAAAACCAGCTGTAACACCCCAGATTTTCAAGACTTTTAAAACTTATAATAAAGGTAGAATCTTATTAAATCCCAAGATATAAATACAAGCGTTCGGGGTGCTATGCCACACCTGGGCTAGAGAACCCAAGTGCACAGGCTAACTAACTAATATCCTCAAAGCGTAAATACGTAAACGTGGCACGCAGGCCAAAAGGGAAACTATCTACTTCTAAGTTCTAGCGCACTCTAGTGACTTAATCTCCTGTGCCTGAAAGCCAAATATATCTGTTCAGCGAGAGATGCTGGTAACCCACTCCAACGCGTTGAAATACAATACATATAGAGATATATATAGATATACGAAAACCATTTTGAGCATGAAGATATATCCTACGAACTCTAGCTTTAAAAACCGGGAATGACTCGACAGATAAGGCCAGACGCAAGCAACAGTTATAACGAGCATATGCAGTTCACAACACATAAGGCAGATAAGGCAAGGCATAAACAATGATCATAACCCAACATGAACAATCCCCAATATAAATCCCATAGTCACATCCCCCAAGACACTCGTAATCACAACTCGTCCATGTCACAACACATAATACACTTTGTTGGCGCCACAGGACCAATCCCATGCCCATACATGAGGGTCAGCGCATATAGCTCTGACACGGCCCCGCAGCACCCTGCCCCGTATCGCAACACGGAGGGGTCGATCGCAACCGACCGATGAACCGCAGCTCATCATAGTGTTTGATCGCAACCAAACAGTGGACCGCAGCCCAAGAGAATGTCATCTGACCGCAGCCAGGAAAAAGGACGAACCGCAGCTCGTATAGAAACGTTTGATCGCAACCAAACGGTGGACCGCAGCCCAAGAGTATCAATCTGACCGCAGCCAGCTTCTGAACCGCAGCTCAGGATAACCAATCCGATCGCAACCGAATTGGGGTAACACACACATAACACATAGCAAGCACATGTGTAACACCCCGTGTTACGGCCCCTAAAACCATTTAATTAATCAATCAATAGCCCAAGAGAAGGAATAAATCATAATTATTAATTAGGGAAAAAGGCCCACCATAGTCCATGGGCCCTCATATATAAACCCAACCCCTAAACCCAATCCTTAGTTCCAAAAGGAATAGAATTAGCGAGCCTATAATATTAGTTCCTAATTAGGACTCCTAAATATATAAATAGGGGACTTAGGAGACACCTAGAACCCCCCACACGGATAACGCCCCACCACCCTCAAAAGAGCTCCAAGAATCCCCTTAGGAGAAATCAAGAAAGCAAGGAAGCTTAAAGAAAGATCCTTCATAGCCAAGGAATTAATTAAGGCTAAGAGGTAACCCATGTCGCAACAAAACCTATTTTCATAGCTATGATTTCCCCTTAGGGTTTCCCCCATATGATTGTGAATGGCGAGATTATGGTGATTATTATTGATGTTGATTTGATGATTCCATGGGGAATCTTGATAATTGGGAGTTTCTTGATAATGATGATATTCTTGATGATTATGTGGAGTTCTCGATGATTATGTGTTGTTCTTGATAATTGTGTGATGTTCCTGATGCTTATGTGTTATTCTTACCGAATCTTGCAATTAGAAGACGAATCTTATTCTTGTTGATATAAAAGTGATTAGAACCCTAGGTTGTATCGCATGATATTATTCTTGGATTATCGGGTGGGGAAATCGCATGTTTGGGTGTTGATTATGTTTAGAAAAGCAAGATAGGTTAGGTGTCGTTCGTTTCTCGTATTTGATCCGTTAATTGCCTACGTGTTGTCGTTAATTACGTTGTAAAGTGTCTAAGCATGGTTTCGGGTTCCACAACGGTTCCCGGGGCGAAAGGTTGATGAAAAGAGTCAGTGGGGGGTAGGTGGGGGGTAGGGGACCTGCCACCTACCCACGGCCGAGAACACTGTTCCGGCAGCGGGCAGCCGGCGGGCGGGCAGCTGCCCGCCGGCGACCCGCTGCCCGGAACAGTATTGTCCGGCGGGTGGACCCCCACCCACCGGCTACCCGCTGGAATCTTCCCCCCCTCGGGACCCCGGCTTCCCCGTTTGATGTTTCCCCGATCCCCGTGGTGTCCCAACGGACCCCGTTTGTCGTGCCTATGTCTAGTTTGGTATTTCGGGTACCGTTCGTAGGTTTATGAGTCGATTAGATTGCATGCTAGTTGAATTGGTATCCCGTTGACCTAGGTGGAAGAAGTATGAACCCCTTAGGACTATTCTTAGTTGGTGATGGTTCACGCATAGGTTTATTTATACGTTTATTCCCCTTCCCAACGTGTAATGTGGGTTGTATGTGCTTGCTATGTGTTATGTGTGCGTGTTGCCCCAATTCGGTTGCGATCGGATTGGTTATTCCTGAGCTGCGGTTCAGAAGCCGGCTACAGTCAGATGGGAATTCCTGGCTGCAGTCGGATGACGATATCCTGGGCTGCGGTCCAAAAGCTGGTTGTAGTCAGATGGGAATTCCTGGCTGCAATCAGATGACATTTTCCCGAGCTGCGGTTTGGAGGCTGGCTGTAGTCAGATGGGAATTCCTGGCTACAGTTAGATTACACATTCTTATGAGCTGCGGTTCATCGGTCGGTTGCGATCGACCCCTCCGTGTTGCGATACGGGGCAGGGTGCTGCGGGGCCGTGTCAGAGCTATACGCGCTGACCCTCATGTATGGGCATGCGATTGGTCCTGTGGCGCCAACAAAACGTGCTATGTGTTGAGATATGGAAGAGTTGTGGTTATGAGTATCTTGACGGAGTGACTATGGGATTTATATTGGGGATTGTTTATGATGGGTTATGATTATTGTTTATACTTTGCCTTACCTGCCTTATCTATTGTGAACTGCATATGCTCGTTATAACTGTTGCTTGTGTCCGGCCTTATCTGTCGAGTCATTCCCGGTTTTAAAGCTAGAGTTCGTAGGATATATCTTCATGCTCAAAATGGTTTTCGTATATCTATATATATCTCTATATGTATTGTATTTCAACGCGTTGGAGTGGGTTACCAGCATCTCTCGCTGAACAGATATATTTGGCTTTCAGGCACAGAGGATTAGAGCACTAGAGCGCGCTAGAACTGGAGCGTAGAAGTAGTGTAGCTTCCCTTTCGGCCTGCGTGCCATGTTATGCATTTATATTTCGAAGAATAGTAGTTAGACAGTCTGTGCACCTGGGTTCTCTAGCCCGGGTGTGGCATAGCACCCCATACACTTATGTTACGCTTTGGGATTTAATGAGACATTACCTTTAATATATAAGCTTTTAATTGTCTTGAAAATCTGGGGTGTTACAACATGCAACCCACATTACACATTAGGAAGGGGGAGAAAACGTATAACAAAACCTATGCGTGATCCTTCACATACTAAGAATGGTCCTAATGGGTTCATACTTCTTCCACCTAGGTCAACGGGATACCAATTCAACTAGCATGCAATATAACAGACTCATAAACCTACGAACGGTACCCGAAACATCAAACTAGACATATTCATGATAAACGGAGTCCGTTGGGACACCACGGGGAACGGGGAACGTCAAACGGGGAAGCCGGGGTCCCGGGTGGAACGAATTTCCAGCGGGTAGCCGGTGGGTGGGGGGCCACCCGCCGGTTTTACTGTTCCGGGCAGCGGGTCGCCGGCGGGCAGCTGCCCGCCTGCCGGCCACCCGCTGCCGGGCGGTGTTTCTCGGCACCGGGTAGGTGGCGGGTCCCCTACCCCCCACTGACTCTTTTCACACACTTTACGCCCCGGGAACCGTTGTGGAACCCGAAACCATGCTTAGACACTTTACAACGCAATTAACGACAACACGTAGACAATTAACGAATCGAATACAAGAAACGAACGGCACATAATCTATCATGCTTTTCTAAATATAATCAACACCCAAACATGCGATTTCCCCACCCGATAATCCAAGAATAAGATCATACGATACAACCTAGGGTTCTAATCACTTTTATATCAACAAGAATACGGTTCGTCTTCTAATTACAAGATTCGGTAAGAATAACACATAAACATCAAGAGCATTACACAATTATCAAGAACGACACATAGTCATCAAGAACTCTATATAATCATCAAGAATTCCTTAATCATCAAGAATCTCTCAATATCAAGATCATCAAGATCCCTCATGGAATCATCACATCAAACATCAATAATAATCATCATATCTCGCCAATACGCAATAATATGGGGGAAACCCTAAGGGGGAATCATAGCTATGAAAATAGGTTTTGTTGAGACATGGGTTACCTCTTAGCCTTAATTAATTCCTTGGCTATGAAGGGTCTTTCTTTAAGCTTTCTTGCTTTCTTGATTTCTTCTAAGGGGATTCTTGGAGCACTTTGGGGTGGTGGAACGTTTATTGTGGTGGGGGGTTCTAGGTGCCTCTTAAGTCCCCTATTTATATATTTAGGAGTCCTGGTTAGGAACTAATATTATAGGCTTGCTAATTCTATTCCTTTTGGAACTAAGGATTGGGTTTAGGGATAAGGGTCCATGGTCCATAGTGGACCATATTAATTAATTAAAGGGAATCCTAATCGTAGTCTGAAAAGTAAAAGGCCTACTTCCTTTATTCCTAATAGATAACTAGGTCTAGGATTCCTAATTAGAATCTGAATAGTAAAGGGTTTACTTTCTTTATTCCTAATAGGCTTAGGACTCTTATTTAGGCAAGGGTCCACGGTTCATGGTGGACCTTTATTAATTAATTAAAGGAAACCTAACCGAATTAAATCATATTTAATTATTATTAATGGGATTAATTTAATAATTAATCCGGGATTGAAGGCCGTAACACGGGGTGTTACACTCTCCCCCCCTTACGAGAAGCTTCGTCCCCGAAGCTTGGAAATCATTGCAGGGTTAACGAGTCAAGAGAAGAACCGTGGTCCTATAGAGAAGGTATTCCACGGGGAAATTGTATACTTGCACGCCTATGTGTGTTGGGTTTTTGGGAGCGATTAGGTTTTACAGGGCTAAGAGAGTGGCTTTCAAACTTGAGGACACGGTGAATTCAGGAATTAGGATCAAGTTTTCGAGGTTGCAACTTAGGTTGTGAGGTTGCCACTTGTATGGAATCGTTAAAACATGGGATTGAGAATGGGGTCTGAAGGGTAGAAAGGGTTTTGAAATAAGGAAGGGGCCGATTTTCCGAGGGAGGGAAAGGAATTCGGCTAGGATGGGTTACGGTTTCTCGATCCCAAGTTAATAATCTGGTTAGATGCTTTGATCACGATGCGCCGACGAGCTGATGATCCTCCTTCCTTGGTGTTGGTGCTTGCTTGAATTTAAGATCCTTGTTAGACCTTGCTTCCCAGGCTAAGGTTTCATCCTTCTCTTCTTTCTTGAGGGAATTTCCCGTGGTGATTCATCACTTACTTCTTTAATGCGCCCAAGGTCTTGACCGAGTTGGGTCAACCAAGCCAATCTCTTAGGGCGCATTTCCCAAATTCATCCCAAAGTCTCTTGGGAGTCGATGGACTTTGGGTTGAATTTCTCTTCTTATTGAATTTCATCTCCTCTTTAGTGGATGAAATTCTTAGTAAGACTTCATGTCTTACCCGAGGTTTGGCATTGTTGTGCCCTGTTTGTGTTATTTTTAATGATGAAGGTGTCCTTGCGTGCCCTTTTTCTTTTAAAGCGCAGTCGATTACCAAATCTCGTTGTGGGATGACTCGGCGACTTTACGAGTCACCTCATCTCCTTGTAGGTCCTTAATGACCCTTGAAGTCTTGGCGCGAATGTGTTCTTCACCCTTTTGCCTAGCACCATGGGCTACGTAGTTCTTGATTCCATACAACTTGTAAGGAGTCCTCTGATTTGCTCGAACGATGTCCATGGTTTGGAGGAGTCCCGGTCCCTCCTTAGCATTTTGACTTTTAAGGTTTTCGTGGGTTCTTAGTACGAGTTCCCAACTCGCCTCCTTGGTTTGCGCAATCCTTTAAGCCAAACATCCCTAGTCGGTTGTATCGTAGGATCCGATTTCAACTACTCGTGCAATGTAATTGATTGTGATTTCCCAATGGTGTCTCGTGCGTCAAGGTCTTTTACGTAGGACACTATGTTTGGGTGGTCCATGGTTCCTTACCCAAGACTCATATTCCTCAATCGAGGCACACAAGTGCGCCACAAATCAATAAAATGAGGGGTTAAGAAATCAGCACATTGTACCAGTGGGCGCGAGGTGGGCGGTCGTCCGCCTGCCAAGCTCCTGCCAAGGACCCGCCAAGGTCCCGTTGGGGACCCGCGGGAAAGTGACTAGGAATAGTCAATTCCTTCGGGAAAGACCCCAAAAATGCACAGATTCATGTCCTGACAAGTCCCATGCCCTTGTGCACAATAAAAGGGACTTGGATACATAGGATGACCCATCGTACAATGTTCATTGATCCTTAAGCACAAGTTCTAGAGGTAGATATACATACATATATATATCTATGTTTTCTTGGTCTGGGTTTAAAGGGGTGTAACGAGTGCAAGGGCTAGGTTTCAAAGTCGAGGGGCGGATAGGGTTGATGTCTCAAGGTCGTAATACAGGAAGGAAGGTTGCCACCTTGTACGGGTTCGTTTGTAATGAGGGATCAAGAGCGAGGTTTGGAGTGATAGGACGGATTCTTTAACGAAATGGTACTTGATTGGCAAGGGGAGGGAAAGGGCTAAGGACTCTTGGCTTCGAGTGATTATGCCAGTTTGGGGCTTGGTTGTGGCGTGCAGTCGAACTGGTGATCCCTTTTCCTTGGCTTTGTTTGATTTTAAGATTTTCGTTTGATCTTCTCTTCCCGTGTCAAAGTCCCCTTCGTTTCTATGGCTTCCAGGGGAATTCTCGTGATGGTTTCCGTGCACGTTCCCTCGAATGTCCAGAAGTCTGGACCCAGTCGGTTTAGTGGGTCAAACCCCTAGGTCTTGACTCCTAATCCTTGCCGAGGGTTCTTAAGGGTAAGGGGGGTTTCGGGTTAGTCTTTCTTGTTCTATTGGGTTTCATCCCTTCCTTGGTGGATGAAATTCTTAGCAAGGATTTATGTCCTCCTCGAGGTTCGGCCTGTTGCACCTATTTGACGATGTTTTCTGTAGCGAGGGCCCCTGACACATTGAACGTATTTGTTTGCCCGCTCTTGTCAACGCATGGCGTTCTTCGGTGGCGTACGTACAGGCTATGGTTCCTCGTGAAGCCTTCACGGTTTTCGTGCAAGGGTGGGGTGATACGTATTTGTAACCTCCACCTACTTCGCCGATTCCTATCTAACAACTTATTTTAATATTGAATCAATGAATGTCGGTTCTTCACGCCCCTGGGCAGGGTAAGGGCCTTATGCTGCTCTACGGTTTTTAACAGGATTTCCAAACGGAGTGGGGATGTGAACTTAGAGTAAGGGCAATAACAATTTAGGGTTTCCGAGGGTTTGGTTTAAGCGCAACAAAGGGTGAGCAAGGTCATGACGGTTGCGAATTTGCTCTTAAGGTAATTAAGGATTCGGGGTGGGAGTTTTCAACAAATAGGGGTATCAAGATGCTGGGTTTCAGGGTGGATGATATTTTAAATTGGGGTGGTGGGGTCGCAAGGTGTCGCGATATACTTACCTTGCACCCAAGGATTCGACTAATGGTGTCGTTCCTTCGCTACTTTAATAGGTGTCCTAGTTCTCCTTCCTGTTTGTTGTAGCCGCAACCCGGGTTTGCCGAGATAAGGCAACTTGTCGGAAGGTGCATGTCATTTGTCTGACTCGGGGGTTATCGTGGTTACCCTAGGTTGGTGCGTATTGCAGTCCGTCCCTTTTAGCAGTCCTGACTGTAACGCCTATTCTTAGTAGTCATCCAAATCTTCCTTTTCTTTGGTCAGGGTCCTTGTCAAGTCTTTTGACGGGAGTTAGGACGAGGCGATTTATCGGGTAAGTGTACGTTACCCAGTTGTGGAAGTAAACTTATCTATTCGCACCCTTACCTGGTGTGGTAAGCGTAAGGGGAGGTTCCTTTAAGTTAGAGAGGGATGAAGTGAGGGGAGGTTATGTGTAGGTTTCACAATCTCACTGCGCGTCCTAAGATTCCTGGATCCTATGTTCCTAAGTACCTAGAGTTCAAGCCTATTGTCCTAAAGTCCGGTCTTAAGAGTCTTATCCTAGGGTCAAACTTAAGCTCTGATACCAACTGTAACACCCCAGATTTTCAAGACTTTTAAAACTTATAATAAAGGTAGAATCTTATTAAATCCCAAGATATAAATACAAGCGTTCGGGGTGCTATGCCACACCTGGGCTAGATAACCCAAGTGCACAGGCTAACTAACTAATATCCTCAAAGCGTAAATACGTAAACGTGGCACGCAGGCCAAAAGGGAAACTATCTACTTCTAAGTTCTAGCGCACTCCAGTGACTTAATCTCCTGTGCCTAAAAGCCAAATATATCTGTTCAGCGAGAGATGCTGGTAACCCACTCCAACGCGTTGAAATACAATACATATAGAGATATATATAGATATACGAAAACCATTTTGAGCATGAAGATATATCCTACGAACTCTAGCTTTAAAAACCGAGAATGACTCGACAGATAAGGCCAGACGCAAGCAACAGTTATAACGAGCATATGCAGTTCACAACACATAAGGCAGATAAGGCAAGGCATAAACAATGATCATAACCCAAAATGAACAATCCTAAATATAAATCCCATAGTTACATCCCTCAAGACACTCGTAATCACAACTCGTCCATGTCACAACAAATAACACACTTTGTTGGCGCCACAGGACCAATCGCATGCCCATACATGAGGGTCAGCGCATATAGCTCTGACACGGCCCCGCAGCACCCTGCCCCGTATCGCAACACGGAGGGGTTGATCGTAACCGACCGATGAACCGCAGCTCATCATAGTGTTTGATCGCAACCAAATAGTGGACCGCAGCCCAAGAGAATGTCATCTGACCGCAGCCAGGAAAAAGGACGAACCGCAGCTCGTATAGAAACGTTTGATCGCAACCAAACGGTGGACCGCAGCCCAAGAGTATCAATCTGACCGCAGCCAGCTTCTGAACCGCAGCTCAGGATAACCAATCCGATCGCAACCGAATTGGGGTAACACACACATAACACATAGCAAGCACATGCAACCCACATTACACATTAGGAAGGGGGAGAAAACGTATAACAAAACCTATGCGTGATCCTTCACATACTAAGAATGGTCCTAAGGGGTTCATACTTCTTCCACCTAGGTCAACGGGATACCAATTCAACTAGCATGCAATATAACAGACTCATAAACCTACGAACGGTACCCGAAACATCAAACTAGACATAGGCACGATAAACGGAGTCCGTTGGGACACCACGGGGAACGGGGAACGTCAAACGGGGAAGCCGGGGTCCCGGGTGGGACGAATTTCCCGTGGGTAGCCGGTGGGTGGGGGGCCACCCGCCGGCTGCCCGCCGGTTTTACTGTTCCGAGCAGCGGGTCGCCGGCGGGCAGCTGCCGGCCCGCCGACCACCCGCTGCCGGGCGGTGTTTCTCGGCACCGGGTAGGTGGCGGGTCCCCTACCCCCCACTGACTCTTTTCACACACTTTACGCCCCGGGAACCGTTGTGGAACCCGAAACCATGCTTAGACACTTTACAACGCAATTAACGACAACACGTAGACAATTAACGAATCGAATACAAGAAACGAACGGCACATAACCTATCATGCTTTTCGAAATATAATCAACACCCAAACATGCGATTTCCCCACTCGATAATCCAAGAATAAGATCATACGATACAACCTAGGGTTCTAATCACTTTTATATCAACAAGAATACGGTTCGTCTTCTAATTACAAGATTCGGTAAGAATAACACATAAACATCAAGAGCATTACACAATTATCAAGAACGACACATAGTCATCAAGAACTCTATATAATCATCAAGAATTCCTTAATCATCAAGAATCTCCCAATATCAAGATCATCAAGATCCCTCATGGAATCATCACATCAAACATGAATAATAATCATCATGTCTCGCCAATACGCAATAATATGGGGGAAACCCTAAGGGGGAATCATAGCTATGAAAATAGGTTTTGTTGAGACATGGGTTACCTCTTAGCCTTAATTAATTCCTTGGCTATGAAGGGTCTTTCTTTAAGCTTTCTTGCTTTCTTGATTTCTTCTAAGGGGATTCTTGGAGCACTTTGGGGTGGTGGAACGTTTATTGTGGTGGGGGTTCTAGGTGCCTCTTAAGTCCCCTATTTATATATTTAGGAGTCCTGGTTAGGAACTAATATTATAGGCTTGCTAATTCTATTCCTTTTGGAACTAAGGATTGGGTTCCAAAAGGATTGGGTTTAGGGATAAGGGTCCATGGTCCATAGTGGACCATATTAATTAATTAAAGGGATTCCTAATCGTAGTCTGAATAGTAAAAGGCCTACTTCCTTTATTCCTAATAGAAAACTAGGTCTAGGATTCCTAATTAGAATCTGAATAGTAAAGGGTTTACTTTCTTTATTCCTAATAGGCTTAGGACTCTTATTTAGGCAAGGGTCCACGGTTCATGGTGGACCTTTATTAATTAATTAAAGGAAACCTAACCGAATTAAATCATATTTAATTATTATTAACGGGATTAATTTAATAATTAATCCGGGATTGAAGGCCGTAACACGGGGTGTTACACTCTCCCCCCCTTACGAGAAGCTTCGTCCCCGAAGCTTGGAAATCATTGCAGGGTTAACGAGTCAAGAGAAGAACCGTGGTCCTATAGAGAAGGTATTCCACGGGGAAATTGTATACTTGCACGCCTATGTGTGTTGGGTTTTTGGGAGCGATTAGGTTTTATAGGGCTAAGAGAGTGGCTTTCAAACTTGAGGACACGGTGAATTCAGGAATTAGGATCAAGTTTTCGAGGTTGCAACTTAGGTTGTGAGGTTGCCACTTGTATGGAATCGTTAAAACATGGGATTGAGAATGGGGTCTGAAGGGTAGAAAGGGTTTTGAAATAAGGAAGTTACCTTGACCTGACGATGTACTCACATGGTTCACAGCCACGTTCAAAACACCCTTATGCCTGTAGCGTTTATGATTTCTTCTCCGAACAACCAGACTACTAGTCTGAACAGACGCATGGAGTTCGCCGGATTCACTACCGGCAGCACAGAACCACCAACTTGTTGCCCGTCCATCACTTGGCCAAGCCAAAACCGAGGAGACCTTGAAGATGCAATAACTTCACGTACTGCCAGTCTCAGTGTTATCCAACAAGACTGTCTCGCAGGTCCACATGCCATGGAGAACAATCATTAACCGGCAGAAGCGCACCGCTACCTGCAACGACGGCAACCCTGCCACCATCCATCTCTTTGTCCATCGCTTCCATAGGCCGGAAAATCTCCGTTTGCGCAAACAAACTAGGGGAGTCCGCCGGCAGCTGATCAGCGATCTGACCATCAGCCAAGGACCGCCGAGATGAGACGAGCCCAACTGTACCATGCAATCTTCGATCAACCGACTGGATTGCCGGCAAACAGGCCGCCGACGAAGATTGAGAAGTTTTGCGAGAAGTCTCCACCGCGGCAGGTCTCTGGATTTCCAATCGGTGATGGGCGCGAAGATGGATCGGTGTGCGGTTGAGGCGAAATGCTACTGGATCGAAGGCCGTCGATCTGGTCTGATCTGGATCGCCTACATCTTGGGATGGCTGAGGCGAACAATACGAACCAATGGCTTGGCCGGCGTTGGTGATGGAGGCTTTACCGGCGGCTCAGCCATTTCATGGAGGATCGGATGGCTTGGCTGGCGTTGGGGACGGGTTGAAAACGTCCGCCGCTGGACAGATCGACGAACGGAGGTCTCCGGATTCTCCGGGAGTCAATGTGCCGCTGCCGCTTTCCGCCGAACATCTCCCTCGTCTCCGGTCATGACCTGAAGAACGCTTAGCTCTTCAATGGCCTAACTGAATTCGGTGGGGGCGGCTACTCACTCTTCGCCGGATGTGTTCTGCTCATTTAATCATCATCGATCTTAAACTATTCATTCGTATATGGGTTTGAAGCCAAAACGTGATCGCAATTGGTTTGCCAAGGATGTAGAGCAAAGTACTGATAACGTGTTGTAATGCAGATTTGTCTGCAGGTCTTTAGCTCGCGAAAAACAGTAAAAACAGGAAAAAGAAAATAAAGAACAGAGGAAGAGATTTCTTATTCAATTTATCCATCTCTGTACATCACTACATCAATATATATAACAGCTATTACAAGATCATACCATAAATATAAAGCCGTTACCAATTATATCATTAATGATAGAATAATGTCCATAATTAGATTTTACAACAAAAATTAAGATTTTAATTTTTTTAATCCTTAATTTTCTTAAATTTAAATCAAATGTATATCAATTTCCACGATTAATTTCTAACCCATACATAAATGGTGATGTGCCATTTTTCAGTTGGTGGGTTTCCCAGAGGTTTTAGCATCACATCAAACTGTGGTTATTGAGCTGGATGTTGTGCTCCATTCACTAGTGGAAATTATGGAATTTCCGACCACTTGAAAGTGATCTTAAATCAAGTTGATATTAAAAAGTGGTCGGAAATAGCAATAAAGGTTTTTTCGGATACCAAAAGTGGTCGGAACAAGACTTTTGACTTGATTTAAGATCATTTTCAGGTGGTCGGAAATTTCATAATTTCCAGTAGTGATTTATACTTTCATAATAAGTAAGCTTTTATTTTTATTTTTATTTTTTCAAATGTGTTGTTAGCTTAATTAATTGGTGTGTACAATAGTTGGTGTTGTTGATATTTTAGAATATTATTATGTAATAGATGTACTGTTGTTTTAAAGTTGAATTGAAGACTGTTAATTGTGATAAATATACACAGAATCAGAGAACATACGATTTATTGTTCCCAAATTAAGGTTAAATACAGGGTTGTGCATCGGACAGGTTCGGGCGGTTCGGTTTTTGGAACCGCCCACCCGTCCGGATTTCGGGTTGGAAAAAACTACCCCAATCTGTTCGAATTTATTACAAAATCCTTTCGGATTTCCCCAGTTCAGATAGGGTCGGGTGGGGGTCGGTTTTCGGTTTCAATTCGGATTATACAACATACAAAAAAAAAAAAAAAAAAAAAACTGTTGAAAGTTGAAACTTAATAACTTAAAACTAAATTACCAAAGCTATTTACTATTTAGGCATTTAGCTACATATTGCAATTTGCAAATTGCAATTACAATTCACAAAAGTTCAAAGTTCAAACTGACCAAGTCCAACTGTCCAACTATGAACTGTGAAGTGTTCAAAAAGCAAAATTGAAGTTCACAAAATCAACAATTCTCAAATCAGCAATAAGCAAATTACACTATTACTGGTTTACACTTTACAACACTCAAGTACTCAACAATCAGCATTAGTCAGCAATCACCAATCAGCCGTCAGCATTCAACATTCATCCATTCCTCCTCTTCCTGCTCAATTATTAAACCATTAAAGGCTTAAAGCCAATAAAGACAAAGAGAACTACATGTCTACATATGACATATCAACTCAAGATAATAAATAATAATAATAATAATAATAATAATAATAATAATAATAATAATAATAATAAAAGGCTCAGATTGCTTTTTTTCATATCATTTTAGAGTTGCGGGCAAATTGCTTAATGAGTTTTGTCTCAGAGCAACATACCAAACACCCAAAGTCCTTTTAATTCAGACAAATGGTGAAAGCATCATCATAGCCATAATAAACACAAACTAAACAGAAAGGAGACTATGAGAGGAAGGGAAGTGATATACCAGAAATCCAGAATTCCAGAGAAGGCATAATACCAGAGATCTAACTGAGTAAGGACAGCAACATTTATAAAAAAGTTACCAAGCCACTTAGCAATTAGCAGTTCTGGAATCTTACCTGAGTTGCCTCAAAGAGTCCACACATTTAGCAATCAAACTAAACAGAAAGGAGTGTTATATAAACTAATAAATTATAAAAGTATTACAGCAATTGTTGGGAGTGTTCCAACAGTACTTTGTGAAGAACCGGCAGCTCCAGTGGACAATTCTGCACAAAAAGAAAAAACAAAAAAGAGTTTAAAAACTGTAATAATTAACAATTTATAAAGTTGAAACCTAGAAAGTTAGAAAATAAAAAGAGTACCCTTCTCTAATCTTTCAACATCATCCAAGTTTTCCTCAACAGAGATTGGATGATTGGGTGCCCTCAACCAATCTTGTGCACAGACTAGGGCTTCAACAATTTAGGAGTTAAGGAACTCCTAAAGGCATCTAATACCCTACCACTAGTACTGAATGCACTCTCAGAGGCAACAATTGAAATGGGAATAGCCAGCACATCCCTTGCCATTTTAGAGAGTATAGGAAATCTATCACTGTTAACCTTCCTCCATCTTAGCATATCAAAGTCCACATTTTCTTCATCTTCCACTAATTTTTCACTTAGATAAATTTGGAGTTCAGTTTCTTTACTCCTTCTACCAGTCTCCATTCTCTGTTTTTTTAGCTGGCTTTTCATTCTAGCCTAAGGTTTTCCAACTGAAGTTTGAGAACGGACAGGTTCAGATTGCATAGATTGCACAGTAGGGGATGCAGACTGCACATGGTAGGTGGCTATATAATCATTAAACAGCACAACCATAGAAGATTGAACCTTTTCAAAGCATGATTTTCCTTTATCATCACCATATAACTGGGCAAATTGGGCAGGCATGTACTCAATCTTATCCCTAGGATCCAAAATAGTGGCATAGAATATCAAGAAGTTCATTTTTTCAGGATCTCCCCAATATTTTTCAAATTTTTGTTTCATATGGGACCCCATTTCCTAAAAAAACAGACATAACACAGAAAAATAAAATCAAAGTCAAACACAATTCACAGATTCATACAAACACATTCACAAAATGTTTACAATTTACCTTTTCAGAGGTTGAAACAGAGTTAACCATGTCATCCAGCATGCAACCTAAGTCAGAAATCTCAGAAAAGAAAGTATTTGAAGTGACATAGAGAGAACCAGATATTCTTACAGTCATCTCATAGAAGCCTTTCATAAAATGGACTAAGCTTTGCACAGAAAGCCAATCCATAAAATTTGGAACAGAATCAGATAAGTCAGTAGTCATTGAGGAATCATTCTCATAAGCTTCAAAGGCCCTCTGGTATTGAAGGGCAGTGTTGAGCATCATGTATGTGTTGTTCCATCTTGTTGGAACATCAAGTTGTAATGCACATTTGGCTTTCACCCCATTAAGCACAGCAAGCTCTCTAAACTTATTGAGTCTTGCAGGAGAACTCCTCACCCATCTCACAACATCTCTAACTTTCTTAACAGAAGGACCTGCATATCTCAACCCATCCTGGACCACTAAGTTCAACACATGGGCTATGCACCTCATGTGCATATATTGAACCCTAACAGAAGACCCACCCCAAGACAGAAGTTTGTTCTTGAAAAACCCCAAAGCTGTGTCATTTGAAGAGGCATTATCAACAGTAACAGTGAAGACATTTTTTATCCCCCAATCAAGAAGACAACTCTCAAGGGCTTTGGCTATGTACTCTCCCTTATGAGAAGAAATTAGGACAAAGGAAATGATCTTTTTGTTAAGATTCCACTGATCATCAATGAAATGTGCAGTAATGCACATGTAATTTATCCTTTGGACAGAGGTCCATGTATCAGTGGTCAAGCTGACCCTTTGGGTGCTCACCCTAAACAACTTTTTTAGGCTTAGTCTCTCATCTAGGTAAATCTGGTAAATGTCTCTAGAAATGGTCCACCTAGAAGGGATTTGAAACCTAGGACAAGCAACTAATTAAAATGAATTTCCTAAAGCCATTTCCCTCAACAATCCTAAAGGGAAGTTCATCAACAATGATCATCTCACACAATGCCCTCCTAATAGCCTCTTGGTTGAAAACCCAAGTCCCTAAAACCCCCTCAGAAGCTTCTGTTCCAGAGGTATAAACATCATTAAAGGTGAGAAGAGACTACCTTGTATCCTTAGAATGAGGATTTTTGAGGCAGGCCACCATATGGTTTTTCAATGAGGAAGTGCCATGCTTTTTACTTTCACATTTATAAATTTTTGCACAATAAAGGCATTTTCCCTTAACTACTGGTTCCTTAGGATCACCTACAGGATCATGGATCTTTTCAAAATGATCTAGACTCCACCTCTTTCCTCTTCTTTGTAGGAACAACAGGAGGAGAAGGCATAGGATTTGTCTAAGGATTTCTCTCAGTACCTGGAGCTTCTACTCCATGCTCCTCTTCAATTGAGGTTGGAGGGTGTCCAGATGCACTGATGCTTTCCATCTATAAAGATGGGCATCAGTAAACAAATATATCCAAATAAAGCAGACAACCAAACAGATTTGAGATTACAAATCATAAACAGGTAACAGATTACAACATATTTTAGATTAAAGCTTCCACCATACATAGAAGTATTTAACATAGTCAAGCAGATTAGCAGATTACATATTACACTTCCACCATTAAATCCATAAATCAGATTTGCATTTTTCAAATCATCATCTACTCCATGCTCCTCTTCAGTTGAGGTTGGAGGGTGTCCAGATGCACTGATGCTTTCCATCTATAAAGATGGGCATCAGTAAACAAATATATCCAAATAAAGCAGACAACCAAACAGATTTGAGATTACAAATCATAAACAGGCAACAGATTACAACATATTTTAGATTAAAGCTTCCACCATACATAGAAGTATTTAACATAGTCAAGCAGATTAGCAGATTACATATTACACTTCCACCATTAAATCCATAAATCAGATTTGCATTTTTCAAATCATCATCTAAATGGAATTGCCCAAACCTTACTGCCTTAGGACTTAGGAGGTTTAGGGCTTTGTGCTCAACTGCTCATACAATCAACACAAATACACAATACAATTCAATCTCATAATTCATAAAATCCATAATCACATTAATCAAATTTAGGCTTCCACCACTACAATATGTAACATAATTACATATATACAGTTTGTACAAAGTTAAGGGTCCTATTACCATAAACATGAAACCATATATCAGGAATTTGACAAATTCATCATTTATATGGAAAGCCCCAAAAATTAGGGCTTAGTGAGCCAGTGACTCACTGACTCACGTACAAATTAGGGCTCACAAAGTCACAACTTCATCACAAATCGCAGAATAATGCAAATAATCAGAATATACAGAAACCCCACAAACTATCCAAGTATCAATCATAAATAACACAACTTACACAAGAACCCTAAAAAAACAGTATTAAAAACATGTTTTCGATTACTTGTTTTCTCCAATACTTTCCCAGAGAACTAGGTCTTCAACTTCACTCTTCAAGCAATCAACACAGCCACACAGGGACACTGGACGTCTGGACACAGGGGCTTCCACCAAGGCTTCGCTGGCTTGAGAGTTGAGGCTTCCACCACGGCTCAAGAGTAGGGCTGTGCAAAACGAGTGAACTACAGAACCCTCGAAGCCTTTGAGAGACTAAGACTAGTCGAGAAACTTAGAGTCTTAGAGAAGATAAGAGAGTGAAGAGTCTGCGTCTCTGAGACTCTGAGTCTCAGAGAGTGAGAGAGACAGAGAGTGAGAGAGAAGTAGAAGCTGCGCAGCTGAGAAATGAAGCCCTAAGCAAACCCTAGCGTGTATAAGGCATATATATATAATCCCCACACGACGTCGTATTATCCATATATATATATATATATATATATATATATATAGTTTTGGGTTTTCGGACGGATCAAGTTGCTTTTTAGCCAACCCTAACTGATTACATATTAAATCGGAAATTCCAAACAAAGGGCGTCGGGTTGCTATTCGGTTTTGGTTATCCGCTCCGAGAACAACGACGGGGCGCGGGTCGGACAGGTTGGACGGGTTATGCACAGCCCTAGTTAAATATACAATCTCAAAGGCTCCCCACGTCCCAGCCCGACAGAGCATCTTGATATTTGCTCTTATTAATATGTATTAGACCAATATTTTTGGATTTACTTAAAGTTTAATGATGTTTTTGAATTTGCTCTTGTGCATTCCAAGTGTGTTAAAGTTACATTGAAACATTAAGTAGAACTCAGACTGAAGCTTGAAAGAAAAAGAAGTAACCAAGAACTACATTAAAATCAACTGAAGTTTAATGTTCCAGTCTTTTAAACCATTTATTTCCTTTAACTGCCTCCCCCTCTCCTATTGCTTCATTCATGTCCCAATAGGGAAAAGAAAAAAAAGGATTTTCACTTTTGCAATCAGAAGCAACACTGTACTGAGATATCTGCCACTATATGAAGAAGGAGAAAGAGAGTACTTGCAGCAAATGCCAAACCACGTACAGACAGCCCAGCATAGTGTAATGCCCCTGGAAAATTAGTAGAGAAGAAGTAGAAGAACAGATTACAGTAGAGAGAAATATGGATAAAAGAAGAGAGAATTTTAGGGAAGAAATTGGATGTTCATTGATATAACCAAGCATACATGAAAATTCCATACATATTTATTATCACTTCCAGCTTCCATAACCATTACATCACCTTCCCATCTACCAGATCCTTGTCCCCAAGGATCAAAGTTAGGAAACTGCTGCACAACATGGTGGTAGTCCTCCCAAGTGGCTGCCTCCTCAATTAGTTTCCTTTGTAAACATTAGGAAAGTGTAACTCTAGAAGAGACGTTTGCATTATTGCTAAATAATCAAGCCAGAATTTACAAGAAACAAGGGGAAGGGAACTCCATAAAATCCTTTCCTATCTCTTCTGCATTCCTTATCCAAACGTTTCTTCCACCATAGGCAAACCAGTGCCTGCTACGACACCCCTCTTTTGCCCATTGAGGCGTGCTTTCACTCGGGAACATAACATTTTGGTTTAGTTGCCAAGATCTGTGAGCCTTTAGGTAATGCGCAACTGCTCCTATCCTCACAATCGCCTGATAAGGGCCATAAAATTTATTTTCTTATCTGCTTGCTGGTTTATCCTGTGTTGAGCCAATCTCAAATTAACCTTCAGTAATGCTAGTAAGGCGTCCCTTTCAACTAACCATTCATTTCCCTCAGCTCTCTGCCCATTCCCCCATTCCCTAAAGCCAAAATAGGTGGTTTGTAGCTATAGAGAGCTTGAAATGGAGTACATTGCAGAGATGAGTGGAGGTTGGTATTATACCAATATTCAACCATATCTAACAATTTATTGTAAGACTTTCCAATACAATATATATTATATATTATGGGTCTTACTTATATGGTGCATGTGGACTAGGCCGGTTAAGTAATTTGTTGGACTGGACATTTAGGTTTAAGTTTGTATTCCACCAATGTGCCTATATAAAACTTGTATTGATGGGATACAAGATACATGATTATTATATGGTACTCATACTGCTCAGAAAATACCAGTACACCATCTAGGATTCGGAGTCAAGTATGAGACAAAATGGCTAACCCTATTTTGCAGGTCTACCGTTCAAGAGGCAACACAACAGGATATCAACCATGGCTGGAGATCTACAGTGCTTCCGCTTCCACTATTACAAGTTAAGTTTCTCGTAGATTATATCTGTATATTTAAATCTCACATTTATCCCATGATGTAGGTTTTTGGAATACCATACATCTCAAATAAGTCTCAATACACCTATTTACTCTTTCAGTCTGGCCATCTCTTAGGAACATTTGTTATTAGATTTTGATGATACGAAATGATAGGAATTTTAGACCACAATTATTTTATTTTTTTAGACTTAGGATAATTTTGCTCAAACATTCGAACTAACTGAATGGTACCTTGAGTAGTAACGATTCTATCCACCCGAGAGTACAGTCTTAATAATAGATTTGAAGAGTAACCCGACTACCCGAGTGGTTGACTCTCGAATGGTCCGAGATAAAGATCAAAAGACTGAAGATTCGAAGAGTAGAAGATATCACGACCAAAAGTTTGCAAAGACCGAGAGGTGGAAGGGTCTACCTTTCAAAGTGTTGCAAGATAGAATGGTAACGACAATCATTCGTAACCAAAAGGTCACAAAGGTCAAAGAGTAAGAAGAACCAACCTTTCGAGGAGTAAAAAGGATTACCTCTTGCAATTACGATGGCTGCTGGCCTCCTCTCAAACTCACAAAAAAAAAAAAAAAACACAATTAATGAATCGGAGAGTATTGCAAAAAATATTCCTACATTAAGTTTAGATCATTCTAATCAGCTGTGTGAGAGCATCATTCATTTGAGTTAAACCTTCTTACCTCATCATCTTAAGCTTTGTTTTCTATTATTTAGGTGTTTTCAAGAGGACTATATTGTAAGACTTTCCTATATGGGCCTTAATTATGTAGTGCAAGTAGACTAGGCCCATTAAATAATTGGTTGGACTGGACATTAGGTTAAGTCTGTATTCTACCAATATGCCTACATAAAGTCTATATTGATTGGATACATGACATATTCATTATATAGCATAAATATATGGTACTCATACTGCTCAGAAAATACCAATACACCATCGAGGTTTCTGAGTCAAGTATGAGACAAAACGGCTAACACCCTGCAGGTCTACCGTTCAAGAGGCAACACAACAGGATATCAACCATGGCGGGGAGATCTACCGTGCTTCCGCTTCCGCTACTACGAGGTTAGGTTTCTCGTAGATTATACTATGTACAGTTACATCCTATTTAGATCTCACATTTGGTATCAGAGCCTTTATCAATCTCTGCCTGGTTGACTGTTTTGCCTAAAAACAATATTAATTTTTCAGAGTAAATACCAGCCAAGGTCCCTCGAGTTTAGTGGTTCTGCTACCTATAGTCCTAAACTTTCAAATCGACCATTCGTGATCCTCCGAGTTTCAAAATTGACCTGCGGTGGTCCTTCCGTTAAACTTTTCCGTCTCAAACCGTGAAATCTAAGGATATAATAGTCTTTTGACATTGTTTGTCCAATTATTCGCAGCCCCTGACTCACCGCCTGCCTCCGCCGTTGCATCACCAGCCTCCGGCGCCACCCCTGCTACCTTCCTCAAATTCTTCCCCCTTTTATAAACTTTCGATTGGTGGCGACTGCATATAGAGCAGTAAAAGGGAACCAACTCATACTCTAATCTTTGCCAGAATCCCTGAGTTCCTCCTTCCTCCGCCACAATTTCAATCCAAACCTTATCAATTAATGGTTTCAAAAAATTAATTTCTACCTTAGCCTTGGCTACGCTTGGTCTTCTTCGCCTCACCGTAGAAGAATCCAACGTCAACAATTTTCCCACCGGCGCACAAATCAGACAAATAATCTGAGCATCAAACAAATGATAAGGTAGCTTAGATAAAAGCATATATCCATATCACAGCTACTAGGAAGTCTCTTTGCGTATTCCAGTCTGGCACCCACCGGACAAATTAGACCAGCTTTCCCTCAATGACCACTTGATTCTTCGTCAAAATCTTCTTGCAATCAAGCTCCGGCGTAAACCGAATCAGAATATGCATTGCATCAATCGATCCTATGACCGCCGAGCTTGAGAGGAATTTTTCTTTCTTTGAAGTAATCATTTTTTCCTAATTCTTTTACTGATCTTATTTTCCTGTTTTTTATTTGTATGCCTTTTTTCAAGAATTCTTGAATACATCCATATGTGCTATTAATATTTTCTGGTTTGATGTTTAATTAACGTTTCAATTTAAGATTTCTTTTTCTAAATGATTTCAAGTTTATCTTGCAGAGTTGGATTTCTTCTCTTTTGTGCATATGTGTGAGAGAGAGATTAATATATAAAATTGGGCACTAATAAGTTGGACGAAAATTGAAGTGAAGATCCTCGTGCTCATAGTAGTTCTTATACAAACGCCGGAAGCCAAAGATGAGCTAGAGATCAAGTTTATATTGGTAGATCGATCAGACATAGGGCCTAAACGGATAAACAATGTTAAAAGACGTTTTTATCCTTATTTTTCACGGCCTAAACGGCTTAAAGTAACGGAAGGATCATAGCGGGTCGAATTCAAAAGTTAGAGGACCACGGATGGTCAATTTGAAAGTTTAGGACTAAACATGACGACACCACCATACTCGGAGGACCTCAGATGGTATTAACTCTAATTTTTCATATACATCAAGATTTTTGTATATGATTTTGGATTGCTAAAAATTATTATTATTATTAATTTTTTTTTTTTTGGCATTAAGAAATGTAATTTCGTTTTTTTTTTAATCTCGAAATTATTATTTTTTTCTCTGTCGGTCGTTGCTATGATGTTGCCATTTATTTTTTTGGACTACGAGCTGAACTTCTGTCGCCGATTATGGAAGACTACCGTCGCCGGATTTTTGGACGAAGCAGTGTCCACCGGCTTTGACGTTGCCGCTGTAGGCGGCAGAGGAACGACGGTCGACAGAAGTTATTAAAAATAAAATTTCTTCCCGGTCGTTTTGCATCGTTTGCCCTCCGGTCGCCATAAGATACGACGGCGAGCGCTAGTTCCGCTTCAGGAGATGTCGGCGAGGTGGCACGGCAAAGGCGGTACTGGTCGTCACTTCAGTTCGGCGATGGACGATTGGCCTCTCCTCTTCTGGGTGTCATCTCTATCTCTCCTCCTTCGCGCTCTCATCTCCGTAAGGCTGTCGACGAACTGTCGGTGGTGGAGCTGCTTTACCGGTGAAGCTCTGGATGAAGACGGACAACGTACCGGATGGCTGTCGGTGGTGGAGCTGGTTTACTGGCGAAGCTCTGGATGAAGACGGACGGTAGAGCTGGTTTACCGGCGAAGCTCTGGATGAAGACGGACGGCGTACCGGATGGCTTTACATGTAATTCTGGTTTACCGGCGTACCGGATAGCTGTCGGTGGTGGAGCTGCTTTACCGGCGAAGCTCTGGATGAAGATGGATAGCGTACCGGATGGCTGTCGATGGTTTACCGGCGAAGCTCTGGATGAAGACGGACGACGGTGGTGGAGCTGGTTTACCAGCGAAGCTCTGGATGAAGACGGACAGCGTACCGGATGGCTTTACATGTAATTTTGGTTTACCGACGAAGCTCTGGATGAAGAAGGACGACGGTGGTGGAGCTGGTTTACCAGCGAAGCTCTGGATGAAGACGGACGGGACGGTGGTGGAGCTGGTTTACCAGCGAAGCTCTGGATGAAGACGGACAGCGTACCGGATGGCTTTACATGTAATTTTGGTTTACCGACGAAGCTCTGGATGAAGACGGACGACGGTGGTGGAGCTGGTTTACCGGCGAAGCTCTGTGGTGGAGCTGGTTTACCGGCGAAGCTCTGGATGAAGACGGACGGCGTACCGGATGGCTTTACATGTAATTTTGGTTTACCGACGAAGCTCTGGATGAAGACGGACGGCGGTGGTGGAGCTGGTTTACCGGCGAAGCTCTGGATGAAGACGGACGGCATACCGGATGGCTTTACATGTATTTCTGGTTTACCGGCGAAGCTCTGGATGAAGACGGACGGCGGTGGTGGAGCTGGTTTACCGACGAAGCTCTGGATGAAGACGGACGGCTTTACATGTAATTCTGGTTTACCAGCGTACCTCTGTTTATAACTACTTTCTTAACCTACTGAAACACAAAGAGCCAATAACGCCTCCACTGAGGCTCGAACTCACAATCTCCCATATGGGAGTCCAACCCAGGTGCCATCTGTGCACAAGGTGCTTGGCAAGTATATTAGGATTTAATATTGCCATATTAATATTTACCTTAATTAATATAGTTAGGGGTCTACAAATATTGTAAATTATTTTTGGCAAATAATAAATTACATGGTAATTGCTTGTTTTGAAATAATAATGCCCTTTAATTATTCTTTAAATTTTTTGCATTAAAAATTTCAAATTGAGATCAGATTAATTATGACATTTTTTGTGATTGAATTATTGCCATTATTTGTTCAATTATAGTAATTCTTGTCGCAATTAAATTATTATTCAATTTTGAGCAAATATTAAGTATTGAATTTGCTATTTGAATTTTAATTTTATATTGAGAGTTACATTAAATTGCCTTAAGTAATTACAATTTTTTTAAGGATTTATGAGTTTATATATATATATATATATATATATATATATATATATATATATATATATATATATATATATATATATATATATGCAAAATCCAAGCATGCTAAGTAATTTTATAATTTTATTGTTATAATTATGCATTTAGAAAAGCATGTTTTAAGCATGGATTTAACATATTATTAATTCATAGTCTTTATATTAAATATCATTCAATTTTGGATCCTTAGGTCAATTTTGGATATTATGACCTATTAAAATAGCTTGTTTGGTTTCTCATTTAATTTTGGATATTATGACCACTCCAGGTTGCAAGACTTGCTCATTCTTTGGCGAAGGAAGCCTGTGAGATCATCACGCTGCATGGGAGGACCTTCGATGGATTCTGGAAATGGGTTACGTAGTTACCGCCGCAACAAGGGTGGGTAAAGCTTAACACGAATGGAGCAAAGAAAAACAGCACCGACATGGCTAGTGCAGGGGGGATAATCAGGGATGAAGGCGGTCTTTGGGTTAAGGGTTTTGCTATCAAGATTGGTACGTCGAATAGCTTCTCGGCTGAGCTGTGGGGCCTAAGGGAGGGTCTACGGCTTAGCCTGAGAATGGGGTTAGATAAAATCTGGGTAGATATGGATTCGGCGGCCACTATAGCGATCATGAACAAAGCGGAGCAGTCCGAGACCATGATAGCCTTAGTCAAAGACTGCCTCGACCTTGCTGCTATGTTTCATAACATCCGCTTCACCCACATCGAGGGGGAATGAAATAAATGTGCTAACTGGCTTGCGAACTGGGGCCAAACGATAGACTGGGGTATTATAGTCCTTGATCATGCACCGACTGGTTTAACCGATCTTCTGTCGGCTGACTTATGTAATACACCCTACACCCTATTCGGTCACTCAGGCGGTTCTGCTTAGAGGTTCCACAGCGGGCGGTTTATACAAGCTTCCCGTTTCCCAGTCTCAGTTTACTTTTCTCACGTCCCGTGCTACACCAGTTGTCTGGCACCGCAGGTTGGGCCATCCCCATGCGCATGTTCAGAATCAAGTCCTAAAGTTGTGTCCAGTAACACCAAATAAAACCATACCGGGCGGGTTGTGCACCTCATGTCAACTTGGCAAATCTTCAAGATTTCCCCTAAATAGAGTTTCGTTATCAAGTAGCAATGTGTTAGATTTAATTTACACGGATATATGGGGTCCGGCTCCTATAATCTCTACTAGTGGATTTCGTTATTTTCTGCTTTTCGTAGATGATTATTCCCGTTTTTGTTGGTTTTATCCCCTACGGGTAAAATCTGATATATATAAAAGTTTCAAGTCGTTTCGAGTCATGGTAGAACACCAGTTTTCGCGTTCTATCAAATTTGTTCAGTTTGACTTAGGCGGGGAATACCGCAAGTTACATCATACTTCCGAAAAATTGGGCATTGTTCATCACCAATCATGTGCGTATACGCACGAACCCAGCCGCGATTCTCCGGTGCGACGCGAGGTGCGGCGTCCTCTAGTTTGCCCCCTGAACGCCGCCTATCCCGTCACGAGTACCAACGACGAAGATCGCAGGGTCTCTGCTTCCACTGCGATGAACCCTGGTCTCCAGTGCACAACTGCCGCCATCTCTTTCTGTTGGTGATCGACGATGGCGCGGCTTCGGTGATCGACGAAGATGCGGCTCCTCTGCCTGGGGAAGACGCGTTCTTTCTCGATCACAACACGGGGAATCAGGTGATTTCCTTGCACGCAGTCTCGGGCACAGGGAGTGGGAATACTATGCGGGTGAATTTGTGTTTAAATGATGCTCCTATCACAGCCCTAATTGACTCTGGTAGCACACACAGCTTTGTGGTCTCTCGCACCGCAAATAAATTTGGCTTGGCCATTCGCGAGTATCCGTATTTACAAGTAGCAGTCGCCAATGGAGACCGGATTGCTGGGCTTGGCATTTGCGACGACGTCTCGCATCAAAAAGACAACCATTATTTCCCTGTTAATTTATTTGTCATTCCGTTAGTAGGCTTTGAAATTGTATTAATTAGGCGTAAATTGGTTGCACACGTTAGGTGCGATTCTTTGGAATTTTTCCGCACTTACCATGACGTTTACGTATGGCGGCCAGCCCGTGACGTGGCAAGGGGAACTCGTTCCCCCGGGCCATTTGCTTAATGTCGTACGGCCTCAAGATAGTATTAATAATGCTTTGGAGCACACTCTGACCGACTACTCTGATATTTTTCAGGAGCCTACAGCACTGCCACCTACTCGTCGGTGCAATCATCGCATTACATTGGTCACGGGCGCGGACCCGGTGGCCGTTCGGCCCTACCGCTACCCCCGGGCACAGAAGGACGAAATCAATGTCGTTCCATGTTGGAGCTAGGTATTATTTGGCTTAGTCATTCGCTATACTCTTCCCCGGTGTTGTTGGTGCTTAAACAGGATCGGTCATGGCGATTTTGCATTGACTACAGGGATTTAAACGCTAAAACTATAAAAGACAATTTCCCGATCCCCGTGATCGATGAACTTCTGGATGAATTGCATGGGTCACACTTCTTTACCAAATTGGACTTGCGGTCTAGATATCATCAAATCTGCATGCACCCGGGGGATGTTGAGAAAACAGCTTTCCGGACACATCATGGCCATTTTGAGTTCTTGGTGATGCCTTTTGGCCTCTAAAATGCGCCTTCCACATTCCAGGCTCTCATGAATGAGGTTTTTCACTCCGTAAGTTCGTTTTAGTTTTTTTTTACGATATTTTAATTTATAGCAGGTCTTGGGCGGAACACATCTCGCATGTCCGGACGGTGTTTGATCTTCTCCGGCGTCATCAATTGTTGGTCAAAAAATCAAAATGTTCTTTTGGCGTTAACAAAGTCTGTTACCTCGGCCACATTATCGACGCCGCTGGCGTTCTATGGACTCCAGCAAAGTCCAAACGGTCTTGGATTGGTCCCAACCACAATCTGTTCGAGGGCTGTGTGGTTTCCTTGGTCTAGCCGGATTCTATCGAAAGTTCATAAAGGACTTTGGCGTCATCGCAGCCCCGCTGACGTCACTTAAGCGACGACAGCTTTTCAGGCTCTAAAGGTCACACTTACCACGGCACCGGTGTTGCAACTTCCTGATTTTTTGAAATCTTTTGTGGTGGAATGCGATGCAACGGGGGTCGGGGAGGGTGCAGTTTTGCACCAAGATAACCACCCGGTGGCTTTCTTTAGTCGCAAGCTCGCCACTCGGCACCACAAACTGGCCTCGTATGAACAGGAGTTGATTGGGCTCTCTCAGGCGATTCGGCATTGGCGACACTATTTGTGGGGTCGTCATTTCACGGTCCGCACCGATCACTATAGCCTGAAGTTCTTGCTTCAAGAACGCCTCACCACGTCTCCACAGCACCATTGGATTAGTAAACTTCTGGGGTATGACTTCGACGTAGAATTCCGTGCCGGTCGACTAAATACTGTGGCCGATGCCTTGTCTCGGCGGGAAGAGGATGCCCTTTCCCTAATGGCCTTGTCCGCTCCGATTTCTCTGATTTTGGATTCTATTCGTCGCAAGCTCACCACCTCGGCAAGCGCTCAGGCCTTATTGGGAACGATTCGTGACGGAGCTGAAGGGCTCCAATGGTCCTTAGACGGTGACCTAATTCGCTACAAGGGTAAGTTATATATTCTTCTGAATTCTCCTCTAATACCTGTTATTATTGCAGGATTTCACGACAATTCAGACGAAGGAGCCTAGAAGACGATTTTTCGTGTGTCCCTGGAATTCTTTTGGACAGGAATGCGGAGAACCATTTGCAAGTTCGTGAGGAAGTGCCCTACATGTCAGCGTTGCAAATGGGAAAACCTCCAGCCGGTGGGCCTCCTCCAGCCTTTGCGTATTCCGTCACTTATCTGGAGCGACGTTTCGCTAGACTTCATTGAGGGCCTACCAAAAGTCCACGGCAAGTCGGTGATTCTCTCGGTCGTCGACCGTCTGTCCAAATACGCCCATTTCATTCCTCTAGACCACCCTTACACGGCGACCTCGGTTGCAGGCATGTTTTTTACACACATCGTCAAACTCCATGGCATCCCAGAGTCCATCGTTAGTGACAGAGACGTAACATTCACGAGTGCCTTCTGGAAGGAGTTGTTTCGATTCAGCGGGACTACTCTATCCTTTTCTTCTTCTTATCATCCGCAGACGGATGGACAAACGGAGGTCACCAACCACACAATTGCTATGTACCTACGCTGCCTGATAGGTGACTGCCCTAGGAAGTGGGTTTATTGCTTTCCCTGGGCCAAATACTGTTACAACACGGCATTCCACTCAGCTTTGCAGACTTCGCCCTTCCGCGTAGTTTACGGTCGCGACCCTCCCCGTCTATTGTCCTACGAACCGGGGGTGGCCAAACTTGAAGCAGTCGATGTCGTACTGCGCGACCGTGATACGTTTCTCGCCGTGGTTCGGGACCAACTTAAGGCTGCTCAGGTGCGTATGGCAAAGTTTTATAAACGCTCACACCGCGACGTTGTTTATGAAGTTGGGCAATGGGTTTGGCTTGGCCTACATCCCTATCGTCAGCTCTCAGTCAACCGTCGAGTGCTCCACAAGCTCTCGCCGAAATTCTTTGGTCCCTTTCGCATACTCAAGCGCGTAGGGTATGTGGCATACCAGCTCGACTTGCCTTCCTCCAGTCGAATTCACGACGTGTTCCATGTCTCCTTGTTGAAGCCCTTTCAGGGGGAACCGCCGGCAGTTGTCCCTGCGATGCCTCCGTTACGCAATGGTCGCATTCTGCTTCAACCCCAACTCAGCTGAACCGCAGCGTTAAAGAGGTCTTGGTCCATTGGCTTGGGCGTCGCTTTGGAGGATGCTTCTTGGGAGTCGTACGAGCGCTTTCAGTCGTTATTTCCGGACTTCAAGCTTGAGGACAAGCTTGTTGATTGGGAGGGGTGTGATGATGCATTCATAGGGAAGACTTACCACAGACGCAAACTACAACATAGCAACAAGAGGCAAGAAGAAGCAATCAGAAGCTAAGCATTTATATCAGTCATGTTTTCCTGTTTAATTTCTTTCAGTTTTAAAGTTTTTTAAAATTCCTAATTTTAAGGATATGTACGTTAAGTTAACTTTGGGTCTTAGGTATATATAGTTTTGGAAGTGCTGAAAATAAGGCATCGAAATTTGAATTTGGAAATTGTCTTATGACATTTGGGAGAGGAAGATCTCTAAAACTCTTCAATCTATTTCTGTTTTTTTCTTGTATCCTTAGCTGTCTTTACAACCATAGGGAAATCAAGAGCATCCGTTCCTTCGGCTCGCCCAGTGACGCGTTCACACATCCCCGAGCCCATAACAGCATTCTATCAACATTTCTGGAATGAAATAGGCCATGATGTGTCAACATTTGTGCTAGACTGCCTAAATAATCGTGAGCTTCCAGTAGGAATGAACGACGCATATATCACCTTGGTTCTTAAAAAGGGTACACCAATTATGATGAGTGATCTCCGGCCGATTGCATTGTGTAATGTCACATATAAAATCCTATCCAAAGTCCTGGCTAATCGAATGAAGATGATTTTAGAAGATGTTATATCGGCTTCTCAGAGTGCATTTATCCCGGGTCGCCTGATTACAGACAACGTTCTTATTGCCTCAGAAGTTGTCCACTTGAACCGTAAACGGGAAGGAAATATGGGCTGGTGTGCGCTAAAATTAGACATGGCGAAAGCGTACGACAAGATGGAATGGGGATTCCTTGAGCAAATTATGACACGTCTGGGCTTTGACAATTGGTGGATAGAGCTCATTATGTCTTGCGTGACAACAGTTAGATATAAGGTATCTGTTAATGGTAATCTCACAGATTCCATTATTCCAACCCGTGGCTTGAGGCAAGGAGACCTGCTGTGGCCCTAGTTGTTTATATTATGTGCTGAGGGTCTCTCTCATCTGATTTCGCAGGCTGTTATTAATAGACGGATATCTCTTTGTGTAGTAACAAGGGGACTCCAGGGGTTTCTCAACTCTTCTTTGCCAACGATAGTATTCTATTCTTTAAGGCATTGGAGCAAGAGGCGGTGACTTTAAAAGAATGTTTATTAGAGTATGAATGCATGTCCGGGCAAACTATAAATTTTGGCCTGGGAAGTCTTCTATTCATTTTAGCCGTAACACCAGTGAGATTGTAAGACAACTAGACAAGCAATTGTTGAGATTTTTAATGTTGGTTAGGTTTTCTGCTTTTGGGACATATATGGGGCTGCCGATGGGGATTGGTCGTAACAAAAGAGAAGTTTTTTCCTATATTGAAACTAAGCTGCAAAATCGGCTAAGTGGTTGGCGGAAAAAGATTTTGTCGAGGGCAGGTAAGGAGATTTTGATTAAAAGTGTTGCTCAAGCCATGCCTACATACACTATGAGCCTCTACTACTTGCCGACGACCTTTTGTAACCACCTTCAGCGTATGATGGACAAATACAGGTAAGTAGGCATTTGATGTTGGTATTCTTTGCCCCCCTATGTAAGTAACACCCTGAGACTATCAAGCATTTGTTTTGTGAAGCAAGCAATTAAAGGTATTTGATCGAAGTAGATGATATTTGGAGTACAGATGTCTGGGACGATTTAATGAGATGTTTTCAGGATGACAATATTGGAAGTCGAATATTGTTGACCACTCGGCAAAAAAATGTGGCTGAGTATGCTGATTCAGTAATAATTTTTGCCATACCTTGCGTTTTTTGGATTCAAATGAAAGTTGGAATCTTTTTCAGATCAAGGTGTGTAAGAGATCAATAACTTTACTGTCCCCTGAATTTGAAAAAATTGGTAGAGAGATAGTAGACAAGTGCAAAGGATTATCTCTTGCAATTATTGTGGTTGCTAGACTCCTCTCAAACTCCAATCAAACTATTCATGAATGGGAGCATATTGCAAAATGTGTCCCTGCTTTTTTGAGTTTAGATCATTCTAATCAGCAGGCTGAGAACATCATTGATTTGAGTTACACCTTCTGGCCTCATCACCTTAAACTTTGTTTTTTGTCATTTGGGTGTTTTCTAGAAGATGATGAGATTTCTTAACAGGAGATGGTTGATTTTTGGGTTCCGGAGGGGTTTCTAAAGGTTTTGAGGTCTGATGAGAGCTTGGAAGGTGTGGCAAGGAGGAACTTTCAAGATCTTGTGGATAGAAATCTTGTTCTATTGTGTGGAAAGAAACATGATATAGAATTATATCAAATGCATGATGTCTTGCGTGAATTGACTTTGAGAGAAGCCCAAAAATAAAATGTTTTATGTTTCAAGAAGGGTACAACTTTGAGGTGGAAGAGAAATCAATCAATAAACTCTTCCCATATATCTCAACCATGGAGCATCCAATCAAGAATTTGCATTTACAACAGTATAACTCCTACCTCCAACACTTCTTCACTGATTGATAGAATTGATTTTGACAGGACTTCAAGACAGTATGCACATTTTAAGTTTTTAAGGGCATTGGAAGTATTCAATGGGGTGATAAATGTCCATAATATTTTGGAGATTGTGAGTCTAGTGCATCTGAGATACTTATCTATTAGTAGTTGTGGGTTAAATATGCAGTCTCTGCCTTTGTTCATGTTGCGGAATCTACAGGAGCTACAAGTTCGTCATTATTCACCATGTGAACCCCTTGATATTTGGGGATTACCTCAATTAAGGAATCTCTATGTTGGTGGAATCTTTACACTAGTTCCTCAAAGATCGGTTCATCTTAATTTGAAGAGCATTAGAAGGTTGGATTATAGGAGTTGTACAAAGGTGTTGTTCCTGAGGATCCCAAATCTAAGGACATTGGAAGTTACTACTAATGATGAAACTAAATGCAAAGCTCCCAATTGGTTTGAAAGTCTTGTCTATTTATATAAAGTTGAAACACTAAGGGTTGATGATGTCGTACTTCCCGAGTTTAGAACTATTTATTCTATGGGGATGCTAAGCCTGGAGAATTTTTTGCCAAATCTTAAGGAGTTAAGATTCTTTCTTACAAATTTAAAATGGAAGGATATGGATGTTGTTGGTGAGTTGTCTAAGCTTGAGTACCTCGAATTGGATATAGATGCTGTTAAGGATAAAAAATGGAAACCCAAAGATGGAGGATTTCGTCGATTAAAGTTCTTGAACATATATGAGAGTCCTCTACAATATTGGGAAGCCACTAGTAATCATTTCCAGTCCTTGAAAATCTAGTCCTTCGTGGCATAGCTTTGAAAGAAATTCCTAGTGGTTTTGCAGAAATAACTACACTCAAATCAATCAAATTAATATTTTGTTCAGAGTCACTTATATCATCTGCTGAGCGTATTCGAAAAGAGCAGCAGGAGTATGGAAATGACACATTAGTTGTTGATATTTAAGGTCAAAATTTCTATATCTACCTTTGCTTTTTAAAAAAAAAATATTAAATTAAGATTTATTTTTGAATCCTTATTTTTCATCATTTTAATCCAAATTTATATCAATTTCAGTTATTAATTTCTAAACCATATTCAAATGGTACGTTGCCCAGAGATTTTACCAACGCATCAAACTGTAAGTGTATTCACAATAGAACGATACAAGAGTACAAATAGACTATACACATATACAATACCCTTTATACTTTCATAATGAGTAAGTTTTCTCTTTCTTTTATTTTTTTTTATTTTTTTTTTCTGGCCCACTGGTTATTTAAGGTGAGAGAGTAGGGTGCGCATTGGACAGTCGGGTGGGGCTTCTTGGAGTGCATGCTTTGAAAGCTAGGTTTGAGGAAGATTGGGTGAGGTTGATTACGGTATGTAACTCAACCATAAAATATAATGTGCTAGTAAATGGTATCGTGAGAGGGCAGGTTACTCTTACGAGGGGACCCATTGTCACAATATTTGTTCATAATAAGTGTGGAGGGTCTCTCACTTCTGTTTAAGGAAGCGAAGAGGGACGTGCAGCACATCCATGGGGTGAGGGTTGCGCATGGGGCTCCTCCGGTGTTGGATAAGTGTCAATTGTACACATTTTGTGCTTAATTTGCACCATTTATTGCATTGCATAAGGCTTATTAGTATTATTTATCTTCTTTTAGGTGTTTTTATCTACAATGGTAAGGGAAGTGAAGAAAATGGAGATTTTTGGATGATTTGCAGCACTAATTAAGGAGCCCTTTTTTAGATGATCGAGAGTATCATTGAATAATCAAGAAGAAAGATCAGAAGGATCACGTTTAAGTGAGCCAAGACAGGTGATGTCTCTATATAATGTCACATGGGCATCGACATGCCTGTGTAGGGGCCGTTCTTGGGCACATACATCGCACGGGTGCGAGAAAGCCCGTATGTACACGGGTGCCCACACGCTCGTGCCATTGCCTGTGTAACAGTCCCAATCTTGCGTATTAAGCTGTCTTTCATTTTGTTCAGATCTATATTTGGAGGGAGAGAGAGAGAACTTTTTCCTAATTTTCCAGATAGCTTTCTAACTTAGATTACATTATTTATCTTCAAAAGAATTGATCTACTCAGCTTACATACTTGGATTAGAGTGGATTCTTCCACCTCAACTCGGATTTCTCCATTAAGAGAAGTTTTTCTTTATTATCTCTTTTGTTTTATTTGTGTTATGTCCTTGCTGGATATTTGTGTTTATCTTGTGTTTATTTATATGTCTTATAAGCGTGAGTAGTGAGTTGTGGCCTGTGGAACTTTAGAATGCTTTTGAGCTTAAGAGTTTGGAATTGAGAAAGTGGGACAATTTCTTGTTCTAATTCAAAAGATTTTGAATTCTAATGTACATTGTGGATAAATTCGCAGAATATGTGTTTCTCCCCAATTTTCTCAGATTGTTATTGCACTTAAGATGTGGTTACCCCATGAAGATCATATCAGATAGATGCAACCAACACACCACACATCTACACCACCACTATAATCTGAAGACTTCAACACAAGCTCGGTCGTGCGATACAATCTAGTACATGACCAATCTGGCTATTCATTTAGTCTTCATAATTACATAGTAGTTTTTTTTTTTTTTTTTTTTAGATGAGGTTGGCTTAAGTGTTGACATCCCCTTTTATATATGGTTGTGTAATTTTCTATTTGAGATTCCCATGTGTATTAACCTATTAGCTTTTTAGTTTAGAAGTATTATATTATTTATTCCGTTCTATCATGGATTTTCATTGATTGTGGTTGTTTAACATGACACTGTGATTTACACGATATACCCGCTTTTGCACAATTGGAGAAGGATGCTAAATATGCTATGGTGTATCAACTTCTTAAAATCTTTTTGACTCAGATGTTGGATGCATACCTGGATTTCCAAGCAGCAAATTCCACTATTGAAAAGCTATGGTAACTATATGCTCCATTACTTGGGCCTTGGCCTTCTAGATATATCAATTCCTATGTGTTGGGTGCATTTTTACTCAGTTGTTAATTATATCGTGGACCGCGGTGCATAATCGATTATGCACCGCGCGTCAAAACGGCGTCGTTTCTGCAGTTATAACGGAGTGACACTACAGTGTATCTAAACCGACACTGTTTCTCGTATTATTTTTATATTATCAAATTAAACTGCAGTTATATCAAAATGATATTGTAGTTGTGGTGAAATGAAACTACAGTATATATAAAATGAAACTGAATAACATTTCACATATTTGAGTGTATATTGTACAATAAAGCTGTAATTATATTGAAATGATCATGTAGTTGTGTTTTAATGAAACTATAGTGTATATAAAATAAAATTAAATAACATTTTCACATATTTAAGTGTATAAATATTGAATGAAACTGTAGTTATATCGAAATAAAACTGCAGTGTATACAAAATGAAACTGAAGAACAGAGTTATTTTTTGCAAAGATTCCGTTTCTTTTCATTAAATAAAACGACGTCATTTTGATGCGCGGTGCACGATATAATTTGCCATTTTTACTGACTTTGCATTTTCTTATAATATAGGACCTGTCTATGAAGATTGCATTGCAAAGATGAGGTTGATGTCATTGGTGGATATAAGCTCCAGTGAATCAAGGATGTAATGTTTTAAACTTTTAATTAGCTTTTTTCTAGGACATGCAAACAAAGACACAGTTATTTGATTAATTCAATTTCATTACTGATCAAGTTGGTGCATATATGACTGCACATTGATTACAATAAGGTGGAGCCATGGGTTGTCAAAGGTAAACACACACAAAAAAAGAAAAAAAAAATAAAAAATAAAAAAAAATTAAGCCAATTGATCCTAATATAATGACATCAAAAGTATTAATATGAACAAAAAATCAATTAATCATATCCATAGATCTATTTTTTAATGAATGAGATTGATTCTCAATTCTCATGGACTCATGAGGAGGTTTGTTCTCATATAAATCTCTCTCTCTCTCTCTCTCTCTCTCTCTCTCTCTCCCTGATATACGGAAATTTATATCGTGCACCAGGGCGCACATTGCATTGTGCCTTTGGTGCAAAACGACGTTGGTTTGGAAATATTTTTTTTTCGAAATTCCGCTTCCTGTGTGGATTGTCAATTTCCTTTAAAAAAAATCTCATGTTTCAAAAATGTACATAATTGTATACTAAAATGTACATAATTGTATACTAGAATGCACATAATTGTATAACAAAATACACATATTTTTTGAAAAGATAATACACAATCTAACATAATACATAATACACATAAATTTTTAACATAATACACATAAACTCTTAACATAATACACATAAATTTCTTGTTTCGAATGTACATAATTGTATAAAAAAAATGTACATAATTGCATAAAAAAATGTACATAATTATATAAACAAATGTACATAATTGTATACCATAATGTACATAATCGCGTCAACTTCCTACCAGGGACGGAGCCAGGAATTCCGTTGAGGGAGGGGCGAAGAAGCATGGACAGATCCAAAAAAAATTTCCAGTGAAGGCGAAACGTTAAAACAAAAGAGATAATTTAAAAAAAATATATCTAAGAAATATGGGTAAAAATATTGTTGGATATGAGCAAAAAATAAAACCCATCGAAACTTTATAAAAATATTCATAACAAAATATGAAACATAATTAATTTGATAAAATAATTTGAATAAAAAAACATTATAAATTACACATCTCATTATTAATATAAAAGAATGTCATATATGTGTGTGTATTAAATATTTTTTTTAAAAAAAAAACTTTTAAAAAGTAATTGTGTTGAAGCAAAGATTTCAACCTATGACATTTACTATAACCAAACACATGCCTTGCCAACTAATCTAACTCACTTCTTGTTAATATTCATCTGTTTTTTATACTAATACTAACACTTGTACTATATATACACATATACATATAAATGTTATATATGGGGTGGGGGTGGGGGTGAGGTGAAGGGGGGCTGTTGCAATGAGGAGAAGACAAAGCTTATGGAAAGGGAGTTATGAAAAGTGTATTCAACCACTTATTACCAGAAGAAGCACGAAGCTTATATATGTACCGCAATAGGAAGCAGAAAGAAAGCGGGAAAGGAAAAGATACAAAAGCAGTACTAACAAAACTAATTAACCACTCTTAACAGAATTGGTTATTGAATGGTGAGCTGATATGTCACGTGCTTCTTGTTCCCTAAGAGCCCCCCTCAAGCTTGGATTGTAGAGATTTAGCAAACCAAGCTTGGAAACATAGCTATAGAAAGAGTTTGGACAATGTGTCTTAGTAAAAATATCTGCCAACTGGTTTGCAGAACTGATGTGAAATAACTTGATGATCCCTTTCTGAGTTTTCTCCCGAACAAGATGACAATCAATCTCGATGTGCTTTGTCCGTTCATGAAATACCGAATTCTCAGTAATAGCTATAGCAGACTTGCTATCACAATAAACAGATGTGGGAGTTGCAGGCAACAGATCAAACTCAGCAAGCAAGTAAAGGATCCATTGCACTTCACAAGTAGTAGCAGCTAGAGCTCTATATTCTACTTCTGAGGAAGATTTAGAAACTGTGGCTTGCTTCTTGGTCTTCCATGAGATTAAGGCTCGTCCTAAGAACACACAAAAAACCGTTACAGATCTTCTAGAGTCTGTGCAGGCTCCCCAGTCTGCATCAGAAAAGGCTCTCAGGCTCAAATCAGACTATGCTGGGAAGAACAGTCCTTGTCCAGGGGCACTCTTTATGTACCTTAGCACCCTATGGGCTGCTTGCAAGTGTAAGTGTGTAGGTTTGTCCAAGAACTGAGACAACTGTTGTGTGGCAAAGCTAATATCTGGCCTGGTGATGGTAAGATATAATAGCTTCCCAACCAGCCTTCTATACTGAGCATTATCATCAAGTAAGTCACCCTCATCCTTACTTAGTTTGTGTGAAGGGACAGTAGGACTGTACACAGGCTTGGAATCAATGAAACCTGACTCCTCTAATAGCTCAAGGGCATATTTTCTTTGTGATACTGCAATGCCCTTCTTCTGTCTTGCCACCTCCAAACCTAGGAAGTACTTCAAAGGTCCTAGATCTTTTATCTGGAAATTGTTGTTAAGCTGAGACTTTATCTGCTGGATCAAATCTGGGGCAACACTGGTCACTACTATGTCATCAACATATACAAGTAGAGCCACAAAAGATGATCCCTTGCCTTTGGTAAATAGAGAGTTGTCTGCCACTGACTGTTTAAATCCCATTTTCTGCAAGGCAGTACACAGTTTTGTGTTCCATTGTCTACTGGCCTGCTTTAAACCATATAGGGATTTGATTAACTTACAGACTTGACCACTTTTAGTTCCTGCAACTCCAAGAGGGAGTTCCATATACACATCTTCTTCTAAATCTCTATTGAGAAAAGCATTGTTTACATCCATTTGGTGTATATGCCAGTCTTTTGCTGCTGCTATAGCTAACAAGGTCCTAATGGTGGTCATTTTGGCCACTGGACTGAATGTATCAAGGTAGTCAATCCCAAGGGTTTGAGTGTATCCCTTAGCCACAAGCCTTGCTTTGTATCTATCAATGGTGCCATCAGCCTTGTGCTTAATCTTATACACCCATCTACACCCTATAGGCTTCTTTGATGGTGGTAGATCCACCAAGATCCAGGTCTGGTTTCTTTCCAATGCAGCTATCTCTTCCTGTATGGCTACCTTCCAACAATCATGTTTCATTGCCTCTTTGTAGTTCTTGGGCTCACTGTGACAAGAAATATTCATGGCAAATGCCTGAAATGATGAAGAGAACCTATCATAGCTTACACTTGTAGAAATGTCATGAGGGGATCGGAAGTCTTCAACATTGCATTATGGCAAACATAATATCTCAGATATGTTGGAGTTTGTTTATGTCTAGCAGACTTTCTGGTAGGCTGCTGTTGTGGTTCATGGGGTGGGGGGGGGGGGCAGAACTAGCAGGCTGTTCATAAGAGCTGCTCATCTGTTCAATTATAACCTCAGGGAAATGCTCAGCTGAATCATCAGGGCTACTGTCAACATTTTTCTCAATGGAATGCTCAGTTGATTCATCAGAACTGCTACCAATCTGAGCTTGTGAATCATCAATGGACTCTGGTGGAGTACCCTTTATAGCTGGAAGTATAATCTCAGAGAATCTCCTTCCCTCTAGGTTAGTAGTGGACTGAAAAGGGAATATATTCTCATGGAAAGATACATCTCTTGACACAAATACCTCTTTGGAGTGAAGATCATATAACTTGTAACCCTTGGTTCCATTGGCATATCCAAGGAAGACACACTTTCTTGCTCTTGCATCAAACTTAGATTTAGGGCCCAAAGTAGCAGCATAAGCCAGACAACCAAATACCTTCAAATGTTGATACTGTGGTGTTTTGTGAAGGAGGACCTGATATGGTATTTGATTACTGATGGCACTGGATGGCAATCTATTTATTATGTAGGCTGCATGTAACACACACTCACCCCAAAAACATTCTGGCATGCTGGCTTGAAATCTTAAAGCCCTGGCAGTAGATAGAAGATGTACATGCTTCCTTTCCACTCTACTATTTTGTTGTGGGGTGTAGGCACACGATGTTTGATGCTGTATCCCTTTCTGGTTAAAGAATTCAACCATATCAAATTCTTTGCCATTGTCTGATCTGATGCTCTTAACATGAGTTTGAAACTGGTTTTCCACCATATTGCAGAAGTTCACTACCAGACTTCTTGCTTCAGACTTCTTTTTCATCAAGTAAATCCATACTGCCCTACTATGATCATCCAAGATTGTGAGAAAATATTGATGTCCATGGAGGGTGGGAACTTTGTATGGACCCCAAATGTCCACATGCAGCAAATCAAAACAGGCACAAGAAATGGATGCACTGGGATGGAAGGGAAGCCTTTTTTGCTTAGCAAAGTGACAGCAGTCACAAACCAAATCTTTATTCATAGAGATAGTGGAATCCACTTTATGCAAACATTGAAGTTTAGAGTATGAAGCATGCCCTAACCTAGTATGCCACAAAGTGCATTTATTTACATCAGTACTAACAACATTGTGCACTGAAAAACAATTAACAGGAAAAGTCAGGAGGTATAATCCACTTTGAAGCTTAGCCAATCCAATCATCTTGCCATGGATAGCATCCTGTATGACACACTGATTAGTGTGTAATTTCATAGTGCATTTAGAAGTCTGAATGAAAGCTCCCATAGATATCAAATTATAGCAGAAGCCAGGAATATACAGAGTATTGTGCAGAATAAACTCATCAGACAAATAAACAGTTCCAGTGTATGAGATAGCAACTTGTTGTCCATTAGGTAGCTTAACATGCATGTTATAAACCTTCTTAGGGTTGGACAATAGGTCCATATGGCACACAATATGATGGGTAGCACCACTATCCAATATCCATATATTTTTGTCATAGCTACAAGATTTTGGGAAAGAACCAGTACCTTCCATCTGGTTAGCTGAAATGGTGTTAGCATGTGCAGTATAGGTAGATTGATCAAGAGGAGTGTTGTCCACCAATCCTTTCTCATTTGATTTTTGAATCTGCACAAATTCTAAGAATTTCTTAAAATCATTTTGAGTAAATGATATACCTCCATCAGAGTTTGGCTGTTGAATTTCCAAAGGTCCTTGAGTATTATTTGCAGCAAAACCTTGGCTCCTTGTTCTTGGCTTCCACTCAGGTGGATAGCCATGTTTTTTATAACATTTGTCTTCTGTGTGCCCTGTAAAACCACAGAAAGTACATGTAGCTTTCTTGTTCCCTCCTGTGAACTTTTTATAGTTCTGCTGAGGTCCATTATATGTCCTGGACATCAACACATTTCCAGCAGCATTATGCTCTCCGGTTTGAAACAATTGACTGCCATGTCCAGTGGAATTGATATGGAATTGTCTCTCTTGTTGTGCTATCATAGAATAAGCTTCACTGACTTCTGGCAATAGCTTCATCAGCATAATTTGATTTCTAGCACCGGTATATCTGTCGTGTAATCCGATCAGGAATATGGATAGCTTATCCTTTTCCATTTGTTCATTGATCGCGTCTATCTTCTTTCCACATTCACATCTAGAACCACAATCACAGGACATAGGAGGCCTAAGTATCTGTAATTCGTCCCATAACAGCTTCTGCTGGGTGAAATATTCATTCAATGAACTGTCACGTTGCTTGGATTGATAGATCTCACATTTAATCTCTGCAATACGAAAGAGGTCTTGTTGGCTAAACCTCTTTTCTAGATCTCTCCAGACTCCATAGGCCGTATCAATCCAGAGCACGCTCCGGCCGATCGTCGGTGACAGAGAACGAATCAACCAAGTTACTACCATATTATTACATCGCTCCCAGTATGGATACCTCTGATCATCTCTGGAAGGCTTGATAATGGATCCATCCACAAACGCGAGTTTATTTTTGCACGACAACGCCATTGTTACAGCCCTAGCCCATGGATGGTAGTTCGGACCATCCAGTGGAGTAGATACAAGCTCCAAAGCTGGACTCTCATTCGCATGCATAAAATAAGGATTTGATTGTGATTGTGAATCTAAGGATACCTCTGTTGCGTTAGGCAAAGTAGCAGATGTAGATGCCGGCGCCGGTGCTGGGCTTCCACTGGCTAGTCCTCCTATTGCATTATCATTCGGTGTTGTCCGTGCACCAATCGACGGCCAAGCTGTCGTAGCCATGGTAACTCTTCTGTAGACTCCTCACTAGAGCTCTGATACCATGTTGCAATGAGGAGATGGAGAAGACAAAGCTTATGGAAAGGGAGTTATGAAAAGTGTATTCAACCACTTATTACCAGAAGAAGCACGAAGCTTATATATGTATAGGAAGCAGAAAGAAAGCGGGAAAGGAAAAGATACAAAAGCAGTACTAACAAAACTAATTAACCACTCTTAACAGAATTGGTTATTGAATGGTGAGCTGATATGTCACGTGCTTCTTGTTCCCTAAGAGGGGCAGCAGCCCCCATTTGGCTCCGTCCTTGCTTCCTACACAACTTAACAAAATGATGTCGTTTTGCGAGGCGCGAAGCGCACAATGCTGTGTACGCATAACGATTATTGATATACGAAGCAAAATGCCAAATATTAAAAAAAAAAAAAAGAAAAACCAAAATATGCATATATACACTAGTCATCAAAAATGAAAAACAATACACAAGAAATTAAAGAAAAAAAATAATACAATGCAATGTCTGACCATTCTTTCACAAACTAAATCAAAACACACACTACACAAACTAAAATCAAACAATACACAAACTAAATCAAAATACACACTACACAAACTAAAATCAAACAATACACAAACTAACTCAAAATACACACTACACAAACTAAAATCAAAATACATAGTACACAAACTAAATCAAAATACACAACAAGTAGTCTAAAATACAAACAAAAAAAATAAATAAAAATTAAATGCATTATTTTGATGATTCTTTTGCTTCTTATTTTAAAAATAAAAAATACTGACCATTCTTTCGCTTCTTATTTTGATGACCATCCCCAGAAAGAGTGCGGCGTTGTGGGAATCTACGGCAACACTGGTGGTTGTGCTATGTGGCTCTTCATGCTCTAAAGGCGGGTACGTGTGTTGTAGAAGAGAAGTCATTAGATCTCGAAGAAAGAATATTAAATGAGAGGAAAAGTAGATCTAAGAGAGAAAAGAACATGAGAGAGGAAAGCTTTTAAAAACAAAACTTACCCATTATGAAAGTATTAAGGGAAAGATTCTCCTGAACAACCCACTCTAGGCATCCTCATTGCTGGAAAACAAAACATCATCATCTATGATTTAGAAATTAATCATAGAAATTGAAATAAATTTGTATTATAATTAAGGATTAGAAAAAAACAAAATTATAATCTTAATTTCAACTTCTCTTTTTTTAGTAGATAAAGATACCTAGAAATTATACCTTACAATATTAACAACTAATGTGTCGTTCCCGTACTCTAATTGCTCTTCTTGAATATGCTTGGCAGAGGATATAAGTTGGTATGAACATCGAATTAACTTGATTGCTTTGAGAGTAACTTTGTCTGCAAAACTACTAGGAATCTCTGTTAACCCCTCGTAGCCCATGTCATGTAATTGTAGACATTCGAGCACTGGAAAATGATCACTAGTGACTTTCCAATAATGTAGATTACAACCAACCATAGCCAAGACTTTTAATCGACGAAATCCTCCATCTCTAGGTTCCCATTTTTGCCCATCAACAGCCCCACCTCCCAATGTGAGTACCTCAAGCTTAGACAATGTACCAATAAGATCCACATCATTCCATTCTAAATGTGTACGGACGAGATCCAACTTCATAAGATTTGGCAAAAATTTATCTAGGCTCAATATCCCCAAAGAATGAAATGTTCTAAACTCGGAATCAAGGCGTTTGTTATAAACCATTAGTTCTTTCAATTTATATAAATAGACAAGGCTTTCGAACCAGTTGGATGCGCCACCCCCCAGACAAATGTTCATATCATCACTAATTTCCAATGTCCTTAGATTTGGAATTCTCATGAACAACTCCTTTGTACAACTCCTATAATCCAAACGTCCAATGCTCTCCAAATTATGATGAATTGATCTTGGAGGAACTAGTGTAAAGGTATACCTATTAGAAACTTTCCTTAATTGAGGTAATCTCCAAATATCAAGGGATTCACACGGTGAATAACAATGAAGTTCTAGTGTCTGCAGATTCCACAACATGAACAAAGGTAGAGAATAAATATTCAACCTACCAGTAATTTTTAGCCATCTCAAATGCACTAGACCCGCAATCACCATTTCTAATAAAATATTGGATGAGAGATCACGTAGCACCAATACCCTTAAAAACTTTAAATGCATATGCACCAGCCTTGGGGGGGCATTTTGTACATCAATAAATAAAGAGGTCTTGCTAGAATGAGGTAAACACTTGTACCTACAAATTCTTGATTTCATTGGTTGACTTCTTTTAAATCTCAAACCTATGCCATTACCCTCCTTAGAACATAATAGCTTCTCTTTCCGGGCTTCTCTCAAGGCCAATTCACGCAAGATATCATGCATTTGATATGCGGCTTTTAATAATCCACCTTTTGTATTTCCTTCTTCACAGATTAAAACAAGATTTCTATCTACAAGATCCTGTAAGGATTCCCTTGCCACGTCTTCCATACTCTTAGACTTCAAAACCTTTAGAAACCCCTCCGAAACCCAAAAGCCAACAATCTCATCTTCATGAGCCTCATAGTCTTCCGGAAAACACCCAAATGACAAAAAGCAGAGTTTAAGATGATGAGGTAAGAAGGTGTAACTCAAATCAATGATGTTCTCACACTGCTGATTAGAATGATCTAAACTCAATGTATGAACATTTTTTGCAATATGCTCCCATTCATGAATAGTTTGGTTGGAATTTGAGAGGAGTCCAGCGGCCACAATAATTGCAAGAGGTAATCCTTTGCACTTGTCTACTATTGCTCTAGCAATTTTTTCAAATTCAGCAGACAAAATTCTCTCGGACAACACCTTCTTGCAAAAAAGTTTCCAACTTTGATTTGAATTCAAAAAACTCTTGTTATGACAAAAATTACTACCTGAACCAGCATATTCCGCCACATTTTTTAGTCGAGTGGTCAACAATATTCGACTTCCATTGCTGTCATCTGGAAAACTTTTCACTAAATCATCCCAAACCTTTGTTCTCCATATGTCATCTATTATGATCATATACCTTTGATGTTTTAGACATCGGTATACTTTCTCGGCCAATTCGTCGTTGCTAGTTTCATTGTTGACATAGACCCTTTGGCCAAGAGAATGAAGAAGGCCTTGGAAAACTTTTGTTGGATTATAGTCCTGTGAGATAGTAACCCAAGCTCGACAATCAAAGCGAGAAATGAATGAAGCATCTCCATAAATCCTTCTAGCTAAGGTGGTCTTACCGATGCCACCCATCCCCACGATTGAGACAATTTCTCGTTTTGAGGATTGCTGGTTCAGGCTGTCCATTATGGTGTTGAGCTCATCATTGCAGCCCACCATACTGATTGTATGCTCTGAAGCTGAAGTATGCTGCAAATGCAATGGAACACCAACTCTAAAAGAAGCAGCATTATTGTTTAGTGATTGGGGGTATGCAACATTCTTAACCTTCAACAAGTACAGCTCTTTCTTGATGTAAGATGTGAGCTTAATTCCTTGCTTGAAAATTTGATGAATCTTATGTCGAGCCTGTATTCGTTGCTTCATGTATTTATTGAGATAAGACGGAGCTCTCAATTCTTGCCTGATTATACTTGTTGCTTCTTTACACAACATATACCATGGGTGTTTTTGTTTATTATTCTTGCTATCCTGTTCTTCATCCTCATCCTTGCAGCTCTCTTGTTCTTCATCATCATCTGTCTTTTGTTCATCCTCGTCCTCGCTTTCTTGTTCGCCTTGGATAATCTGTGGACCATGACGGAAACAATCAACATGTTGTGCGCAAAAAGTTTCCAACCTTTTCCGTATATGAGGCGGCATGCGCGATACCGGCAGCGCGAAGTGCTTCAGTAGGATATCCAACCTAGAACAGAAATGCTTATATACACAACGGAATTTCATAGTTTGTATGGTTTGAACCAGCAGGCATAATTGCGACGGGTTCAACTCCTCCGCCATAAATTCCGACGGGTTCATATAAAAGGAGAAATCACCCAGAGGGTCTAGGGCGTTGATTTCTCGATTCAAGATTGGAGGAAGGTAGTTTTGAGCAGAGTGAAGCCTAAGCTTCATGGAATTCCCCAGGTAAAACAATCTCAATTCGTGTTCTATTTGGAACCTTAGTTCAACTGAGACATCTCTCATTTCTGCTTCCAATGCTTTCGCTGCTTCGTCACACTCCCCCGCTTTGAAATCTTGTTCGAGAGAGGTTTGCAAAGAAGACAGATTTTTGTAAAGTAATTTGACCTTTGTTTTGTTGCGGAGAGGGAAACGAGGTGTGGGTTGAAGGAAGTGTTGGTGAAGTGTATCCATTAAAATGGTTACAGCGGCAAAAGCCATAACTAGTAAGTAGTGATGCTGTAGAAGATCGAGGTAAGATGGGTTGATTTGGTTTGGTTTAGCAGAGAGAGGAGAAAGCTGAAATTGTGCAGTTCAGGTCAGAAAAAATGAGAGATGATGGATGGTATGGAAAATGAAGATCCAATTATTGCAGATGAAGAAAACTGCAACTTTACTTTTGAGAAAATAGAGCCAAAAGAGAAAAGCAAAAGTAAAGCTATTGTTTTGGTCTATGATTCAATGATTGTGTCTGAGCACTATCATTTACAAGATATGATTAACTTTTTATTCTTCCACAAAGGTTGAATCTTTTGGGGAAGAATAATAGGATAATAATAACGCGTTTAATACTAATATTTTGAAATATAATAGGGAGTAAATAATTATTATCACTCTCTTCGTCTAATTTATATGTCTATTCGCATAAGGATGTTTAATTGAAATTATTTTTAATTCAATTTTTCATAACATTAAGTGTAGTATTAGTATATAAAATTTATATATTTAGAAACTACGCTTTAAAATTATTATTAAAACAAAAGATTATATTTAAAATTAATTAAAAATATTAAAGAAAATAAGCAAAAGAGATCAATCACTACTATTGATGAAGTAGTCTTTTGGGTGAGTGAATGTATAAGAGGGTATCCTTACACCAAATATCGATCTCACAAGGATTGGCGATAGGAGTAGAGCTTTAGTGTTCCAAGCATAAGATACTAATGTTCCTCATGGAAATCTAGCCAAATCGAATGGTTGATTTAGGAGTGAATTCCATTTTTGGTCCTACTGTTATAGGGGCGTTTCCAATTTTAGTCCACCTTAATTTTTTTTTGCCACTTTATAACCACTATTATTGAATGTGTTCCACTTTTAGTCCCACCGTTAGTATTTCCATCAAGAGGCCGTGTAATCTAGGGGTATTTTGACATTTCTTCTCATCCAAGACTATGTTTGACTAAAGAAATGAAAATATTAAACCTAAAACCTAAGAAACCTCGTCGGCCCATGTTGGAACGAAAGAAATGATGTAGCTTTGGCTTCCCATTCTCGTTGTTCGAAGAGCCATCTTCAAATATCGGAGGAGGAGGACGAAGCGCCTGGATTAAAAGAGAAGAGACAAACATAAAAAGACCAAAATACCCTTTGATTATACGGCCTCTTGACGGAAATATTAACGGTGGACTAAAAGTGGAACACATTCAATAACAGTGGTTGTAAAGTGGCAAAAAAAATTAAAGTGGACTGAAATTGGAAACGCCCCTATAACAGTAGGACCAAAAATGGAATTCACTCGTTGATTTAGATACAAACACAATATCAAACAACACACTATAATGAAAACAAATGATAAGTTTATAGAAATTAAAGGTAGGTCAAGATAGCGAAACCAAATTGGGGGTCAAAAGATGATAGATGTTATATAATGATAGGGAAGCCTTTCTCAAGGTCATCCCACGCTCCTAGAACATTCAAGGACATTCTCATGACTCAAGAATGTCTAAGAGGCATTTCATCAAACACTTAGTGTTCTTAACATCACACACTCCCCTTTTCTCACAGGTGAAGCATGGTTGATCAACTCCTTAAATCGGGAATGTAAATTAAATCAAAAGTCCAACTACATGTAACACTGGGGCATTTAAAATGAGAAATTTGAAATCAATCCTAGTCTAAGTAAAACAACAATTCTGTAGGGAATAAAAAGAAAGCATCCATGATTCAGTCGTTATATCGTAGACCGCGGTGCATACAAAAAACGGCGTTGTTTTTTTAAGTAAAGAAACGACTCGCCGTTATCATTAACGAAGTCCGCATGTTTGGTGTATTAAACACCAACTGACACTACAGTACATCAAAACTGACAGTGTTTCACGTATTATTTTTATACTATCAAATGAAACTGCAGTTATATCAAAATGATACTGTAGTTGTGAAATGAAACTGCAGTGTATATAAAAATGAAACTGAATAACATTTCACATATTTGAGTAAATATTGTACAATGAAGCTGTAATTATATCAAAATGATCATGTAGTAGTTGTGTTTTAATAAAACTATAGTGTATATAAAATAAAATTAAATAACATTTTCACATATTTGAGTCTATAAATATCGAATGAAACTGTAGTTATTTCGAAATGAAACTGTAGTTGTGTTGAACTAAATTTGTAGTGTATACAAAATGAAACTGAATAACATGGTTATTTTTTGTGGAAGGGTGTGGAACGGCGAAAAACAAATGCCGTTTCTTTTTATTAAACAAAACGACGTCGTTTTGATGCGCGATACATAATCGATTATGCATAGTGCACAATATAATTTGCTTCCATGATTAATCCATCCTACCAACGTGATCAGCAAAGACCAATAAGCACAGAATAAAATTTAACTCCCCAGCAATGTTGAGGGTTGAACCCAGGACCAAAGCCATCTCGGCCCAACCAAACACAAAGACCACTTAAAAAAAACAACGTGACTGAAAAGCAATAAACCATGGAGCCATGTCACGGGTCAGCCCACATGTAATCGGGTCAAACCGGTCCAAGTCAGTAACCCATTTTGTCAATTAGGGGTGGGAATAGGCCAAGCCCCTTGTAGGGCAATAGTTATGCTGTGCAACCGAATGTACCATGCGCATGGTGCATACGGTTCAAAACGACGTCGTTTTGATTAAAAACGCGCGTCCCACTTTAAAAAAAAAATCAAGTTCGACTCTCAGCAATAGCATTATTGTGGATATATAGTTATGAAATTGTGGTTATATAGTTATGAATTTATGGATATTTAGTTCATTCATTGTGGATATTTAGTTCAATCATATATTGTGGATATTTAGTTCATTCATTGTGGATTTTTACTTCATTCATTCATTCATTGTGGATTTTTACTTCATTCATTCATTCATTGTGGCTTTTTTACTTCATTCATTCACTGTGGATATATAGTTATGAAATTGTGGATATATAGTTATGAAATTGTGGTTATATAGTTATGAATTTATGGATATTTAGTTCATTCATTGTGGATATTTAGTTCAATCATATATTGTGGATATTTAGTTCATTCATTGTGGATTTTTACTTCATTCATTCATTCATTGTGGATTTTTACTTCATTCATTCATTCATTGTGGATTTTTACTTCATTCATTCACTGTGTATATATAGTTATGAAATTGTGGATATATAGTTATGAAATTGTGGTTATATAGTTATGAATTTCTGGATATATAAAAATGCTATTGCCGAGAATCGAACCTGATTTCTTCTTTAAGTGGGACGCGCGTTTTTTTAACCAAAACGGCGCCGTTTTGCAACCGTATGCACCTTGCAAGGTGCATTCGGTTGCACAGCATAATTTGCGCTTGTAGGGGCCTATGTCCAGGCCTAATTAAAGCCTAGTTAGGCCTAGCTCGTTTAGTAAAAAGGTCAGGCTTGAGCCAATTTCAAAGCCTATTAAACTAAACAGGCCAGGCCTATATATACCAGGCTCAGCCTTCAGGCCTACAGGCCTAGCCTATATATAAATATATATTATTTAGAATATAACCCCAAGTATATATAATTACCAAACCCTAACCCTGCACCTCCAAAATTTCATTATAAATTATGACTCAACTATAAACATTGCTGTTAATCCTACTATGAGTGTTCTTATTGTGTAATTTTTTTTTATTAACTGTTCTTACTATCATAATATTTAATGAAATGTCACAACTTAAATATGTGAGTTGATTGTTAATTATTTACAATATTATATAGGATAACAAACAATAATACAATTGAATTTATTTCTAAACAAGTTAACGACCATGCTGAAGTCGTGACTTGTTTTGTTTTATTTTATATTTATTTGCTATTATGTTTGCATTGTGGTGATGATATACTTATGTAATTATGTATTATTTTGTATTAGGTACATTTCTTATATTATTTAAATATACTAAAGTTTTTAAAAAGTCTTAACATATAGGCTTTAATAAACTCAAGGTAGGACTTGCTTTGAAACATTTTTAATGACCTAAATATTAAACAGGCTTTTAAGGAGGCTTCAGGCTAGGCCAGGCTAATTGCAGGCTCAGGCTTGAGCCTAACAAAAAGCCTACATACAGGCTCAGGCTCGGACCTAGGCCTTAGATTTTCGTAACAGGCCCAGACCTAATTTTTCAAAGCTCGGCTCAGCTCGGCCCATTTCCACTCCTATTGTCAATCTTCCCTGCAGACCACGTACGTTCGACTTCAATTAGGCAAATTATATTATGCACCGCGGTGCATAATCGATTATGCACCGCGCATCTTTTTTTTTTTTAAATGAAAATTAACAGTGTTTATTTCCGCCGTTTCGCACCCTTTTACAAAAAGTAACTTTGTTATTCAGTGTCATTTTGTATACACTGCAGTTTCAGTTGAACACAACTACAGTTTCATTTCGATATAACTATAGTTTCATTCGATATTTTATAGACTCAAATATGTGAAAATGTTATTTAATTTTATTTTATATACACTATAGTTTTATTAAAACACAACTACATGATCATTTTGATATAATTACAGCTTCATTGTACAATATACATTCAAATATGTAAAATGTTATTCAGTTTCAGTTTATGTACACTGCAGTTTCATTTCACTATAACTATAGTATCATTTTGATATAACTGCAGTGTCGATTTGGATATACTGTAGTGTCAGTTGGTGTTTAATACACCAAACAAACAGACTCCGTTAACTCTAACGGCGAGCCGTTTCTTTATTTAAAGAAACGGCGCCGTATATGGGCCGTGGTGCATAATCGATTATGCACCACGGTCTATAATATAACAACTGCTTCAATTATCAGCAAGAGTAAATATTTGAAATTCAAATAACCTATTGCAATAAACCAATAATTAAATAGAAAGTTAATCACCACAATATCTGGAGAAACCAAATACGGCCACCGCCCAAATAGGTAATTAATGGGGTGATTTTGCCGAGTATGTAACTTTTGCCGGGTGGATACAAACATAACTTGCATGGAAATTTGGTCACGAAAAAGGAAAAAACGAAATTTATAAAAAGGAGAGCCAAGACCGACTCTTCTTTTTATAATTTTTTTGAAACTTTTTTTAATACTCTACTTTATTACACAACCTTCCCATCTATCAACACTTACATGGCGTTTAGTTCACTGTAATTTAGCTGTAGTTGAATTGCAATTTAATAATGTCTCAATTACATTGTTTGGTTGGAGGGAATTGCAATTCCACAGAATTGCAATTCCCTCATTTTGTTGAATTGCAATTCATGGGGTACCCCATAAATTGCAATTCAATGAATTTGAGAAGGGAAAAACATATGAAATGACACTACTATCATTGGTTGTTATTACTAAAATTATTACACAAGGGTATTTTAGTCTTTATACCTAATGTAGATAAAACCTCCGTAGTATTATACAGTAGAGTAACAGGTTGACCGATCAGATAGCGTGACCGGGAACCTCTTAAATACAATATGGGAAGTAGGTAAAAAAGTCCTCTCTAAGACAATAAATGAAGTATTTATAGAGGGCCTTGGGAACAGGGCGCGAAGGGTGGGTAATTGGGTATGAGATGGGGTGAATCCTAGTTGATTAGTGGAAACAACTTATGATTAGATTTTTAAAAAAATAAAAATTGCATGCACAGGAAAGTGTGCGTTTTTGTGCGAGAATATAATTGAACTTATGACATTCACTCATGCAGTCACCCCTTTTGAGGCATTGGGTATTATTTTTTATTCCTCAACAACCGTGTCTAGTAGTCTTGGTTAGCTAATTTGAAGTTGAATTGTTATCGGACCTATTTGAAAGAGCAGTTCTCTGCATGCCTTTTACTTTATTCATAAGACGATCTTTATCTTTGTAATTCTCTCTCATTTTCAAAAGTGTGGACCCTATTGTCATATCTAATTTCAAATGAGTTTGACTAATTTTAATATTATTCTTGAACACATTCTTATAATCAGGGTTGCAAAAATTATGGTCTAAGTGCTAGGCGCCTGCCGACCGATTAGATTTTCACCATAATTTGTGTTCTAGGCCGCGGCAGACTAGGTGACCGGTTAGCACCGGAGGGGACACTTGAATGGCGAAACGAGGGAAGACGACCGGGCAGCCGGGCAAAGCTAAAGCGTGCCGTTGACCGGGCTGGATGGTCCGCATCGCCAGGTGCGGGGGTAGACAAACGGTTGATCGGGCGGAGGCTAGGGCACGTCGTCGACCGGGCGGGGTGACCCGTATACGCAGTTTATAATCCCTATCAATACCACTTCTTTCCTTCTCAACTCCAATAATTTTATTTCTCCCTACCAAACAACGTAATTTGAATTCCTACTTTATTCTCACCTTATTCTTTTCTCACCGAATTACAATTTATTTCCCCCATAATTCCTTCCTTCCAATCAAACTTCCCGTTATTTGTGCGAGTGTCTATGGGTGGTTGGCTTGGTTTCTTTATTTTTGAAGTAAAAAGGGTTTTGGTTGAGCACCGCCTCTCACACCTAAACCATATACAAAATCTGGGAAGAGAAGAGAGGGTTCATCTGGGAAGAGAAGAGAAGAAATAGATCTTTACATATTGTCTGTCATATTCAATACATTTTAACGAGGGAAGAATACATTTTATTTATTTTTTATTAAATCGTATTGGCCTGGTAGAAGAGATATCCTCTAGCTGAAATATTTTATTTCGTTTTAGTGGTTTTTTTTTTATATTATTTTGCACGGAAAAAAATTAATTCGTACTGAAGTATATTTTTATCTATTAGGAGTATTTTATTTCACATTGCACTTCATAAGTCCGACTTCAGTGTTCATTTCACAATTATTCATTTCTATTCGTAAAACAATTATTCGGACTTATTGTTCAATCCACAATTATTCATTTCTTTTCGTAAAAAAAATTAAAAAAAAATAGGAAGTCGGTTTTTCCTCCTTTTGTATCCAAAACCTATGCACGACATTTCCGTATCAGATCATTTTTTTTAGTCACTAATTGTGTTTATTAATCTAATTAATGAGCTTCCTTCCCGAGACAACGTGATGCATGCCGGCGATGATCAGAACAAACCGCCGGCGACCCACTCAACGCCGGAAAACCGATCAGAGACAGCCACAAGCATTCAACAATCAGAACATCACCGGAAAAAAGCCATGAACACCGGGCCAAACCAGAGACTGAGTTCTCCACCATTGCAGACACCGATACCACGGCCAGAAACCACCCAAAACGACCAGAAAAACCAAGGCTTGTCGGACAGACGAATGGGATCACCCAAATCCATCTCCAACTCAATCCAAACTCCAGGCGCCATTTCATATAAGAAACAACCACGAACAGGTGTCAAACAAGATGAAACTACTCACGCCGGACGCATCCCTTTCGCCGAAAAACGCTCCCAACTCCAGAAACACATCCAAATGATGCTTGGTCACCAGAAAAGGCGTTAACAGAGCAGAAAACCAAGGCCATGAACAACAAACAACGCCGGGAACAAAGCCCACCAGAAACTCGATCGAACCAGTGCCTCCCCAAAAATGACCGAAAAACGTGGACTTCATCTTTAAGGGTGTACTGATGCACCAATGGCCACAAATCACCAACCACAACTCTGTCCAAACTCCAGTCCTCCATTTTCGATGAAGAAAGGTCCAAGATGGTAATCAGAGAGCACAGAACAACACTCACCGGAGAAGTCCCAACCACCAGAAGGGAAAAACAACTCTAATGCTCACCAGCGGTGCAAGAGATAAGCATAAAATCAGATGAAGAAGAGCCATAAATCTGTAAAGGGACCCAACCGGTAAGCCTCGCCGGAAACTGCTGTAGGAACTGTTGGTAGGAAAAATAAATAATAATCAAATAAAATATGACTATTATTTTCTGGAAAGGAGGGAAGAAAAGATGAAGTAATTTGGCTAGTGTTTGGTGTTGGGTTTTTGCAAGAGTCAAGTGAGCACTCTTTCCTTAAAACCTTATTTGCCACCTCCCAAAGATACTAGGAGCGTTGTGGCCTAGGTTTCCCAAGATAAAACTTGCTAGTGATTCAATGTTTGAGCACTCAAACAAGGAATCCGGCGAGCAAGACACAATTATGAACACAGTAGGCTAAAGAAGGAGTAGAAGCAGAGAGGTTTTGAGGCTAAAAATTGAACTTTCATGTTCTATATTTCTGTGTGTAAAACTGTACTGCCTCTACCCTCTCTTATATAGGGTTGAAGGAGCCAATAGCCTTTATTATGGCAATTACCCTGTGTGTAAAACTCTACTGCCTCTACCCTCTCTTATATAGGGTTGAAGGAGCCAATAGCCTTTATTATGGCAATTAAAAATGACATTAAAGCTGCCTTCCAACAGCAGGCCACAGATGAATTCAATCCCCATACGTTGGTGTACAGGGTTCGGTCTCAACTTTCGCTCTCTTGTTTTCGACCAGTTTGGCATAACTTAGCCCGTAAGGCCAGGTGCCGGCGCACACGAGCTTGGGCTTGAATCAAGAGAGCCTCTATGCTATACAATTCTACAAGCTTCAAAAGAGCTCTTGTATATATGGGGGGAAAATCTTCATTCCAAAGCAATGTGGGACAAAGCTCACTTTTTCCCTTCATTTTCCAACTCAAATGAGTCTACTTTGAGAATCAATATCTCATTCACCCATTATCCGTTTTGAGCGTACAATATATCAATCTCTTCGTCTCACTACGAAGTACCCGAATCCACTTTGACCCAACCCAAATCGGAAGTGGACCCCACTGATAATTGTACCACAAAATAGCCACTTAACATGTCATTTTATGTCATTTTAAGCTATTTTTTCCAACAATCCCCCACATGAATGAAAAATTGATTTTCGGGGTATTTTGAAATCGGAAACAACTGTGTTCAAACGGTCGATCCCTGCATAGGATAGGTAGGGAGTCACTATACCCTTTGAACCTTCCCTCGTGAAGACATGTTTACTCTACTAGCTGTACGGTAGAACACGATGTCTTTGAACCGATTGCCGTTTGTGTAGACGATGACATATCTCACACATGAATCTCCCAACCATGCTCTTGCTCTCATGAGTGTGCCCGTTTTGGTCGTGGGTCACCGTTCCTGGTTCTGCGAGAGTTTCTAAAGAATTGTGCCCAACAATTCTCCTTTGAAGCGACCCTCACTTCTCTCTAACATAGGTGATTCTTTCTCGAGTATCCCGCATACTCAAGAATCATTAAAGCATTTTAACATGCTAGCCTCCTGCGGGAGTCACTGTTTTAACGAGGAGTGGTAGGGAGTCTGAGACCCCCACAGTGACGCGCTCCGTTCCATAATTTAGTTGTCCCATTGAACCTAGGTGCAAGCTAGGTTGGGTATCCACTATAGAACTTTTTAGTCCAAGGGCATTAGACCCATTCCTCGTGTTAACTTCTCCACAACTTCTTTGCCTAACCCTTTGGTCAGCGGATCCGCTATATTGTCTTTTGACTTTACGTAGTCAATCGAGACAACACCAGTTGTGAGTAGTTGTCTAATGGTATTATGTCTACGATGCACATGTCTAGACTTACCATTATATATATGACTCTGTACTCTCCCGATTGTGGCTTGACTATCGCAATGCACACATGTTGGAGGTACCGGTCTTTCCCAATTAGGAATATCCTCTATAAAATGGCGTAGCCATTCAGCCTCTTCACAACCTTTGTCCAAGGCTATTAGCTCAGATTCCATCGTGGATCTAGCTATCACAGTTTGCTTAGAGGATTTCCATGCACCGGCTAGTGTAAACACGTTGCCACTTGTGGACTTAGAGTCCTTAATATCGGATATCCAGTTTGCGTCGCTATACCCTTCAAGTACAGCGAGATATCTCCCGTAGTGCAGTCCAAGATCACGAGTATACCTCAAGTATCTCATAACCTTTACTATTGCCTTCCAGTGCATAGCACCGGGGTTACTCGTATATCTATTGAGTTTACTAACCGCATAGGCAATATCCGGCCTAGTACAACTCATAAGATACATCAAACTACCAATAACCCGAGCATATTCCACTTGTGAAATCTTGGTTAGATGAATATTTGTATCAAATGGTGTCCTAGCCACTTGACTATCATCCTTGTTAAATTTCTCAAGGATTTTGTCAATATAATGTGATTGGCTCAACACGAGACCATCAGGTCTTCTAATGATTCTAATCCCGAGGATTAAATCAGCCAAACCCATATCCTTCATGTCAAATCTCGTATTTAACATGTTTTTAGTATACTTGATCATTCGATCATTGCTACCAACGATGAGAATATCATCGACATATAAACAAAGGATGACGTAGCCGTCTATCGTTTCCTTAACGTAGACACATTTGTCACTTTCGTTTATTTTAAACCCGTTAGTTAACATCGCATGGTCAAACTTCTCGTGCCACTGCTTAGGCGCTTGTTTTAAACCATAGAGCGATTTAACCAACTTACACACTTTCCTTTCTTGGCCTGGAACCACGAATCCTTCGGGTTGTTCCATATAGATTTCCTCATCTAACTCACCGTTTAGGAAAGCGGTTTTCACATCCATTTGATGAACTTCCAAGTTCCGCAACGCGGCTATGGCAAGTATCATCCTAATGGAGTTTATTCTCGTCACGGGAGAATACGTGTCGAAGTAATCAAGGCCTTCACGTTGCCTGTAACCCTTAATTACAAGCCTAGCCTTATACTTCTCGATGGAACCGTCCGGTATCATCTTCCTTTTAAAGACCCACTTGGATCCTAAGGGTTTACTACCCGGAGGAAGATCAACAAGTTCCCAAGTGTGATTCTGTAGGATAGAATCCACTTCACTTTTTATAGCCTCTTTCCACATTGGTCCTTCCGCAGAAGTCACAGCTTCTACATACGTTCGAGGCTCGTTTTCTATCAAACAAGATAGAAAATCAGGTTCGTTTTCTAATAAACAAGTTAGAGTACCCGAATCATACTCTAACAAGTAAGTAAGAAAATCAGGACTGAATGATTTTCCAACTCTCGCCCGCTTACTGCGTCTCGACTCGAGCTCGGGTTCTTTCATAGATTCCCCACTATCATTATCCATAGTTTCGTCAAACGTTCGTTTTGACGTACTTGGTCCCTCGTTGGACCTACAAGGAAATATATTTTCGAAGAAATATGCATTCCTTGATTCTATTATCGTGTTCTCGTGTATGTCCGGATTATGGGACTCGTGTACTAAGAACCGATAAGCACTACTATTATGTGCATAGCCAATAAAGATACAGTCCACCGTCTTAGGACCTATCTTTACTTTCTTTGGTGTTGGCACCAAAACTTTGGCAAGACACCCCCACACTTTCAGGTACTGGTAGGAAGGTTTCCTACCGTTCCACAGCTCATAAGGAGTCTTATCGAGCTTCTTTCGGGGTACCTTATTCAAAAGGTAATTACTTGTCAAAATCGCCTCACCCCACGCATCTTGAGGTAGGCCCGAACTTATAAGCATCGCATTAATCATATCTTTCAATGTACGATTCTTTCATTCGGCAACACCGTTCGATTAGGTGAGTAAGGTGCAGTACGCTCATGTATTATACCTACACTCGCACAGAAGTCACCAATAGGTGCTTCGTACTCACCACCTCGATTGCTTCTAACCTTCTTAATTCTTCGATTAAGTTGGTTTTCCACTTCATTCTTATAAAGAACGAATTTATCAACGGCTTCATCTTTGCTCTTAAGCAAATACACATAGCAGTATCGTGTGCTATCGTCGATAAATGTGATAAAATACTTATTACCACCTCTCGTTTGTATCGATCTAAAATCGCACAAATCACTATGGATTAATTCTAGTGGTTCAGTTTCCCTTTCAACCGATTTGAAAGGTACTTTCGTTAGTTTTTGCCTCAACACAAATTTCACACTTGTTATTTGTGTCAATTTGAAAGTTAGGAATATGGTCCATGCTAATTAATCTACGCATAGAATTAAAATTAACATGACCTAGTCTACCATGCCATAAATTGGAAGACTCAAACAAGTAAACAGAATTAACTTTGCTTTTATTGATAACAGGAATTACACTGAGCTTAAACAGCCCATCAGTTACATATCCTTTACCAACAAACATCCCTAACTTAGACAAAACTACTTTGTCTGACTCGAACACCATGCGAAAGCCATGCTTGTTCAACAGAGAGCCAGACACCAGATTCTTCCTCAGCTCAGGAACATACAGCACGTTGTTCAACGTCAGTTCCTTCCCGGAAGTCATCTTCAGAACCACCTTGCCCATGCCTTCCACAGCGGACTGAGCAGAGTTTCCCATCCACACCTTTTCACCCTCAACGGTCTCAAAGGTGTTGAACATCTCTCTGTTGCAACATAAGTGTCTGGTTGCACCGGTATGAATGAACCATTCACGAGGGTTTGAGCCCACGAGGTTCACCTCGGTCACCATAGCCGAAAGGCTAATCTCGACCTCCTTCTGTTTGCTATCTCCAACAACGTTGGCTTCAGAACTCTTATTCTTCTTCCTTGGAGCCTTTTATTCAGATGCTCTGTGGCCATGCTTGCTACAATTGTAGCATTCACCAGGAAACTTGTTCTTGGTAACGCCACCTTTCGGACCTAGCTTTCGCTTGTCTTTCTGGTTCCTCTTGGAGCTTTTACCATGCTCCACAACGTTGGCCTTAGCGCCAACAATGATAGGAACTTTCCTATCATTCGTCCTGTTCCCTTCCTCAATCCTGAGTCGCTGGATCAGGTCCTCCAGATTCATTTCCTTTCGCTTATGCTTAAGGTAGTTCTTGAAGTCCTTCCAACCTGGAGGCAACAAATGGATCACAGATCCCACTTGGAAGGCTTCACTTAGCACCATGCCCTCGTCACAGATCTCATCGAAGATTAATTGCAAATCTTCTACCTGACTTAGCACAGTTTTTGAATCAACCATTTTTGAAGTCGAGGAATCGGCTAACCACAAACTTCTTTGAGCCGGCATCCTCACTTCGATATTTATGATCCAAAGCTTCCCACAACGCTTTTGATGTGCTTATCTTTCGATATACATCGTATTGCATGTCACACAATCCATTCAGGATGTAGTTTCGGCAAGAAGTCCGAATCCTTCCAATAGCCAACTGCCATCAAGGATTGTGCATCTTGTTCCTTCAACTCGGGAACACTCTCGGACAAGAACCTTGCCAAGCCGAGAGTTGCTAGGTAGAACAACATCTTTTGTTGCCACCTCTTGAAGCTCGAACCAACACCGGTGAACTTCTCTGGCTTTTTAGCCGAACCACTTGGTACCGAAGGTACCCGAGACATGGGAATATATCCCTTAGTGCTTCCACCATCTTGTGAACCAACGTTCACTGGTGTAGCTTGGGAATTAGCCACATTGTTGCCGTTTCATCCATTGTTGTTCTCAACAACATTTTCTTCCCCATTGTTCACGATAGGCAGCTCGGGGTTCTCCATTTCTTCAAGGAAATTCGAGAAAACAACCAACGGGAAAACAAGGAATAAGGTTTTAAGACTGTAGGAACCGTTGGTAGGAAAAATGAATAATAATCAAATAAAATATGACTATTATTTTCTGGAAAGGAGGGAAGAAAATATGAAGTAATTTGGCTAGTGTTTGGTGTTGGGTTTTTGCAAGAGTCAAGTGAGCACTCTTTCCTTAAAACCTTATTTGCCACCTCCCAAAGATTCTAGGAGCGTTGTGGCCTAGGCTTCCCAGGATAAAACTTGCTAGTGATTCAATGTTTGAGCACTCAAACAAGGAATCCGGCGAGCAAGACACGGTTATGAACACAGTAGGCTAAAGAAGGAGTAGAAGCAGAGAGGTTTTGAGGCTAAAAATCGAACTTTCGTGTTCTATATTTCTGTGTGTAAAACTCTACTGCCTCTACCCTCTCTTATATAGGGTTGAAGGAGCCAATAGGCTTTATTATGGCAATTAAAAATGACATTAAAGCTGCCTTCCAACAGCTATAACAGCATGTTAGGAACACTTGTATTAGGATTTTGATGATACCAATGTAACCTAGAAAGTAGACCCCTAACCGTTATCATTTTTCATCGCCGCTTTCGTCTTAGACGAAAGTTGCCATAACTCACATGTAATTCGTGTTAAGCTAGTCAAACACACGAAGATGAGTTATGTTTAGTTGTTAGGGTTATCAAGACGAAAGAAGACACGAAGCATGAAGCAACTGCAACGAGAGTTAACCAGGAGTTGTCATTGAACACGAAACGACAGTCTTATTGATGACAATCCTTCAAGACATTCCTTCTCATCAATAGCAAGAAGAATGTCTCCACTGTCTGACTTGACAACATCCTAGGAACAAAAGGACCTCAACTTGTGGGACACGCATACCAAGGAGCATTAAATGAAGATGTACTATTTCCTGAAGCTAAAGGACAAAACTCTAAGGCTCCCCATGCCATCAACGGCTACAAGGTACAACCTCATTAATTGAGCATTTAATGCGGGAAGCTCCCCGATCCTTACCCACTGTACAATAGGTTTGAAAATTTCATCTCCCTCCAACGGGTGGAATTTTCCTCACCTATATAAACCCACCTTCATCAACTTAGAAGGTGCTGGTTCTTATCACTCGATCTATCCATACGCAAAAGCTCTTAAACGCTCTCAGCTCTCTCAAGCTTTTGTGAACCAGTGTTAAGGTGCAAAGATACTTGAAGAAGTTCATTGATCCTCATCTTACACCTTAAAGAAGTCTTGCCATTTGTACGAAGCAATCATTCCTCATTAGTCAAGACTTCATCACGTTGGAGAAATCAGAAATCACTTTCTACCAACCTCAATTCTGAAGAAGACGTTGATAGAGGCGGAGTAAACTCGAGGAGTTGAAAAACCTACGAAGGCTGTCCGACTTAGTGATCAAGGAAGTCTTTGTGTAATTGTACTAACGAGTGATAGTGCAATCCTTCCATAAGTTGTGGAAGAAGAGTGGAGTAGGTAAAGTTGGCCGAACCACTATAAAACTCTCGTCTCTCTATCTCTTTACTTACGCTTTTCATTTCTGCATCATTTTATCTTTCTCATCATTACCGAAAGCTCTCGTTATAACAAAACCCGTGCAAAGCAAATAAACGAATTTAACATTTCCGCTGCTCCAAAACACCGAAAGGTTATTTTTAGTGCAAAACACGAAAAGAGTCTATTCACCCCCCCCTCTAGACTCTCGCTACAACTCTACCGGGACCAACAAGTGGTATCAGAGCCAAATACCTTGAACGGTAAAGGCTTTGCATTTACTGCCTGGTAGATCCCTTATCAAATCACTGAAATTTTGCATATTTTCAGCTTTGCACAAACGTTTTTGCAAAATGGAAAAAGATCATGCTAACCGCTCTAAGCAGCTTGCTTTTAGCCTCTCTAAATTTGATGACTGGCGGATAAGAATGCAGGCCCTCCTCTGCTCCATACATGACGAGATGTGGGACGTCATAACAACTGGACCAATTACAGTCATGATGGCGAACACACAAGCCGCAGCTCAAGGGGCCGGTGCTTAGCAGATGATACCAAAGCCAAAAGATCAATACACCTCGGAAGAGAGGACAAGGGCAAACCTGGACAATGTAGCACGAAACATCCTCTACAACTCCCTTGAAGACTCCTTGTGTAACACCCCGTGTTACGACCCCTAAAACCGATTAATCATTTAATCAACTACCCAAAAGAAAGAATTAAATTACAGAAATTAATTAGGAAAAGGCCCACAAGAAGCCCGAGGGCCCTTATCTCTAAACCCAACCCCTAGTCCTAAAAGGATTAGATCCTAAATAAGACCCTTAGATATATAAATAGGGAACCTAGAAGGCACCTAGAACCCCCCCACCACAATAACGCCCCACCACCCAAAGAGCTCCAAGAATCCCCTTAGAAGAAATCAAGAAAGCAAGAAAGCTTAAAGAAAGACCCTTCATAGCCAAGGAATTAATTAAGGCTAAGAGGTAACCCATGTCTCAACAAAACCTATTTTCATAGTTATGATTCCCCCTTAGGATCCCCCATATTATTGTGTGTTGATGATTCGTTATATTAATAATTGGTGTTATGATTCCATTGATGGTCTTGATAATCTTGACAATGATGGGTTCTTGATAATTATGATGTTCTTGATGAATATGTGGCGTTCTTGATGATTACATGATATTCTTGTTAATGGCATGATATTCTTGATGTTTATGAGATATTCCTACCGAATCATGATTTGTGTTCTTGTCGATTTAAAAGTAATTAGAACCCTAGGTTGTATCGTGAAACTCGTATGGTGATATTCTTGATATATTGGGCGGGAATTCGCATGATTGGGTGTCAATTGTATTAGAAAAGCATGATAGGATATGTGCTGTATGTTTCTTGATTTCGATCCGTTAATTGTCTACATGTTGTTGTCAATTGCGTTTGAAAGTGTCTAAGCATGGTTCCGGGTTCCACGAAGGTTCCCGTGGCGTTTGTGATGAAAAGAGTCAGTGGGGGATAGGTGGGGGCAGGGGACCCGCCACTTACCCACGGCCTATTTGGGCATCGCCGGCAGCGGGCAGCCGGCGGGCGGGCAGCTGCCCGCCGGGCACCCGCTGCCCGGAATAGTTGCCGCCGGCGGGTGAACCCTCACCCACCGGCTACCCGCTGGTTTACACCCTACCTCGGGATTCCGGCTTCCCCGTTTGATGCTCCCCCGACCCCCGTGGTGTCCCAACGGACTCCGTCTATCGTGCCTATGTCTAGTTTGATATTTCGGGTACCGTTCGTAGGTTGTATGAGTCTTATATATTGCATGCTAGTTGAATTGGTATCCCGTTGACCTAGGTATAAGAAGTATGAACCCCTTAGGAGTATTCTTAGTTGTGGATGACCACGCATAGGTTTCGTTATACGTTTCCCCCCTTCCCAATGTGCTAATATGGGTTGCATGTGCTTGCTATGTGTTATGTGTGCATGTCACCCCGATTTGGTTGAGATCAATCGGGCTATACGGGCCGTCGGATGGGCTGAGAACCATACCGGCTGTTAACCAGGCTGGTAAAGACCGGTCAGGTATATAAATATTATATAGGACAAAGGTCTACTTTACGGGCAGTTGAATGGGTTGAGAACCATCCCAACTGTTAACCAGGCTGGTAGAGACCGGTCAGGTATATAAATATTATATAGGACAAAGGTCCACTATACTGGCAGTTGAATGGGTTGAGAACCATCCCAACTGTTAACCAGGCTGGTAAAGACCGGTCAGGTATATAAAGATTATATAGAACTGCGGTTCATCGGTCGGTTGCGATCGACCCCTCCGTATTGTGAGACGGGGCAGGGTGCTGCGGGGTAAGGGGGGCAAGGTAAGAATGCAAAATAACATCGACCTATGAACACCAGGATGGCACCGAAAAGAAGACAGGTTGGAACACCAGAATTCCCCACTCAGGAATTCCTGACTCAAAACCTACAACACCTGGCCCAAATTGCCCAGGCACTGAGGACGACCGTTCCCCAACCTTTATCAACAAACGAAAACTTGGAAAACCACCACCAAGTCTCGGCACATCAACCACCCACCCTCTCGGGGAACGAAGACCCCACGACCCTCGAGGAATGGATCGGGACTTTCGACAAGATATTCAGAACAACCAAATGTCCCGAAAACCACCAAGTAAGAATCGCCTCCTTCTACTCCAGACACGAGGCCGACACCTGGTGGGCTCACGAGGGACCCACCTGTGAACATAACCATGGATTCAACTGGGAATCCCTAAAAACACGACTACGAGAACAATTCTACCCCAATCACCTAAGAGCCACCATATACGAAGAGTTCCTCCACCTAAAACAAGGTGCAACCTCAATCACAGAATACTACCAACAATTCCACCGACTGGCTCGCCTCATCCCCGAGCTAGTACCTACTGAGAGGATCAGGATCGAGAAATTCATAGCAGGCCTTGATCCCGAGTGCCAAAAAGCCCTGGCCACACAAGAGCCAGGAACCCTCGGGGAAGCCTATGCCAAGGCATCCCAACTACAACAAGTGTCAAACCAACCCCGGGAGACACACCTGAGGTACAAAAGGAAATCTGAAGAAAATCACATAAACTCCACCCGCGGGCCTAAAAACCCCAGGGCCGCCTCCCCTCACCAAACCACAACACCAACCATTCAAGGAAGAATCCTTACTCTAAGCAAAGACAGGATCGGAGATAGCAACATAGTCTCCGGAACCTTCCTGATACACGCCACCCCCGCCACTATATTATTTGACTCAGGCGCTACCAACTCGTTTATAGCGACTGAGTTTGCTACTCAGCTCGGCCTCGACGCCGGCACCAAGGTCCGATTTCAGGTCAAGGTGGCCTCCGGCGAGATCCTAAAATGCGACCGCATGTACGAAAATGTAATGATTACCATACAAGGGGTGGAATTTCCCAGCGACTTAATCCGATTCAAACTGGATGGGGTACAGGTGATTTTGGGCATGGATTGGCTAGGGAAATACCAAGCACAAATCCTATGCGGAGAATAAAAAGTGGTCCTACGGGGGCCAAACGGTAAGAGAGTGTCCTACCGTAGAACCCACCGGGACACCGGGATCAAATTGGTGAACATGATGAAAATGAAGAAATACCTAAACAAGGGAAGCGAGGTCTTCCTATGTTCGGTCGAGGACCTCAACACCGAAACCCCCGAACCACAAACCATTTCAGTGGTAAACGAATTCACCGACGTCTTCCCGGACGAAATCCCCCGGGCACCCCCGGCCAGAGAAGTCGAGTTCACCATAGATCTCGTACCGGGCGCTGCCCCGATTTCTAAACCACCCTACCGGTTGGCACCAAAAGAAATGAAGGAACTGAAAACGCAACTACAGGAATTGCTAGACAAGGGCTACATCCGTCCTAGCACCTCCCCATGGGGAGCGCCAGTGTTGTTTGTTAAAAAGAAAGATGGAAGCATGCGCCTGTGCATCGACTACAGGGAACTTAACCAAGTCACAATAAAGAATAAGTATCCCCTTCCCCGAATCGACGACTTGTTCGACCAACTTAAAGGGGCAGGGGTATTTTTGAAAATTGATCTAAGATCCGGGTATCACCAAATACAAGTGGCCAAACCAGATATTCAGAAAACAGCTTTCCGGACACGTTACGGTCACTATGAATTCATAGTAATGCCCTTCGGACTCACCAACGCACCTGCCATATTCATGGACCTCATGAACCGAGTATTCCGACCCCACTTGGATGACTTCGTCATTGTATTCATTGACGACATCCTAGTCTACTCCCGAAACAAGGAAGAACATGAAAGACACCTCCGCATAACCCTGCAAACTCTAAGAAAGCACCAACTATACGCCAAGTTCTCTAAATGCGAATTCTGGAAAGACATTGTGGCCTTCCTGGGCCACGTGATAGCCAAGGAAGGAATTAAGGTGGACCCCGCCAAAATCCGTGCCGTTAAGGAATGGACCACACCGAGCTCACTCACAGAAGTCTGAAGCTTCCTGGGCTTAGCGGGCTACTACCGGAGGTTTGTACCCGACTTCACCAGGATAGCCCAACCCCTCAACAAACTCATGAAAAAGGAAACCCCCTTCCGATGGGACAGCGACTGCATCTCGGCCTTTCAAGAATTGAAGGATAAGCTAACCACGGCACCCGTACTCGCCATCCCCTCCGGGGAGGAAGGGTTCGAGGTCTTCAGTGACGCATCCAAAAAGGGGTTGGGGTGCGTGCTAATGCAAAAAGGCCGAGTAATAGCCTACGCATCCAGGCAGCTCAAAACCCACGAAGAAAACTACCCCACCCACGACCTCGAACTAGCCGCTATCGTGTTCGCACTAAAAATTTGGAGGCATTACTTATATGGGGTGCAATGCAAGATTTACACGGACCATAAGAGCCTAAAGTACATCTTCACCCAGAAAGACCTAAACATGAGACAACGGAGGTGGTTAGAACTCATAAAGGACTACGACCTGGACATCCAATACCATGAGGGAAAAGCTAACGTTGTGGCGGATGCCCTAAGCAGGAAGGCTAACCACTCCCTCAACACCACCTGGATCCTACCGGACCAACTGTACAGGGACTTCCAAAGACTGAATTTGGAAATAATAAAACAAGATCAAATCCACCCCAACGTCCACTTATTCAACACACAAGTCATACCTACACTCTTCGAGGAAATCAAAATAGGACAACAGCAGGATCCGGAACTAGATAAGATCCGCCTCGACCTAACCCAGGGGAAGGAAGGACCCTTCAAAATACACGAAGACGGCAGTCTCCGTTACCAAGGTAGGTGGTGCGTACCCTCAACGCACCCCCACTTGAAACAACAAATCTTGGAGGAAGGACACAACTCCCCATACTCAGTTCACCCAGGGGGTGACAAACTATACAACGATGTAAAAAGGTCGTTTTGGTGGCCTAACATGAAAAAGGAAATCGCGGATTTCGTGGCCAAGTGTCTGAATTGCCAAAGGGTGAAGGCCGAACGATGCAAACCCAAGGGACTCGTACAACCCCTTGAGATACCACAAGGAAAGTGGGATTCCATATCCATGGACTTCGTCGGAGGACTACCCCCAACGAAGACCGGCAAGGATAAGATTTGGGTCATAGTGGACCGACTAACCAAAACGGCGCGATTCATCGCCATTAAGGAAACCTGGACGATGACACAACTAGCCCAAGCCTTCTTGAGCCGAGTAGTGAAGTATCACGGAGTCCCCCGAAACATCGTGTCCGATAGAGACTCCAGGTTCCTCTCACAATTCTGGAAATCACTGCAAGTAGCCTTGGGAACACAACTAAAACTAAGCACCGCCTTCCACCCCACCACGGACGGCCAAACCGAGAGAACCATTCAGACTCTCGAAGACATGCTAAGAGCCTGTGTGTTAGACTTTCAAGGGACATGGGAGGAACACCTAGACCTTATTGAATTCTCATACAACAACAGCTACCACGCGAGCATTCGTATGGCACCCTACGAAGCTCTATACGGACAAAAGTGTAGAACCCCCTTATGCTGGGAAGGCATGGTCGACCCAATAGCACTAGGGCCCCAACACCTACAAGATACCATTATCAAGGTCAAGCACATCCGGGAAAGGATGAAGGCTTCCCAGGACCGCCAGAAGTCCTATGCCGACCTAAAGAGGAAACAAGCCGAGTTCAACACCGGGGACAAGGTCTGGTTGAGAATCTCGCCCACACGAGGGGTGATGAGATTCGGAAGGAAAGGGAAGCTCAGCCCTCGATTTATCGGCCCCTATGAAATCATAGAAAGAGTTGGGAACCTAGCCTATCGCCTCGCCCTACCCGTTGAACTAGAACGAGTACACAACGTATTCCACATATCCCAGCTAAAGAAATACGTACACGACCCAAGCCACGTGCTTCAACCCGAGGTCGTGGACCTCGACGAGTCACTAGTATACGAAGAAAGACCCGTGAGAATCCTGGACACCAAGACAAGAACCACCCGTCGCCGAGCCATAGAAATGGTGAAAGTCCTCTGGACCAACCATGGGACCGAGGAAGCAACGTGGGAGCTCAAAGACACAATGAGGGAACGCTACCCCGAACTTTTCACACCAGGTAACTAAGAGGAAGTCACTCGGCAAGGACCAAGCTTCGGGGATGAAGCTTCCCGTTAAGGGGGGGAGAGTGTAACACCCCGTGTTACGACCCCTAAAACCGATTAATCATTTAATCAATTACCCAAAAGAAAGAATTAAATTACAGAAATTAATTAGGAAAAGGCCCACCATAGCCCGTGTGCCCTTATCTCTAAACCCAACCACTAGTCCTAAAAGGATTAGATCCTAAATAAGACCCTTAGATATATAAATAGGGAACCTAGAAGGCACCTAGAACCCCCCCACCACAATAATGCCCCACCACCCAAAGAGCTCCAAGAATCCCCTTAGAAGAAATCAAGAAAGCAAGAAAACTTAAAGAAAGACCCTTCATAGCCAAGAAATTAATTAAGGCTAAGAGGTAACCCATGTCTCAACAAAACCTATTTTCATAGCTATGATTCCCCCTTAGGATCCCCCATATTATTGTGTGTTGATGATTCGTTATATTAATAATTGGTGTTATGATTCCATTGATGGTCTTGATAATCTTGACAATGATGGGTTCTTGATAATTATGATGTTCTTGATGAATATGTGGCGTTCTTGATGATTACATGATATTCTTGTTAATGGCATGATATTCTTGATGTTTATGAGATATTCCTACCGAATCATGGTTTGTGTTCTTGTCGATTTAAAAGTAATTAGAACCCTAGGTTGTATCGTGATATTCTTGATATATTGGGCGGGAATTCGCATGATTGGGTGTCAATTGTATTAGAAAAGCATGATAGGATATGTGCCGTATGTTTCTTGATTTCGATCCGTTAATTGTCTACATGTTGTTGTCAATTGCGTTTGAAAGTGTCTAAGCATGGTTCCGGGTTCCACGAAGGTTCCCGGGGTGTTTGTGATGAAAAGAGTCAGTGGGGGGGTAGGTGGGGGTAGGGGACCGGCCACCTACCCGCCGGGCACCCGCTGCCCGGAATAGTTGCCGCCGGCGGGCAGCCGGCGGGTGAACCCTCACCCACCGGCTACCCGCTGGTTTACACCCTACCTCGGGATTCCAGCTTCCCCTTTTGATGCTCCCCCGACCCCCGTGGTGTCCCAACGGACTCCGTCTATCGTGCCTATGTCTAGTTTGATATTTCGGGTACCGTTCGTAGGTTATATGAGTCTTATATATTGCATGCTAGTTGAATTGGTATCCCGTTGACCTAGGTATAAGAAGTATGAACCCCTTAGGAGTATTCTTAGTTGTGGATGACCACGCATAGGTTTCGTTATACGTTTCCCCCTTCCCAATGTGCTAATATGGGTTGCATGTGCTTACTATGTGTTATGTGTGCATGTCACCCCGATTTGGTTGAGATCAATCGGGCTATACGGGCAGTCGGATGGGCTGAGAACCATACCGTCTGTTAATCAGGCTGGTAAAGACCGGTCTGGTATTTAAATATTATATTAGACAAAGGTCCACTATACGGGCAGTTGAATGGGTTGAGAACCATCCCAACTGTTAACCAGGCTGGTAGAGACCGGTCAGGTATATAAATATTATATCGGACAAAGGTCCACTATACGGGCAGTTGAATGGGTTGAGAACCGTCCCAACTGTTAACCAGGCTAGTAAAGACCGGTCAAGTATATAAAGATTATATAGAACTGCGGTTCATCGGTCGGTTGCGATCGACCCCTCCGTATTGTGAGACGGGGCAGGGTTCTGCGGGGCCGTGTCAGAGCTATATGCGCTGACCCTCATGTATGGGCATGCGATTAGTCCTGTGGCGCCAACAAAGTGTGCTATGTGATGAGATGAGAAGAATTGATGATATGACTGTTATGGAAACGTGACCATAGGGCTCTTACTAGTAATTCTTAATTGTGATTATTGGTTGTGCTTATCTATAACTGTTCCCTATGTGAGAATTGTATATGCTTGATTATGACTGTTGATTGTGTGTACCCCTATCTGTTGAGTCGGTTCCCTGATTTGAAAGCTAGAGTCTCGTAGGATATCTCTTCATGCTTCAAAATGACTTTTCGTATATCTATGTATATATATATATATATATATATATATATATATATATATATATATATATATATATATATATATATATATATGTATTGTATTTCAACGCGTTGAAGTGGGTTACCAGCATCTCTCGCTGAACAGATATATTTGGCTTTCAGGCACAGAAGAATAAGTCACTGGAGCGCGCTAGAACTTGGAACGTAGAAGTAGATAGTTTTCCTTTCGGCCTGCGTGCCATGTTTATGCATTTACATTATTGAGGATATTAGTTAGTTAGCCTGTGCACCTGAGTTCTCTAGCTCAGGTGTGGCATAGCACCCCGTACTCTTGTATTATGTTTCGGGATTTAATGAGATTTCACCTTTATTTTATAAGTTTTAAATTTCTTGAAAATCTGGGGTGTTACACCTTGTTCCCCAGAGTTCGAAAATGCAAGAATGCCATGGAAATATGGAAAGTTCTGATGGAACTGGGAGAAGGTGATGAACAGGAGAAGGACAACAAACTGACTGTAGCTATGAAGAAGTTTGAAGACTTCAAAATGCTGCCAAATGAAACAATCATGGACATGGAGCTGAGGTTCACAAGACTCATGGGAGATCTGACAGATCTCGGGAAGGAACTATCTGAGAAAGAAAAGAATCTGAAGATTCTTCGTGGTCTGCCAAAATCTTGGGAAATGAAAGTCATTGCAATGAGAGACAATCGAGACATGAAAACGACGAGCACACCAAAGATTTTCAGTGATCTTAAGGCGTACGAGTTTGCACATGAACCGAAAGATGTCGAAGAATCAGAAACGAGAAATGTAGCTCTCGTGGCTAGTCAACAAGCAACAAACTCTAACAGGTCAAAATCTAACTCTTGTGAATTCTTATATGATGAGCAGTATGCCCTATTTGTTAGGAAAATGAAGAGGTTCATGAGGAAGAACAACTTTCAAGACTCACATCGCTCGGGCCACCGAAAGCAACACGAAAGTTCACCTCAAACTTCAAAGGCAGAAACCCCAGACTCGCAATTGCTGTGCTACAACTGTCGTAAACCAGGACACTTCAAGGCCAATTGCCCTCACCCAATAGTGAGCAAACATCAAGACAGCAACGCTACCAAAAGCCCATCTAAGGAGACTGGGGAGAGATACAAAAGAAATGACAAGCCGGAATCATCAAGCTCCAGAAATGAAAGAAGAAGAAAGGCGATGGTAGTGAACGAAACTTCTGACACTGTTGAGGCCGAAAGTAGCTCCTCAAGCTCGAGTTCAGACGACGAAAGTACTGAAGAAGAAAAAGGACTACTATGCCTGTTTAGCCAAGAATCAGAAGATCTATGTCTTATGGCTGACGAAGACGAGGTAAATTCTCACTCATCCTTTTGTTATTCAGCTGAGTCCAGTTCTGTAGGGAGTCAAACCTCCAATGAATCTGTTACCGAAATGATGAGGAGGTTCAAAGTGATCAAAAGCACATACTCCAAACTTAAGGAGGAGAACTCTCGACTCATGATTAGCTACAATGCGCTAAGGCAAGTTCGAGTTGAGAACACAAAGCTAGCCATTGCTAAGGAGAAACTTGAGAAAAATGTTCTCGCTTTGAAGGAGCAGTGCACAGCAAGAGAAAAGAGAGAGCAAGAACTGCTTGAAGTCTTGGATAAATTCAATAATTCATCCAATTTAATGTATCGAATGATGAATGAATCTAGACTGCCCGGGGAAAGAACGGGAATTGGTTTTGACCCCAGCTCCTCTTCACAAGTCGGCTTGAACAAACCCACGAATGCATATTCTCACGAAAGCTTTCAAGTTGCGTTTGTTCAAGGTCCAACCCAGGTGCCTGAGCCTATGACGGAGGTTAACAATGTCACCACACCACAATCAACAAGCCTACCGAAAGGAAAGGCTGTACAACGAATTGTGGACCCTCGGAATGAAAATTCTTACAAAGGCAATCCTAGACAAAAATATGTCAAAAGGAATGGACCAAATGACAATAGACAAAATCTAAACCTTAAGAAAGGTCAGCCTAATAAGAATATTCAATCAAGGAATAGGCCAAATGTTGACCAGAGGCAATATCGTCCAAAGCCAACACAAAAGAATTCTGATCAAGGAAACCCGAGAAATGGACGAGTCAGACAAAACGAAAGATCCTTCAAAGGATCCGGTTATGGCAATGGATGGACTGGGCCATCAGAGGAAGATTGGTTTGATTATCCAGAATCTCTATCAAAAGCTGAATTTAAGATAACTCATCTGCGTAAACAAAACAATTATCTCAAGTATTACGAAAATCCTCCTCAAGAATATTTTCGCAAGAGATATAATGTTAAAACCTTTGCCAGTATTCATTATGATTACTACACATCTAATGGGTACAGGGGACCAAGGATGAGTCAAGGAAACTCTAGGCTCATGTGGATTCCGAAGCTAACATCTAACCCACAAGGACCCGAAACTCAAGGGGTACCTAAAAACACATAATCTTTCTTGCAGGACAAACAAGTCATATGGTATGTCGATAGTGGATGCTCAAGACATATGACTGGTGACAAAACAATGTTGAGCAATTTTAAGGAAGTTGATGGACCTAAAGTCATATTTGGAGGAGAAAACAGTGGCAAGACTCGTGGAAAAGGAGACATCATCAAACAGGGAATAACCATACAAGATGTATCATATGTTGATGGACTAAAATTCAATCTCCTAAGCACAAGCCAATTTTGCGACAAAGGCTACAAAGTTGAATTCTCCAAAAATGAGTGCAAAATCGTGAACACGAAGGATGGCAAAACTGCATTGACTAGTCAACGAAAGAAAAACATGTACGTAATCTCATGGAATTCTTCTAATGCTAACGTTTGTTTTGTGGCAAAAAGTAATGCAGATCTCAGTCAAGAATGGCACAACAAGTTGAGTCATCTAAATCTGAAAACAATCAAAAAACTTGCAAAGAAAAATCTTGTGAGAGGTCTACCTGAAGCATCCTACATAAAAGATTAAATCTGTGAGGCGTGTCAAAAGGGAAAACAAATCAAATCATCCTTCAAGTCCAAAGATGCGGATGCAAACTCTCGGTCATTAAGTCTTCTACACATGGATCTCTTCGGACCAGTTGATCCAGCAAGTCTAAGTGGAAGAAAGTATACTCTTGTCATTGTAGATGATCACACGAGATATACTTGGGTGCTTTTCTTGAAGAAAAAGAACGAAACAGAAGTCGCTCCCCCCAATCTCTTGAGACAACTTCAGACAGAAAAAGAAGTCAAAATCATTCGGATAAGATCATATCAAGGAACTGAATTTGTAAACAAGATCATAAAAGAATTCTGTGCACAGAATGGAATCTTTCATCAACTCTCGGCAGCACGAACTCCCCAACAAAACGGAGTGGCCGAAAGGAGAAACAGAACTCTGAAGGAAGCAGCACGAACTATGATCGCACATTCAGGCTTACCAAAGCGATTTTGGGCCGAAGCCATAAATACAGCATGCTATACACAAAACAGATCCTTAATCAACAAGTTCTACAACAAAACTCCATATGAACTATGGAAAGGTAAAGTACCTAGTATTGGTTATTTTCATGTCTTTGGTTGCAGGTGCTTTATTCACAACAATAGAAAGAATCATTTGAAAGCCTTTGACGAAAGAGCAGACGAAGGATTGTTCATGGGTTATTCCTCAGTAAGCAAGGCCTTTAGAGTTCTAAATAAGCGAACAATGGTAATTGAGGAATCTATTCATGTCAAATTTGATGAGCTATCTGAGAAAAATCCAGCCGGTATTGAATCATCAAGCAATCCACGTCAAAACTCTAAATCAAATGAAGAAGAGATTTCAGATGATGAAGATGACATATTATCTTCCTACACGAAATATCAACTAAAGATCTCTGAGCCCGAAACTACAACACAAGAAATCAGCAACGTACAACAAGTCAATCCTGACGTTCAAGCACCATCCGAACCTATGATCTACGTTCAGCTCCCATATATTCCTGAAATGGATGCACAAAATCAGCAAAATATTCTTGAACCCGATCTTAGATGGTTAAGAGATCATCCTCCGAATCAAGTGATAGGAAATGTTCAAGAAGGTGTACGAACAAGAGCCTCTTTACACGAAAGCATGATGGCATGTTTCTTATCACAAATGGAACCCAAGTCCATAGAAGAAGCCTTAAGTGATCCTGACTGGGTAATAACCATGCAAGAAGAGCTTCATCAGTTTGAACGAAATGATGTATGGGAACTTGTGTCGAGACCAACACATCAGAATGTTATTGGAACTAAATGGGTTTTTAGAAAAAAAATGAGTGAAGATGGGCTCATTGTTAGGAACAAAGCTCGTCTTGTAGCCAAGGGGTATTGTCAAGAAGAAGGAATCGATTTTGACGAAACCTTCGCCCCCGTAGCTAGACTTGAAGCCATACGAATATTCCTAGCCTTTGAAGCTTACAAAAACTTCAAAGTCTATCAAATGGATGTAAAAAGTGCGTTCTTAAATGGGCTTCTTGAAGAAGAAGTATATGTTGAGCAACCGCCTGGTTTCGCGATTAACAATGAACATGAAAAAGTCTATCATCTCAAAAAGGCCCTATATGGCTTGAAACAAGCTCCAAAAGCCTGGTATGCTACACTCTCACACTTCCTTATCAACTGTGGTTTTATGAAAGGAGCTGTAGACAAAACACTCTTTCGTATCAAAGATAATGATCACATTCTTCTAGTGCAAATCTATGTTGATGATATCATTTTCGGGAGCACGAATCCTGCTTTATGTGAAAAGTTCTCAATTCTCATGCAAGGCAAGTTTGAAATGAGCATGATGGGAGAACTTAACTACTTTCTGGGATTGCGAGTAAAGCAATGCTCATATGGAATCTTTATCAGTCAAGCCAAATACACTAAGGATCTAATCCGAAAATTTGGCATTGATGGAAAAACATCCGTCAAAATTCCTATGAGCACATCTCTTAGAATGGATATTGACAACGAAGGAAAAGATGTGGATCAGAAAAACTTTCGTGGTATAATTGGATCTCTTCTATATCTAACAGCAAGCAGACCTGACATTTCGTTTGCTGTTGGTGTATGTGCACGATTTCAAGCTAAACCAAAAGAAAGTCACTTGAGTGCAACTAAAAAGATCTTGAGATACCTTAAAGGGATGCAAAGTGTTGGACTTTGCATTGGTACCCGAAAGAAGGATCCTTCGATCTTGTTGGCTATTCAGATGCCGACTTTGCAGGATGTCGAATTGATAGAAAAAGCACCTCAGGAACTTTGTCATTTCTTAGGAGGAAGACTTGTGTCATGGTTTAGTAAGAAACAACACTCTATTGCTACCAGTACGGCTGAAGTCGAATACATAGCAGCTAGAAGCTGTTGTGCTCAAATTTTATGGATGACACATCAATTAAAGGATTATGGCATAAATGCACGAGAAGTGAGCATTAAGTGTGACAACACGAGTGCAATTGCTATCACACATAATCCCGTTTTACATTCACGAACTAAGCATATTGATATCAAGTATCATTTCATTCGTGATCATGTTGAAAGAAAGGACATATCTCTTGAGTATGTCAACACTGATGATCAACTTGCGGACATACTCACGAAACCCTTAAGTGAGGAAAGGTTCTCCACTCTAAGGCACGAGATAGGAATGATTGAGATGGCATAAAGCCTTGAGAATCAAATCTGCAAAGATTCTCATAATATTCCTCGATATTCTACCCAAAAGATTTGTATTCATATCACACGAAAGGTCTCTATAAAAAGAGGTACATGTTATCATCAAAGTCTAATAACTAACAAGAGATATAGTTTTTGTCCTTTGTATATGCAGATATGAGTATAGGAAGTGAAACGAAGACAACGATCGCCGAGACAAGAAAGAAAGAAACCGAAATCCTCCATGACCCAAAAGTAACTGAGGAGGATCTAAACAAATTTCTTGCATACTCTCAGAACATACAAAACATTCTATGAGATCCAACGGAAAATGAATCAAGAGAATCATTTCACTCTGTCGGCAATACCATAGGGTATGCAAAGGAAGATAGCGTGTTGGAATGGAGTGATAGCTTTGACTATTCACCATCAAGCACTCATCCAGGAATACCATCTCCTATCAAATCCACAACTAGCAGCAAGAAGAAAAAGGCCTGAAAATCCCATTAGGCCACAATGATAAGCTGTGCTTTTGTTATCTTTGACTATATTTCGTTTCTTAAATAAATCATTTCAATTTCTCATCTCTCACGAATTTTCTGATAACGTCCTCAACACGTAATGAGGTTTCAGTATCCAAAATATTATAACAAGATTCACACGCAACATTTGTGCCTATAAATTGGAGTCTCTCTTCATAATCTTTTCTCACACATTCAGTTCTTCAGTAAGAAAAGTTTCGCAGGTATGGATAAGGGTAAAGGAAAGATGAAAGAAGCCGAGACTCGAGCTATTCATCAACTTCGAGAAGCAGGCAAATTGACAAGTGCCACAATAACGAAGATAGTGGAAGATGGTGATAGGGTCCACGTAACGTTCACCATGCCAAACTCGGCCACCCCGAGAGAAAGGAAAACTAAGGATAAAGCTGTCAACGAATCTCTGGCCACAAAAGACAAATGTCTGGCTCAGGCAATACAACTGGCTAACGAAAGGAAGATGATCTTGAACAACGCTAACAAGCACAACTCTTCCCATCCAAACACCTTTCGTTGGTATCCAGTTACTGAGGCTCCACAAAAGATTGAAAAGTCTCATGAAGACTTCAATCTAGTTCACTCTTAGTCACCAACTAACCAGACGACGCCCACCCTCTCTCTAGAGGAACTGGACGAGTATGCAAACAAGACAAATGTGTCTGACGTGATTGATGAGTTGACTCGTCTGGAGCTTCACGTGCCTTATCGTTTTCTTTGAGCCATGTTGTTTCTATCTGTATGGCCTGATGTATATTTGCATGATTCCTCTTAATGAATCTATCTATCCTTATTGGCTTTATTAATTACGCTTTTGACCATGAATCTGTTATGTCAGACTATCTCTTTCGGGTCAAAGATGGAATTATGTCATAAAGTATTATCTCTTAATATCAATGAAGACATGAATTCAATGCTAATTGGCTCTTCAGGAACCATAGACTCTTCTATTGGTTAATCTTGGGATAAGGCATTAATTCTCATCTCAAATTGCTATAAAAGGAGGACATTGGTTTTGCTAAAATGCATCCCTTTCATCACCAATGGCTCCTAAAGTTTCAATCACCAAAAAGGTGTCAAGAAAGACCCGAGCTCATCCAGAAGAAGGTGAACAAGGCAATCATTATCCTGGAAATAATCCTATCAATCCTCTGAATATTTCATCCGACTCTGAAATTGAGGATTTTGATGAATTCATCAAGAGAGATGCTGATGGAGATGCAAGATCTTTCGATCCCAATGAGGAACCCCCTCTAATTGTTAAAAAGGGCTTCTTGACACTGGAAGCTTGGAACGATATCACTATGGATAGAGATCTTAGGGATTTCTATCGACATTATGATTGCAAATCTGAACTTGTGGGGTATATTGAAGGAGAATCTGATGAAGAAATACATCCTGACGGTGGACCATTGCGTCCAAAAGCCCCTACATCAAAGAGAATATCTAAGGTCACCAAGGGCGAAACCAGTAACACGAAGAAGGGAAAGGGAAAGAAATGAAAATTTCATTGTCGTATGTTCAATAATCGTCCTTGAATTATGTATTTCTGTTCATCCATGTCTCGTGTCTTTTAATTAATGAAGGTTTTCTGCCATGAATCTCTGACTACCTGATATTCGCATATGTTGGAATCATCTCTCTGACCCTAAAATTATGATATTCTTGAAAATATCCATTCAAAGTCTTCTACACCATTAATGGTCAGTTGAAGAAATACATGGTTATTAATTACAGCATTGAATGCTGTGAGCAGTTTCACATCGTTATCTCTTCAAAATCTACCTATAAAATGAGGATTATACTTCACTCTTCTCTATCTTTCTCATCTTCACAAATGGCTCCTAAAAAGCCCTTTACAAGGGGAGATTCTCGCAAACAACGAGAACTCGCCAGGAAAATAAGAGAAGAGCAGGGAGACATGTATCCAGGCAATAGCCTTCAAGCACCATTAGAGATCTCATCTGATACTGAAACATCATCTCTGTATGATGATATGGCTGGCTTCATTGTCGAAGAACACGAAGAAAACCCTCCAAGAGAAGTTGTACCTCCAATTCAGACAACCCCTGATGATCTCAGTAAGTACTATGATCAAGACTACATGGATTTTCTGAAAGAAGAAGAACTCAAGTATGAGCCAAAGGCTGATGAGCCAAAGACTGAAGAAGAACCGGAGTCATCTTCGGGCTCCAACTTTCTGCGTATCGGAAAATGGTACAAACGCATGTGGGCTGATCTGAAAAGCCGAAAGCTGAGCCATCTGGGGGCAAGGAAAATGAGAGAAAGAAAAACTAATCCTTTGGATTATGTGTCTTATTATCTGTATCTCTCTCTCTCGTTTTTATGAATAATAAAATCTTGGTGTTAAAAATCTTGAATCTGTTAAAGTGATGAACGAAACTTTATTTGTTTTGTTCATTCCTATCAAAGTACATCTCGGCCTAAGCATACTTTTCTTGGAAATAAATATATTCCCTCAAGCATGCTCTTCATATCTATGACTAGTCATTCAGATCACATCTTTTGATGCATCTATCTCTCTATATAACGGACTCTCTCGGGAAGTATGGATTCACACTTCTCATCTAATAGCATCATGGATAAAGGGAAAGAAATAGCTCTTATAACTGGAAGTTTGTCTGAGTTAAAAAATGACTCTCGTCATAAACCCGAAAGTTCACTGGTGAAGGGATCATCATTTGATGTATCTGCCAAAGCACCAAGTGTTTCTGAATTCTACTCTCTTGTTTTCGACCGAGGCAAGTGACTGGCAAATTATGCTGTGCATCCGTATGCACCATGCATGGTGCATACGGATGCAAAAACGACGTCGTTTTAATAAAACACGCGTCTCCCCTTAAAAAAAAAAATCAGGTTCGATTCCCAGCAACAACATATGAATTAAAATACCATAATCGATGAACTATAATACCATAATCGATGAACTATAATTCCATAATCGATGAACTATAATTCCATAATCTAATCTATGAACTAAAAATTTCAGAATGAATGAACTAAAATTCCATAATCTATAAACTAAAATTTCAGAATCGATGAACTATAATTCCATAATCAATGAACTATAATTCAATAATCTATGAACTAAAATTCCAGAATGAATGAACAATATAATATTGTTACTGGGAATCAAACCTGGATTTTTTTAAAAGGGGAGACGCGCGTTTTTTAATAAAACGATGTCGTTTTGGCATCCGTATGCACCATGGTGCATACGGATGCACAGCATATGATACCGAAGTTTGGCATAACTTATGCCCGCAAGGCCAGGTGCCGGCGCACACGAGCTCAGGCTTGAATCAAGCCTTTTTCAATCTCGTCTAGTTGGAATTTGATTTGCATTCTGTTAGGAACCTTGTATTAGGATTTTGATGATACCAATGTAATGTAGAAAGTAGACCCCTAACTCTTACGTTTCTCTTGTATCGCTACTTTCGTTCTAGACGAAAGTTGCCATAACTCATATGTAATTCGTGTTAAGCTAGAACAAACACACGAAAAGAGTTATGAATAGAAGATAGGCTGATCAAGACGAAAGAAGACTCCACAGCAACGAAAGAAGGAGTTGTCATTAAGAAGACAGTTCTTTTCAAGACTATCCCAACAAGTATTCTTCTTCTCATCAACAAGGAGAATGTTCTACCTGTCTGATTTGACAACATCCTAGGACAATAAGGACCTCATGGGACACGCTCTCCAAAGAGCATTTAATGAAGCTGTACTATCTCTGGAGCTAAAAGACAAAAGCCATCAAGTCCTCCATACCTTCAACGACTACATAGTACAAACCCATCAATGGAGCATTAAATGCATGAGGCTCCATGGTCCTTGTCCAACGGATAAAAGGTTCGAAAAATTCATCTCCCTCCAACGGATGAATTTTCATCACCTATATAAACCAACCTTCATCAACTAAGAAGGTGCTGGTTCATTATCACTCTACTCACTCTCTTGCAAAAAGTCCTTGAAAAGTTAACAATCTCAAAGCTTTTTGCGAACCAGTTAATTAAGGTGTTAAGGCATTTGAAGTAGATCATCCATCACTGCCTTACATCTTGAAAGAAGTCTTGCACTCTTGAAGCAATCATCCCACACCATCAAGACTTCACAGTTGGAGGAATCAAGAAATACTTTCTTACCAACCTCAACTTAGAAGAAGAAGTTGATAGAGGCGGAGTAAACTCTTGGAGTTGAAAAACCTTCAAAGGCTGTCCGGCTTAGTGATCAAGGAAGTCTTTGTGTAATTGTACTAAAGAGTGATAGTGCAATCCTTCCAGCAGTTGTGGAAGAAGAGTGGAAGTAGGCAACATTTGGCCGAACCACTATAAAATCTCGCCTCTCTCTTCTCTCTACTTACTGCTTTATTTTACTGCTTGCATATCATCTTTTTCATCAATCCTCTTAACTTTTTATCAAACTCGTGCAACCCTCACTTTATAATCTTTCCGCTGTGCTTATCTTACTTAAAAGTGTTGTCAAGGTTTTTCTTTTAAAAAAAAAAACTAAAGAAAAACGAGAGTCTATTCACCCCCCCCCCCCTCTAGACTCACCACACAATCTATCGGGACCAACAAGTGGTATCAGAGCCAAATACCTTGAACGGTAAAGGCTTTTTGCATTTACTGCCTGGTAGATCTACCCTTGAAGTTATTTTTTTTGGATCTTCTTCGTTGCACGATTTTTTTTAAATGGAAAAGGAATATGCACAACATCGCTCTAAACAGCTTGCTTTTAGTCTTGCCAAGTTTGATGACTGGAAATTGAGAATGCAGGCTCTTATGTGCTCTATTCATGATGAAATGTGGGACGTCATAACTACTGGACCTATCACAGTGATGATGGCAAATGCACAGGCTGCTGCTCAAGGACCAGATGCTCCACAAATGATACCTAAGCCGAAAGAGCAGTATACCTCGGACGAAAGAACAAGAGCAAATCTGGACAATGTGGCAAGGAACATTCTTTACAACTCTCTAGATGATTCACTCTTCCCCAGAGTCAGAAAATGTACAAATGCCATGGAAGTATGGAAAGTTCTAATGGACTTGGGAGAAGGAGATGAACAAGAAAAGGACAACAAACTGACAATGGCCATGAAGAAGTTCGAAGACTTTAAAATGCAGCCAAACGAGACGATCATGGAGATGGAGCTAAGATTCACAAGGCTGATGGGAGACTTGTCAGACCTTGGAAAAGAACTCACCGAAAAGGAAATGAATCTAAAAATCCTTCGTGGATTGCCGAAGTCATGGGAGATGAAGGTCATCGCGATGAGAGATAATCGTGACATGAAAACAACACCCATAGCCAAAATCTTCAGTGATCTCAAAGCATATGAGTTTGAACATGAACCGAAAGATGCTGAGGAACCAGAAACAAGAAATATTGCGCTCGTAGCAAATCAGGCAGCGTCAACCCCTAACAGGTCGAAATCTAACTCTTGTGATTTTTTAACTGACGAACAATATGCCCTATTTGTCAGGAAAATGAAAAGATTCATGAGAAAGAACAACTTTCAAGATCCACAACGGTCAGGCCACCGAAAGAGGCATGAAAGCTTCCCTCAGACTTCAAAGACCGAAACCACTGATTCACAGCTGTCGTGCTACAACTGCCGAAAGCCAGGGCACTTCAAAGCGAACTGTCCTTATCCAATGGTTAGCAAATATCAAGATGGCAACGATATCACAAGCCCCTCAAGGGAATCTGGAGAAAAGCACAAGAGAAGTGATAAACCAGAATCATCAAACTCCAGGAGTGAGGGAAGAAGAAAAGCAATGGTGGTTGCCGAAAACACTGAAAAAGCTATACCCGAAAGTAGTACCTCAAGCTCAAGCTCAGAAGACGAAAGCAGTGATGAGGAGAAAGGACTACTATGCCTCTACAGCCAAGAATCAGAGGAATTATGCCTCATGGCAGATGAAGAAGAGGTAAACTCTCACTCTTCTTCTTGTTATTCAGCCGAATCAAGTTCTTTAGCGAGTCAAACCTCCAGTGAATCTGTCACTGAAATGATGAGGAGGTTCAAGTTGATAAATAGCACTTACTCCAAGCTAAAAGAGGAGAACTCTCGGCTCATGACTAGCTATAATGAATTAGAGCAAGTTCGCATTGAGAACAATATGCTGATCATTGCTAAGGAGCAGCTCGAGAAAGATGTTCTCGCTCTTAAGGAGCAGTGCACAACAAAAGAAAAGAGAGAGCAAGAATTGCTTGAAGTGTTGGACAAGTTTAACAATTCATCCAACTTAATGGACAGAATGTTAAACGAATCCAGACTGCCCGGAGAGAAAACCGGAATTGGTTTTAACTCCAGCTCCTCTTCACAAGTCGAAACAAACAAATCCACGAATGCATACTCACACGAGAATCTTGCAACCATATTTGTTCAAGGATCAACCCAGCTGCCCGAGCCTATGATGGTACATAACAATGTCACAGCACCACAATCAACAAGCCAACCGAAAGGAAAGGCTGTACAACAAATTGTGGAAACAGGAAAGAGAAAACCTAGTAAAGGCAATCCTAGACAAATATATGTCAAAAGGAATGGACCAAATGGCAGTGGAAAAAGTCCACACCAAAAATTGAGTCAGCCTAACTGGAATTCTCGATCCTATAAAAAGACAAATGTTAACCAGAGGCAATATCGTCCAAAGAGTTCTGCTCAGGGAATCTCAAAGAACCAACAACCCGAAAGGATCCTCAGAAGATCTGGGTATGGCAATGGAAGGACTGGGCCTTCAGAAGAAGATTGGTTTGATTACCCAGAACTCCTCTCGAGGAAAGCTCTTGAGGTAACACATCGACGTAAACAAACCGATTATCGTTGGTATTATGAAAATCTTCCACCAAAAGAGCAACAAAGGAAGTATAAGGACAAAGTCTTTGCCAGTATTTATTACGATTATCGCACCTCCAACGGATACAGAGGACCAAGGATGAGTCATGTGCACTCTAGGTTAATGTGGGTTCCAAAATTGACTGCTAACCCCCAAGGACCCGAAACTAAGTGGGTACCTAAAAATGCATAATCTTTGATGCAGGAGAAACAGGTCATATGGTATGTCGACAGTGGATGCTCAAGACATATGACTGGTGACAAAACAATTTTGAGCAATTTCATAGAAATAAATGGACCCAAAGTTATCTTCGGAGGAGAAACAAGTGGCCAAACTCAAGGAAAAGGAGATATCATCAAGAAAGGAATAATCATACAAGATGTCTCTTATGTAGAAGGACTTAAATTCAACCTTCTAAGCACAAGTCAGTTCTGCGACAAAGGATACAAAGTAGAATTCTTTAAAGAAGAGTGCAAAATCATAAACACGAAGGATGGCAGGACAGCACTTACAGGCCAACGAAAGAAGAACATGTATGTAATTTCATTAAATTCTTCTAATACTAATATTTGTCTTGTAGCAAAGAGTAATGCAGATCTCAACCAAGAATGGCACAACAAGCTAAGCCACTTGAACATGAAGACAATAAACAAGCTTGCAAAAAGGAATCTTGTAAGAGGCTTACCCGAAACATCATACACGAAAGATAGGATATGCGATGCCTGCCAAAAGGGAAAACAGCTAAAGTCGTCCTTTAAGTCAAAAGATGTAGACACAAATTCCCGATCTCTAAGCCTTCTGCACATGGATCTTTTTGGACCAATAGATCCAGCAAGTATAAGCGGAAGAAAGTACACCCTTGTGGTAGTAGATGACTTTTCAAGATATACATGGGTTTTTTTCTTGAAAAAGAAGAATGAAACAGAAACGGCTCTGCCAAATCTTTTGAAGCAACTTCAAACAGAGAAGGAAGTCAAAATAATAAGAATCAGATCGGATCAAGGAACCGAATTTGTCAACAAAGTGATAAAGGATTTCTGTGCTCAAAATGGAATATTTCATCAACTCTCAGCAGCACAAACTCCTCAGCAAAACGGAGTAGCCGAAAGGAGAAATAGAACTCTAAAAGAAGCAGCACGAACAATGATTTCACACTCAGGTCTACCAAAGAGATTTTGGGCTGAAGCCATAAACACCGCATGCTACACACAGAACAGATCCTTAATCAACAAGTCTCACAACAAAACACCATATGAGCTATGGAAAGGTAAGACTCCAAATATTGGATATTTTCATGTTTTTGGTTGCAGGTGTTTTATTCACAACAATGGCAAAAGCTATCTTAAAGCATTTGACGAAATAGCTGACGAAGGATTATTCATGGGATATTCATCCATAAGCAAAGCATTCAGAGTTCTGAACAAGCGAACAATGGTTATCGAAGAATCCATCCACGTCAAATTTGATGAACAATCTGAGAAAAATCCTTCTGGATACAAGATACCTGCTATCCCAGCTCAAAATGCTCAGAAATCCGTAGATGAAGACATCTCAGACGAAGAAGACTTACTTTCGCCTTACATGAAGTATCAGCCGAAAGTACCAGAACCCGAGATGCCATCTCAACAAGCAAATGGAAATCAGCCAATCAATCCTTCTAACAACGCTCCATCTGAACCAATGATCTACATAGACCTGCCTTATATCCCAGAGATGGATACTCAGCATTTTCAAGATGTCTTTGAGCCAGATCTTAGATGGTTAAAAGATCATCCACCAGATCAAGTTATTGGAGATATTCAAGAAGGTGTGAGAACAAGAGCGTCATTACACGAAAGTATGATGGCATGCTTCCTATCCCAAATAGAGCCAAAATCTGTAGATGAAGCTTTATGTGATCCTGACTGGGTAATAGCCATGCAAGAAGAACTTCATCAGTTTGAACGAAATGAAGTATGGGAACTAGTACCTAGACCATCACATCAAAACGTCATTGGAACTAAATGGGTTTTTAGAAACAAAATGAGTGAAGATGGACTCATTGTTAGGAACAAAGCTCGTCTTGTGGCTAAATGATATTGTCAGGAGGAAGGTATTGATTTTGATGAGACCTTCGCCCCCGTGGCCAGATTGGAAGCTATACGAATATTTTTAGCTTTTGCAGCTTACAAAAATTTCAAAGTCTATCAAATGGATGTCAAAAGCGCCTTCCTGAATGGACTTCTTGAAGAAGAAGTATATGTTGAACAACCTCCTGGTTTTACTATCAACAATGACCTCGAAAAGGTGTATCACCTTAAGAAAGCCTTATACGGTTTGAAACAAGCTCCACGAGCTTGGTATGATACACTGTCATGTTTCCTAATCAATCGTGGCTTCACGAAAGGAGTGGTTGACAAAACACTCTTTCGTATAAAGGATAATGATCATATCCTACTGGTACAAATATATGTCGACGACATTATCTTCGGAAGCACGAATCCAGATCTATGTGAAAAATTCTCTAATCTCATGAAAGGAAAATTTGAAATGAGTATGATGGGAGACTTGAATTATTTTCTGGGCTTACAAATTAAACAATGTCCTGATGGGATATTTATAAACCAAGCCAAATACACAAAAGATCTGATCCGAAAATTTGGCATTGATGGAAAAAGTTCCGTCAAAATACCTATGAGTACATCCCTTAGGATGGACATTGACAATGAAGGAAAGGAAGTTGATCAGAAAAATTTTCGTGGTATTATTGGCTCTCTTCTATACCTAACAGCAAGCAGACCTGACATCTCGTTTGCTGTTGGTGTATGCGCTCGCTTTCAGGCTAAACCGAAAGAAAGTCACCTAAGTGCAACTAAAAAGATATTACGATATCTTAAGGGCACACAAAGTGTCGGTCTCTGGTACCCGAAAGAAGGATCATTTGATCTAATCGGATACTCAGATGCAGACTTCGCAGGTTGTCGAATTGATCGAAAAAGTACCTCAGGAACATGTCAGTTCCTAGGAGGAAGAATTGTGTCTTGGTTTAGCAAGAAACAACATTCCATTGCTACTAGTACGGCTGAGGCCGAATACATAGCAGCTGGAAGTTGTTGTGCTCAAATCTTATGGATGAGACATCAATTAAGAGACTATGGGATAAATGCCCAAGAAGTGAGCATTAAGTGCGATAATACAAGTGCTATAGCAATCACACACAATCCGGTTCTACACTCTCGGACCAAGCACATTGATATCAAGTATCATTTTATTCGTGATCATGTTGAGAAGAAAGATATTTCTCTCGAATATGTCAATACCGATGATCAACTGGCAGATATACTCACTAAACCTCTGAGTGAGACAAGATTCTCTCTATTAAGGCATGAGATCGGAATGATTGAAATGACCTAAAATTCAGAGAATCAAATCTGTAAAGATTCGTATCCTTGATTCTCGCAAGATTTGATCCATCCTTACACGCAAGTATCCTTATAAATAAGGTATACTAATTGTTTGTGCATACATCACTAACAAAAGTTCTAGTGTTTGTTCTTGCAGGTATGAGTACAGGTAGTGAAAGAACCAACACTGAGAATCAAGGTGGAAAAAGTGGAAAAAGTGAGATCTTTAATGACAAACTCATCACCCAGGAGGAAATGAACAAGTTCATGGAATGCTCTCAACATATTCAGAGTCTTCTTCGGGCTCTAACAGACAAAGAGTCAAAAGAGCTGTTTCCTTCTGCAGGCAATTCTATTGGATATGCCAAAGAAAATAGTGTACTGGACAAAAGCAACAGTTTCGACTATTCATCGTCCAGCACCCCTCCTAAGATGCCCTCACCACTCAAATCCACCGCCAGCAGCAAGAAAAGGAAGTTCTAAATAACTTTGTCCTTTTCTTAATATGTGATGTTATTCTACCATGCTTTATAATGAATCATCTTATCCTTTCGTGTCTCTTTGTTTTCGTGTCTCTCACGCAAGAAAGTGTCAGTATCCAAAAGATTTTGTATAGATCTCCACGACACTTATTTGCCTATAAAATAGTTTCGCCATGCATAAGACACACTCACTTCTCTCTAAGAAAAATGATTGCAGGTATGAACAAAGGGAAAGGAAAAATGGACGAAGCAGAAAAAAGGGCTAGTGTAACACCCCGTGTTACGGCCTTTAATCCTGGATTAATTATTTAATTAATCCCGCTAATAATAATTAAATATGATTAATTATGTTAAGTTCCCCTTTAATTAATTAATAGGGTCCACCGTGAACCGTGGACCCTTGCCTAAATTAGAGGCTTAAGCCTATTAGGAATAAAGATAGTAAACCTTTTACTATTCAGATCCTAATTAGGAATCCTAGACCTAGTTATCTATTAGGAATAAAGGAAGTAGGCCTTTACTACTCAGGCTGTGATTAGGATCCGCTTTAATTAATATGGACCCTTATCCCTAAAGCAAGTCCCTGAGTCCTATAAGGAATAGAATTAGTAAACCCATACCATTCAGGCCCTAATTAGGAGTCTTAAATATATAAATAGGGAACTTAGGAGACACCCGGAACCCCCACACGCCTAGACGCCCCATCGCCCCAGGAGAGCCCCAAGAATTCCCTTAGAAGAAATCAAGAAAGCAAGAAAGCTTAAAGAAAGATCCTTCATAGCCAAGGAATTAATTAAGGCTAAGAGGTAACCCATGTCTCAACAAAACCTATTTTCATAGCTATGATTTCCCCTTAGGGTTTCCCCCATATTGTTGTAAATGGCGATTGATGATGATTATTATTGATGTCGATCTAATGATTCCATGAGGAATCTTGATAATCTTGATATTGGGAGCTTCTTGATAATTATGATGTTCTTGATGATTAATTGGGGTTTTGATGATTATGTGTTGTTCTTGATGATTATGATGTTTTTGATGATTAATTGGTATCCTTGATGACTATGTGTTGTTCCTACCGAATCTTGCAATAAGAAGACGAATTGTATTCTTGTTGATATAAAAGTGATTAGAACCCTAGGTTGTATCGTATGATATTATTCTTGGATTATCGGGTGGGGAAATCGCATGTTTGGGTGTTGATTATGATTAGAAAAGCATGATAGGTTATGTGACGTTCGTTTATCGTATTGATCCGTTAATTGTCTATGTGTTGTCGTTAATTACGTTGAAAAGTGTCTAAGCATGGTTTCGGGTTCCACATCGGTTCCCGGGGCGAAAAGTGATGAAAAGAGTCAGTGGGGGGTAGGGGACCCGCCACCTACCCGCGGCGTTCACGGGCAGCTCCGGCAGCGGGCAGCCGGCGGGCGGGCAGCTGCCCGCCGGGCACCCGTTGCCCGGAACAGCGTTACCGGCGGGCAGCCGGCGGGTGGACCCCCCACCCACCGGCTACCCGCTGGAATCTTCCCCCCTCGGGACCCCGGCTTCCCCGTTTGATGTTTCCCCGATCCCTGTGGTGTCCCAACGGACCCCGTTTGTCGTGCCTATATCTGGTTTGATATTTCGGGTACCGTCCGTAGGTTTATGAGTCTATTATATTGCATGCTAGTTGAATTGGTATCCCGTTGACCTAGGTGGAAGAAGTATGAACCCCTTAGGACTATTCTTAGTACGTGATGGATCACGCATAAGGTTGTTATACGCTTTATCCCCCTTCCCAATGTGTAATGTGGGTTGCATGTGCTTGCTATGTGTTATGTGTGCGTGTTACCCCAATTCGGTTGCGATCGGATTGGTTATCCTGAGCTGCGGTTCAGAAGCCGGCTATGGTCAGATGGGAATTCCTGGCTGTAGTCGGATGACGGTATCCTGGGCTGCGGTCCAGAAGCTGGTTGTAGTCAGATGGGAATTCCTGGCTGCAATCAGGTGACATCTTTCCTGAGCTGCGGTTCAGAGGCTGGCTGTAGTCAGATGGGAATTCCTGGCTACAGTCAGATGACATACTCTCTTGGGCTGCGGTCCACTGTTTGGTTGCGATCAAACATTATGATGAGCTGCGGTTCATCGGTCGGTTGCGATCGACCTCCCCGTGTTGCGATACGGGGCAAGGTGCTGCGGGGCTGTGTCAGAGCTATATGCGCTGACCCTCATGTATGGGCATGCGATTGGTCCTGTGGAGCCAACAAAGTGTGTTATGTGTTGTGACATGGACGAGTTGTGATTACGAGTGTCTTGGGGGATGTGACTATGGGATTTATATTGGGGATTATTCATGTTGGGTTATGATCATTGTTTATGCTTTGCCTTATTTGCCTTATCTGTTATGAACTGCTTATGACTGTTATAACTGTTGCTTGTGTCTGGCCTTATCTGTCGAGTCATTCCCGGTTTTAAAGCTAGAGTTCGTAGGATGTATCTTCATGCTCAAAATGGTTTTCGTATATCTATATATATCTCTATATGTATTGTATTTCTACGCGTTGGAGTGGGTTACCAGCATCTCTCGCTGAACAGATATATTTGGCTTTCAGGCACAGAGGATTAGAGCACTGGAGCGCGCTAGAACTGGAGCGTAGAAGTAGTATAGTTTCCCTTTCGGCCTGCGTGCCATATTATGCATTTATAGTTCAGAGGATAGTAGTTAGACCGCCTGTGCACCTGGGTTCTCTAGCCCAGGTGTGGCATAGCACCCCGTACACTTATGTTACGTTTTGGGATTTAATGAGATGTTACCTTTACTATTAAGTTTTAAATGTCTTGAAAATCAGGGGTGTTACAGCTACTCGTCTGAAGCATCACATACAGGAAGCAAGCAAGCTCCCTAATGCCACCATCATAAGCTTGAAAGAAGAAGGAGAGATGATCAACGTAACCTACTCAATGCCTAACACCTACTCTAAAAAGGAAAAAGAGGTTCTTGACACTCTTGTCGACGAATCTAGGGCCAAAAAGGAGTATCATCTGGAACAAGCCAGACGGCTTGCCCATGAGAGAATCATGATGCTGAAGAGATCCAACAAGGACTCTTCGTCGACACCAACCTTTCGATGGTATCCCATTCCTGAAGTTCCTCCACCCAATGTTCAATCCTATGAGGATTTCTCAAGGGTCCACTCTCGGTTCACAGATCAGCCACCCGAACCCACTCTCTCTCTAGAAGAGTTGGATGAATACGCCAAAACAACAAATCTGGCTGATGTGACTGATGAGATGACCCGAATGGAACTTCACGTGCCCTATCGTTTCCTTTGAACCGTAGTAGGTTGAGCTTTTTATGTTTAAGTCTCTCTCTCTTTCTATCCTGTATGTCATGATGGTTGTGTTATCCAAATAAATGCATTGCATACGTTTTTTATGATTTCGGATTACAGGAAGGATTACTATTGAGTGCATTTAGTACAAGTTATATCTGGTCAAAAAGAGTACAAAAATTCATTATGAATTTATTGAATGCTAAGAACGTTGGAACTCTAGCCTTACAGAGAATCAAAATTTTAGTCTCAACTGAAATCAGCATTCTCTTGACCACATTAATGAGCATTGATTGCTATGTTGATAAACTTTCTGATAAGCCCTTCAATCCTTGGCTATAAAAAGGGAGAGAATTTCTCACAACTCTCATCATCTCCTCTCTCTCAATGGCACCTAAGAAAAGGTTCACAAGAAATGACTCTCGCAAGCTCCAAGAGGCCGCTAGGCGCCTCAGGGAGGAGCAAGGTGACTTATACCGAGGCAATAGTCCTAATGTTCCTATCAATCTCGTCTCTGATTCAGACTCATCGTTTCAATACGATGATATGGCTGGATTCATCGTTGAATCAGAGAATGAAGAAAAGATCTCAAAAGATCCAAGTGAGACAATCCCAAAAGAATGGATTGACAAAGACTACATGGCCTTTCTGGCACAAGAAAATCTGGAAGAGAAGTATGACAAAGATGATGAAGCTGAGTCCTCTACTGGTTCCAACTTTCCGCGCTATAAAAGATGGTATAGGGAAATGTTTGGAAGGATGAAGAAAGATAAGCCTGAATGCTCTTCATCCAAGAAGGTTGAGAGGAAGAAAAAGTGATTTTCTGAAAATCATCATCTATGTTTCTGTATCTTCTCTTCTCGATTGTTGAATAAAAGCTTGCCTATATATGTGCTAATAAGATGTCATGTTTTATCTGTGTAACCTTGTTGACAGCCTTAAAAGTTTGTTCTGACCGAAACCTACTCGCATTTTTTTTTCTCAAAAATCCCAAGAAATAATTTCGTTCAAGGATTTGACCACCTTGAACAAAATAGTGAGAAAAATATTTCCTAAAGGAGATATCATGAAATGATCTCATGATTCATCTAAACGAATCTTGAAGGCTGATCAGTTACTAATCTTTCGGGTGACAATGTTGATTGTTTATCATGAATCTCTCGGGCAACATTATGTGCGTCTTATGAAATTCTGAACAACATTCGGGTTTTTGAATCGTACTTAAGACGCTATTCCTTTTTGAATCTAAACCGTTCATAAAGTGTTATTGGGATCATACGGCCGAGAAAATCGCCACTATCCCACTAGTCTGACAGGACAAAGACGTGCATTTAATGCACCTCTCAGCACTTGAGTGCTTTTCTCTCTCCTCATTAAATGAGGGAATGATCGTTTCAGATCTGCACACGTTCTTATGACATATCCATGATGATCAGTTACCTCTTGAGGAAGAGGAACCGCTGAGTTCTTTTTCGAAATTCGAATAAGTTTTCTTAATGGGCTGATTTAAGGACACCAACCCGGAGCTTTATAAACACTGCTCAAACCTTCATTCCGTCTGTTCTACAACTCTCAAAATACATCTCTTCCTCTCAAAGCTCTCTATAGTCAAGCTCTCTATCATCAATGGCGGCTCCTTCCGAAAAGAACCTAGAAAACCCTGAACCCTCATCCACTCCAGTAATACCAAGTTTTCCCACGGAAGATATAGAGTTTATCAAGTCCAGAATTCCATTTATAGTAGGAGGAAGTATGTGGGACGAAGAAGGGTTTCGTAAGTATGTCTTGGATAAAGCCTTTGGAGAACGAATAATCGCTCTTTTGTTAGAAACAGGTTTATATGGTTTGATAACTCACCTTTATGATGAATGGTACCCTCTTGACGTTACTCAGTTTTATTTGAATGCGTATGTGGCTTCTGATTACTCGAGCATAACTTCAAGAGTTAATAAACATCACATTCTGTTTACTGCTGAGGATATTCGATCAACTTTTGGGTTTCCCAGACGAGATGAATCCTACAAATCCAACCTGATATATTATCATCTAGATCCGGAGGATTTCTATGAATCCATACGACACAAGGAGGCCCCTTCCAAAGATGAAATTTCCTGGCCCCTCAAGAAAAAATGGTTCCGGTTGGATCATGAGTTTGCAGTAGACATCTTCAACAAGATTGTGGACCACAAGACTTCTGGCACAGATGATGTCACAAGGGAAAAGCTGAAAATGCTGCACGCCTTCCTTCATGAGCATAAGGTTGATTGGTCCAAAATAGTATTCAACAACATCGCCCACACCATCACATACCATCGCAGGAGTCCTGGTGACATTACAAAGAAGATGGGGTTCGGTTTCATTATAAGCCATCTTCTTGCCACAAAAGGAGTGATTCTACGTGCTGGTGCTCCACCTGGTCAAAAGGTCTGTCACATGAAGCAAAAACCATCTGGATATGACATACAGAAGGCGTTGGAATTGGGCATTCCTCTTGAACTCAATCTACCCAAAGGGAAGTCCAAACGAAAGTTAAAAACCCCCACAGCAGACGAAGAAGCTCAACCAAAACCAAAATAGCAGAAACAAGAAAAACCCTCTTCTCGGGTTAAGACTCAAAAGACGGTCATCTCCCAACCAAAGACGAAAGGTGATCCTCCTCTCGAAACTTTGATCGTGCAGAACTCCTCTGAAGATGATGATGATCAACCTCTCACTCGTCTAAGCAAACGAAGTCGAATGAGACCTGCTCAAAACCGGGAACCCTTATCAAAAGGAGCAACATCACAGGGGGAAGACATCCCGAAAGTAGCTACCTCTGAGGGGGAACTGAAAACTTCTCTGCCCGAAAGAAGTCCCGTTGCTTACAAATCCATCAATCCGAATGCATCTCCTGTTCCTCATCCACAAGAACCTACCTTAGCAGAGCAACTCCTACGAGAGTTGACACAAGAACCTGCTACTGTAGAAATGAAGGAAAGATGTCAAAATCTTCCACAAGAGCCGGGCTCTCCAGAAGACATCCCGAAAGCAGCCTCTGATGCTCCAAATGATGCTCAATCTCTTCCACAAGAACCTACTATTGCAGAGCAGGTAATTCTGACACAAGAACCTGCACTAGTAGACGAGATGATAGCTGCTCAAACCTCATTTGTCCCGAAACCATCTGCTCGTCAATCTTCTCCAGACCGGTACACCCTCGATAAATCTCTCAGAGAATCGATTGAAAGAGATTACAATCGAGTTCTACAATGGCACAAGTGGCGCACGGCACCTCTCAGAACCTTTCTCGAAACTTTTGAAGCCATGATCGACGAAGAAGAATTCGCACTTCAATGGCTTGAAACTCAGGACGTCACAAAGGCTGTGCGAATTGAGGAGATCCACCGAGTGTACTCTTATAGAATAACTCATCGATCTCTCGGGAAGGACAAAGCTCCCTTGGTAATTCCTCTTCATAAACCTCCCATGGATCCAGTGACTGAAGCCAAATTGAAACAACTTCGCTACATCATGCTGCTATCCAAAATTAAAGCCAAAATGGCAGAAGATCATCCTAGAGATCCCAAAGGCAGTGCTAGTGGAACGAAAGATGTTCATGGCAACGAAATCGAAGAAGAGGATGAAGAAGAAAATGAAAACGAGAACAATGATGATGAAACAGAAGACGACAACAGTGGTACTGATGATACTGATGATGATGATAATGATGATAACAATAATCAACAAGGAGGAGAAGGTGCTGAAGAAGAAGAACCAGAAGATAGCCACACTATCTTGGTCGAAACGGACTATGCTAACTCTCCACAAAGACCACCTCTCTTGAAAATACCATCTGAAGACGAAGACTCAGATGAAGCATCCAGTAAAAATCCAGTTCACTCGTCTCGTGCTATCATTCCGCATCTGAACGAATCTGTACAACAACAACATAATCTTCCAGCTCATGAGGACAGAAAGGAAGCCTCACCTGAACATGGCCACTCGATGCATGGTGAAAATGAACAAAACTCTTAAGCAATTGGTGAAAAGAGTTTCTGATCTTGAAGAGAGTTCAAACAAAGTCGCTAGGCAGCAACACGAGATTAAGCTTTCTCATTACGGCCTCAAGGAACGTGTTGACCTAGCTTGTACCAAGATTGACACTTATCAAGACAATTCCTATCAACTTGGTGAATATGCTCTTCAAATTCTGGGATATGCTCAAGACATCCTGCTTGCAATCCGCCAAATCCCCTCTGTACCTCCTACTGCCTGCGCTGATGATGCCAAAAAGGGGGAAAATAGGAATGATGACAGAGATAAGGATGATGACAACCAACCAAGAAGGGATAACACGAAAGAAAGATCTTCGGAAAAGCGAGTCTCTCCTCACAAAGTCTCGGGTCACAAAAATCCCTCTCATCCACCTCCTAAGTCTCGTGGACAGTCCCATGATCAAAGACGCCATGGTCGCACTCAAGACAGCGAGGCTCGACAATCCTTCGGCTCTGAAGCCAAATATTTCTTCACAGGACTGTCAAGAAGAGATCAAGTAAAACTAAGACAAAGGCTCATGAAAAATACCTCAGTCACCATGGATGGCATTGGAAACTTCGTGGACTATGTCCCATACGAAGAAGGAAGCGGTAAGAGATTTGAAGGTTGCAACAATCCCATATGGTTGAAGAAAAAAGACAACCACACAAGGCCAAACTACATGAGCACTCAGAACGAAAGGATTAAAAGACAAAACAAGGAGTTGTGGGAAAAACACGATGAAGAGATCAGGAGAAGAGATGATGAAGCTAGAGAAAGAGAAAAGATTAAGAATCTCATCGAAGATCTATCAAATGTAACCAAAGACTCTCCTCAAAATGTCATGCACAATGCAGCTTTCAAAGTGCATAGAGAGTCAGGCAAGAGCTATCAAGAAGGAATGAATTCGTTTGAACTGATCTCCTGGTGGAAGTCTGGAATAGTGGAAGGCAACAACATTCGAGAAGCCTACAACAATTACACGAGTCTAAACATCAAAGGAGGATATGAAGAGCTCGTCAGAAACAATCCAATCAGGACTTTCAGAACAAGAATCAACGAGAAGATAGACTACGAGAGAACACAAAGAAGACAGAAAGAGAAGGACAATCAAGAAAGAAAGAAGGAAGCTCAGCAAAGGTTGAATCTTTTAGAAATGTAAGTTATCCTTTGTTTTGATTTCTTTTGACAGAGTTTTTGTAATGATTTTATCTGAATATCTATGAAACTCTCATTGTCACACATCTCCTGTCACTTGTCTGAGTTAAAAAGTCCTTGTCTTTATTCCTGCTGCTTCTTCGTAGAAAATACTTGTAAACTCTCGATAATGGCTGTGTTATTAATAGAAATATCCTTAAGGAGCACTTTCTCAGCCTTATAAGAAGAGTATAGGTTTTGGCATCATCAAAAAGGGGGAAATTGTTAGGAACCTTGTATTAGGATTTTGATGATACCAATGTAATGTAGAAAGTAGACCCCTAACTCTTACGTTTCTCTTGTATCGCTACTTTCGTTCTAGACGAAAGTTGCCATAACTCATATGTAATTCGTGTTAAGCTAGAACAAACACACGAAAAGAGTTATGAATAGAAGATAGGCTGATCAAGACGAAAGAAGACTCCACAGCAACGAAAGAAGGAGTTGTCATTAAGAAGACAGTTCTTTTCAAGACTATCCCAACAAGTATTCTTCTTCTCATCAACAAGAAGAATGTTCTACCTGTCTGATTTGACAACATCCTAGGACAATAAGGACCTCATGGGACACGCTCTCCAAAGAGCATTTAATGAAGCTGTACTATCTCTGGAGCTAAAAGACAAAAGCCATCAAGTCCTCCATACCTTCAACGACTACATAGTACAAACCCATCAATGGAGCATTAAATGCATGAGGCTCCATGGTCCTTGTCCAACGGATAAAAGGTTCGAAAAATTCATCTCCCTCCAACGGATGAATTTTCATCACCTATATAAACCAACCTTCATCAACTAAGAAGGTGCTGGTTCATTATCACTCTACTCACTCTCTTGCAAAAAGTCCTTGAAAAGTTAACAATCTCAAAGCTTTTTGCGAACCAGTTAATTAAGGTGTTAAGGCATTTGAAGTAGATCATCCATCACTGCCTTACATCTTGAAAGAAGTCTTGCACTCTTGAAGCAATCATCCCACACCATCAAGACTTCACAGTTGGAGGAATCAAGAAATACTTTCTTACCAACCTCAACTTAGAAGAAGAAGTTGATAGAGGCGGAGTAAACTCTTGGAGTTGAAAAACCTTCAAAGGCTGTCCGGCTTAGTGATCAAGGAAGTCTTTGTGTAATTGTACTAAAGAGTGATAGTGCAATCCTTCCAGCAGTTGTGGAAGAAGAGTGGAAGTAGGCAACATTTGGCCGAACCACTATAAAATCTCGCCTCTCTCTTCTCTCTACTTACTGCTTTATTTTACTGCTTGCATATCATCTTTTTCATCACTCCTCTTAACTTTTTATCAAACTCGTGCAACCCTCACTTTATAATCTTTAAAAAAAAAACTAAAGAAAAACGAGAGTCTATTCACCCCCCCCCCCCCCCCCCCGCGCGAGAGAGCCTCTATGCTATACAATTCTACAAGCTTCAAAAGAGCTCTTGTATATAAGGGGGGGAAATCTTCATTCCAAAGCAATGTGGGACAAAGCTCACTTTTTCCCTTCATTTTCCAACTTAACTGGGTCTACTTTGAGAATCAATATCTCATTCACCCATTATCCGTTTTGAGCGTACAATATATCAATCTCTTCGTCTCACTACGAAGTACCCGAATCCACTTTGACCCAACCCAAATCGGAAGTGGACCCCACTGATAATTGTACCACAAAATAGCCACTTAACATGTCATTTTATGCCATTTTAAGCTATTTTTTCAACAACTGCAAACTTCCAGCCGCCACCAGGAACCTCACGGAACAGGGACCTCACTCAAACACCCACCACCGTCCAGAGCTCTACTTTCCGGCCACCATGGAATATTGAGAGCCATAGAATGAAGCGCATGGACAAATCCATGCGTCGGGAAAGCCAGTTGTTGACGCCTCCGGAGTAGAAAACATCATAAAACACGCTAGCATGGCCACCGGGGGGTGGGGACACAGTCACGACCGCCAGACGGAGAGGTCGCCGGCGAGAGGAATCAGCTTCACGTCTGAGAAACAGATTCAACGCCGAAAAGTGGCACCCATCCCGTCAGAGTTGACCAGCACGAAAAGAACAGATAGTCTCAAAAATCATTGTCGCCACCGGAGAGCTTAGTCGCAATCGAAATCTCCAAGTCATCGGCAGTCCTTGTCTTTATCGGAAAAAACAAGGAGAAACGGACAAAAGTGATTTGTCTTTATCGATAGCTCCAAGGGGAAACAGCCAAAAAAGTGAACAGTGCGTCTTAGAAAATCTTCACGAAACCTGCAAAACAAGGAGAAATTCTATGAAAAATTCGAACAAAGTAGATAGAAATATTAAAAATCGGAAAAACAATAGTTTAATCCAGTAGCCCCAACAAGATTAATCCATTATGAGAATGAATTAATCAGTAGCGTAACAAGAAAAAACCGGCTAATGAAAACTCCATTTGTGTTGGCACTCTAAAGAGAAGTCTTTCTAGAGAGAGAAACACTCTAGCCAACTCCTCCAGAGAGATCATGGTTGATCAACTCCATTTAGACTGGTTATCACTTCCTAATCAATACTCAAATAATCATGTCAATCAATAACATCAAGGTCAAGTCTCAACTTTCCTTAACCAATTCATAATCATCCATCAAACCCCTAACCTACTTCCCTACCTCCCTCCCAAGAGAACTAAACACACAACCATAATGAAAATAACACAAGATTAAGGAATTCCAAAACAAACACAAGATAAAGATCAAAGCAATAAAGCAAGAAAGTAAATAGCAAAGTAGAAATAGAAATAAAAGCGGTAGAAACTATCTATAGTAAATGGATATGAAATCTTTGAAATCCAAGATTAAATGCATCAATCCAAGCTTCCAAAATGTTTAAGAACCTAAATATAAGTCTAATCTAACCTAAAAATATCAAAGAAAATAAAAGAGAGAAACATGTTGAAAGGGCTAAAAACGGAATTAAATACAAGCAAAGAAGGCTAGGCACGGGCATGGCCAAGGGAGTGGCCGATCCCGTGACTAGAAACGCAGGGCACACTACCCAGTGGCCATGGCCGTGGCCACCATGCAATGTACACTGCCTGGTTGCCGGCTGAAACTCTGTGCACTTGCTTCGCCTTCTAGGCTATTTTTCAACCCCCCCATCTTTGAATTAGCATTTGTGGTCTTCATCAAAGTTGTAGCCCATCAAATTAGCTTTCCAATGATATAAAATCAATTGATTTGGAAATTTCTATGCAGTGGCCAAAATACTGAGCAGTGGATGATTTGTGCGGGAATTTCAACTTCTTGCTCTTTTGCTCCATTTTTGCCTTTGTTTATCCAAATGACCAAGACCGCTAAACACACTATAATTTGGCTCTCTAAGATGTGTTACCTCCATCTTCATACCTTCTCATTAACTCCCATTGACTCTACATGCATCCGAAACGCCCCAAAAATCATTCAATTCATCTAAACCATGCATACATAATTACACATAAACACACAAATGAATCAAATGAAGGACACTTTGAGCAAAATTATAACAAATAACAAGGAAAATAAGCTTAAATGCAAGGTGAAATTATCAACATTTAGACTCTTATCAACTACAAATAACACTTTTAACGTTGGTTTTTAGAGACAAAAGACGTTATTTTAGACGTCATTTTGGCATACATTATAAATAAATGATACGACGTCGGTTATAAAAAACTGACGTCGTATATTTTTTTTAGAATTTTTAAATAATACATATGATGTTGGTTTTTACCTAAAAACCGACACCGTATATTTAAAAAAATTAAAAATACAAAACGACATTGATTTGTAGCAAAAACTAAGGTCGTTTGTATTTAAAAGAAAAGAAAAAAAACAAACAAACAACGCCGGTTTGTAATTAAAAAATTAAATTATACATACGACATTGGTTTTAACCCAAAACCGACATCATATGTATAAATTTTTTTTTTTAATTACAAACGACGTCGGTTTTTTTTTTTTTAAACCGACGTCGTTTGTATAATTTAATTTTTTTTTATAAATTATACATACGACGTTAGTTTTTTGTTAAAAATCGACGTCGTATATTATTTTTTTAAATATTAAATTTATTAAATAATTTTCTATCAAAACCTGTACAATTCACATCAACATTCTATACATGTGAATCATAATCACACAATTGATCACTAATTCAAGAAATTTATATAATAATAATAAACAAAAATAATTTAGGCATAGACCACGGAGTGGTTAATCACAGGATACACAAGGGAAAGCCGAAAATGAAAGAAACATAAAGGATGTGGCCAATCATCGGATGCACAAGCTAAGGGAAAGCCGAAAGTTTGAATGAAAATAAATAGAAAAAGATCTTACCTCACCAAAGAGTTGTCCACGTTGATAAACAAGCTCCGAATCAAACAACTTTTATTTGTAAATTAATATACTAAATGGATATTAATTCATAGCAATACTATTTCAAACAATCTCAAAATAATTTACAAATCAATAAAATACTAAAACATCCTAAATTCAACAATGATATTTAAAATAATCATACATTCAATTATAATAATCAAATCTAATTATAATAATATATTTAAAATAATTTCCAAAATTTGATATATATATATATATATATATATATATATATATATATATATATATATATATATATATATATATATACAATAATTCAAAATATGTTAACCTTTTTTTTGAAAGCTACTGACTCTATTACGTACATTGTAGTATCTGTTCATCTATACTTTCTCAATCTATTGAAGCACAAAGAGTCAACACAGCCCCCACTGAGGCTCGAAATATATTAACCTATAATATCTAAAATACACAATAATTTCTAAAATTCAAACTATATTAACATTAATTCTTAAAATTCGAAATAAATTAACAATGATTTGAAATATAATAATAATTCCTAAAATACAAAATAGTTCAAAAAATTCAAACATATTAACCTATAATGCCTAAAATACACAATAATTCCTAAAATTTGAAATATATTAACAATAATTTCTAAAATACATTTTTTTTTGAACTACTTGATTCGTTACAAGGTAGTATATGTTCTATACCACTACCGGGATTCAAACATTTGACCATCCACTTGAATGGATAATCCGGATGCCATGACACTACATGGTAGTTGGCCTAAAATGCATAATAACTCTTAAAATTCAAAATATATAAACAAATAATTCTAAATATATTAAAAAATTATTTTCAACTCATAAAAATTCAAAAATAAAAAAAATTATTTTTAAAATGTACAAAATCTTACAAAATGAACGAGGGTCGCTGAATGCAGTATAATTTCTCAAACAAATAATATATGGAGTATCTGGTTATCGTTCCACAGGGAAGTGGGCGTATTAAGCACTAGCTACTAAGTTATTCTTATGAAGCTAATCCTAACGAAAGACATGATTGAACAATGACAAAAACTAAATAAAACAATGTATGCAAGTTTTTGAAAACAATAAGGAAATAATGAGATTTCTGGATTTAAGTATTTAATCACATAGTGCCAATCTTAAGAACAATATTAAAATCTTAGTGTAACAAGTGTGAGAATGCAATTGGTAGAAAGAGTTACTCCCGTAATCTCTATCCAATGTGAATATTCACTCCCGTGATATAAACACCCAACAATATAAGAACAAACATTCATAATAAAATCTTAATTACTACCATCTCTCGATGTGCAACAATCAAGAATTAAACACTATAACATATTTGCCCTCTCCCAAGGTGCAACAGTACTTAAGTGCAATTGTCTGCGTCCTAAATTATGCCCAACTCCCGTTGTGAGACAAAGAAAGCTATGAAACAAGTACTTACGGCCATTAACTACTAGCAATAACAATATAAAACACAATTGCAACACAAGTTAAAACCAAAATAATAATATATTAAAGCATTAAAGAACTAGGTACAAAGGTTCATAAATACTTTTCACCCGAGAATCTCTAAAGTAAAATTAGCCACACATAGCTAATATGCAATACAAAGCAATAATTAAGAGTTTACAAATAATCAAGAGAGTACAAGAATTAAACCAAACGATTCTCCCAAATCTCCCTAGCTTTCTTCTTGCTTCCCAAGACAATTTGTGGCTCTTGATTCTCTTCTTTCTTGCCTCCAAAACTGAGCATAATGCCCTAGGGTTGAATAAAGATGGGCTTTTTATAGTTGAAGCTCAATAGTAATAGATTAGGAAACTTCCACACAACATTCCAAAATCTTGCCCAGTAACGTTGGTCCGATTAGCAGGCTCATTTTGACCCTTTTTCCTTTTGATATAGACTTTTATGTCTTCATAAGAGTTATATCCCTTCGAGTATTCTTTCCAATGACTCAAGAATCACTTCATTTGGATATTCCTAGTATGATATATGGTCCAAAAATCTAACGCTCGCGAATCTGTGCGAGAATCTTGCTCTTTTGAAAAGTGATGAAACTTCACTGAAAATTTTCGATGTGTTGAGTTTTTCTATGAGTCATAGGTTGTAGCCCTTCGATTCTTATTTCCAATGGTGCAAGAATCACCTAAATCGGACATTCCTAGAGTGAGATATGATCAAAATACTCAAGTGTCGCCAAATTCAAAGGGAATTATAACTATTTGGTCTTTTGCTCCACTTTTCCCTGTTTTGTTCTTGTGATCAAATCCATTGAAAGTACCACTATTTGGCTCTGTTTGAAGCATTTTAGCCACATCCTTAGCTTCACATTGACTTTGTTTTGGCTCCAAACTCATCCTAAAACTTCCCTTGCTTTTGCAATTGATCTACAATGGTTCCAAAACACTAACAAATACCGTAAAACATTCAAATCAAGTGTAAAACCATATCCTAATGAGAAAACAAGGGAATATTCTATTAAAGTAACAATTAAATGAACTTAAACCCAACAAATATATTCAAACCAACACTATAAATATGTACAATTAAGGTCACATCAAACTCCCCCACACTTAAACATTTGCATGTCCTCAAGCAAAACCAAGAAATAAATCACAAGTCAAGCATACAAATTATACCTACTCTCTCTTGCACAATATTTCATACCACCAACCAACATGCCACAAAACAACAAGCTCCAAAAGTCATCTCAGTTTGACACATAAGACCCATTCTCAAGCCAATAACCAAGCACAAAAAATTATTAAAGTACGTGAGGGTCAAGTGTGCACAAATTCTAAGTTGAGATTATGCAAAACACGGCTCATGAATGAGATCCCATAGGCTTGCCCTTCATACTCCCACTAGCTCAACTCTAAGAATGCAAGCTAAGATCAAATACGTTTTTATTAAGCTTGTAGTGGGCTAAGGGTGTATGGCTAACAAAGAAGTGGTATGGATAAATACAAAAAGTGATAATTCTAATAATGTTGCCTTGGCTAATGTTGTTGGTAATCATGAGACTTTACCTATTGCCTTGCATGGTGGTAGCACAACTAATTTGCATGGTAATGGTATGAGCTACAAACACAACATATCGAAGGCACATTGCCAGGTATTCATTTTATTATTATGATTTTGAACATTTTCTATTTGTTGAACTTGCATTTGATGGTGATACTAACTGCCTAATAGATATTTTCCGTTACTTTTAGATAATTATTACCATAAACGTACTATTTTTTTAATGGTAATAATGTGCTATCTAAATTATGGTAATATATCAAGGACATGCAACTTTCGCAAATGTTTTAATCTCCCCTATTGTACTTTAACATTAAGTGGTTATTATAGCCTGTAGTTTTGCCATAATTTTTTACATGTCCATATGCAATATTTTTTTTAGAAATCCTACTGCGGGATTTTTGGCCTCTTCTGTCAATATGACAAATTATGCGAGGCGACACTAACATCGAATATCAGAAATGATCATGTGATGGGAATCCTAAAAAGACACCAGACAAGTGGTTTTCTCAAAAATCTATATTTTACTCTTACGGATATTATTTTGCATGTATATCTACAGGCGAATTAAGCTATTATGAACAATTTGTTATATTTTGGGGATCTACGAAATTTACAAACCGCTATCCTTAACCACTACATATCATAAACACCTAGTACATGATTTCAAAACCATGCATTTCCCATCTGTGTTAAGTTTTTTTTTTTTTTTTGTTTGTTTTTTTTATTTATTTTTTTGTATAGTATGCCGTCCTTCCTTTCCCTATATCACCACAATAATGTATCATTACGGGCTATCAACTACCTGAAGCCCATAATGTGGAATCCAAAGGGAACGTTGATTGCATAATATATTTTCAGATTATTTCTCGGCATTAGGAGAGATTTGAAGTCCAAATATAATAGAATTTCGAGAAAATTTCAAGATCTTCAAACCCATGTAATAATTTATACTAAACTAGAAGTTCAGAAATAACAAACAATCTGCTAGAAACATCAAGGAGTGACTAAAAGTCCATTTCATATATATTAAGAATTAAAATCTCCAACTAGGACTAATATCTCTACCGTTTTTCCTTTATGCCATAAGCATAGGGAATTTATCAGTTTAAGAATTTCCAAAAACTATATCTAATATAGAAATTCCGTCACTCCTGAAAAATAAAATTTTTATCCTAAATATTTTTTTTCTCTCGCCTGGAAGGCAAAAACCCTAAAAAAAACTATATATAGTTTGATTTTTATCTGTGCTTGTTTTTATAGTTATTTTGAATCATCTCAATAATTAAGTTCTTTAATTTTGCTTATTTAATACATGTTTCCCTTGCTATTCCTATTAGGATATGGTTTTACACTTTTTTTGAATGTTACGGTGTTTGTTAGTGTTTTTGAACCATTTTAAGTCAAAGATATGAGCAGATGGAGTTCAAGAATGAGTTTAGAGCAATTTTAAACAAGTTCAGGGTGCAAAAAACTCAATGCGTCGTCGAAAATTTCCAGAAAGTATCGTGATCGAGACTAGCAGGTCTCGACGCGTCGAGACTTCACTCGACGCATCGAGTGGATGACGCAGCACAAGATTAAGAAAGGGCGCTGGTGGCTGCAATGTTTCCATATTCAATTCAAACCTCAATTTCCCAAATTCAATTTCAATTCCAAATCCCAATTCAATTTCAATTTCCAAAGCATGCATTACATTCCAAACTTCAAATTACATGAGGCGGCAATTTCTTAAATAAAATAAAGAAATTTTCAATTCCGTCCAGCTTTGTACCTACTATAAAATTCAACCTTCCTCGGAATGAAGAATTTTTTTTAGAGATTTTTAGATTTCTTTGGAGACAAGAAAGAGAGAAATCAACAGCCACAAGTTGTCTTGGAAGGCAAGAAGAAGACTAGGGAGATTTGAGAAAATTGTCTGGTAAATTCTTGTACTCTTTTGACGATTTGTAATTCTTTATTTATATTTGCTATGTATAATTTAGCCATGCTTGGCTAAATTCTTTAGAGATTCTTGGGTAAAAGTGTTTATGAACCTATGTTCCTGAACTTTCAGTTTCTTTAATATATTATTATTTGGGTTAACTTGTGTTGCATTTGTGTTTTATATTCTTGTTGCTAGTAGTTTAGGGCCCGAATTACTCGCTTCATAGCTTTGTTTGTGTCACAACGAGAGTTGGGCATAACTTTGGGCACACATAATTGCACCTAATTGTTGCACCTTGAGAAAGGGTAATTTATTAGGGGGATTTGATTCTTGATTATTGCGCATCGAGAGATGGTAGTAGTTATGAATTTATGATGCCTGATCTTGTTTTATTGGGTGTTTAAGCCACGAGAGTGGAAATTCACTAGTGTTAGTGACTACGAGAGTAGCTCTATACCATCTTGCATCCTCACACTTGTTAAACCAGATTTTAATATTGTCCTTATATTTGGCACTAGGTGATTAAATACTTGAATCCCAGGAATCTCATCTTCTCTCTTATTGTTTTCAAAATCCTGAATCTCTGTTTTATTTTATTTATTTTATGCAAATCAATCATCTAAATAATTGTTAGGATTAGCTTTAATGAATAAATTAGTAACTAGTGTTTGATACAACCACTTCCCTGTGGATCGATAACTCGTATTCCGAGAATTATTTGTTTGCAAATATACTACGCATCAAATTGAAATGAGGCAAGTTCTAGCAAAACACTCATGACCGGAATCTCACATAAGCCTTCACTAGCAATGCAAAACACAAGATCAAGAATTAATCCAATTATTAGGTGGTTAACAAAGCTATTGGCAAGGGAATAGATCAATTATGTGTTACACCTCAAATCATAAATCACAAATTGAGATGCAGCAAGCACCACTAAAACAAACCACTAACCGACAAGAGAGAGTAATTGCAATTGCATGCTGAGACTAGTAATTTATTCACCAAAAATGGCATATGAGTCATCCAAGCAAAAGCAAAAAATTATAAATTTTAAAAACATCCCCAAATTAATGACTCATCCCCCACACTTAAAAATTTGCACCGTCCCTGATGCAAAATAAAAGAAAAGGAGAACAAGAGAAAAGAGAAAACTAAAAAGCAATAAAATAATCACGAACCAGAAAGCAATAAATAAATAGGGAAAGTAATAAAAGATAACATGGGGTGCCTCCCATGAAGCGCTAAGTTTAACGTCGCTAGCTCAACCTAACTTGGTTATGGAGTGCTCATCCCGGTTGATCCGCGAGTTTGATCTCATCACCCCATAAACTCTTCAAATGCATATACTCATCATGTGTCACCTTGAAAGTAGGGTCAAGGTGCAAAATTGACTTCCAATCAATGACCTTTGACTCATCAAGAACATTAAATTCCACCTTTTCCTCCCCAAAGTCAAAGATCATGGAGCCTTTCCTTGCATCAATTATTGCTCCAGTAGTGGCCAAGAAAGGTCTCCCCATAGTGAGTGGGATGTATGTATTCATTGGGGCATCTATCACAATAAAGTCACAAGGCACAAAATACTTATCCACACGACTGGGACATCTTCAAGAATTCCAATAGGCTTTGTGATGGATTGATCCGCCATTTGCAAAGTGAATTGGATTAGTTTTGGTTCTCCCAACCCTAACCTTTGACAAAGAGTAAGAGGCATAACACTCACACTGGCTCCTAAATCACAAAGGGATCCCTTTAAAGGTCGGCCTCCAATAACACAAGGAATTGTGAACTTCCCCGGATCTCTATGGTTAGGTATACTCCTCCCAATACCTAGGGTCAACGCTCGATACTCTTGTGCCACAGCAACCATCTCTCGTTCCCCATATTTCTTTTTCTTAGCTAGAATCTCTCTAAAAAATTTTCCATAAGAGGGAACTTGTGAAAGCAAATCAAGTAAGGAAACTGAAACTTTCAAACTCTCAACAATCTCCAAAAACTTTTTCCACCTACTTTCTTTTGTTGTTTCAAATTTTTGAGGAAAAGGCAATGGTGGTACATACCTTCTCATGGGCTTCTCTACTTCCTTTTGAACTTGTGGATTATTTTGCACAACAGTTGGCTCATCTTCTATACCATCAAGTATCTCTTCACTCTTCTCCTCAACTGTCTTTTTAGGAATTGATCTGATGCTTTGATTAGAAGAGGTGGCTCTTCAAGTACTTTGCCACTCCTTGTAAAAACTGCATTTACATGCTCCCTTGGATTTTCAGTACTGGCTGGCAACTTCCCTGTGACTATGGTGCTAGATGTAGAAGCTTGATTGATAAGTTGTTTTTCTAGCATCTTGCTATGGGCACTTAATTGATCCACCCTTTCCGTTAATTGCCTATACCTCTCGTCACTTTGCAATTGTAACTTAAGTAGCTTATCCATTGTAGCTTCCAAATTTGATTGTGGTGGGGCCTCCAAAACGGGAAATTGAGATTGAACTTGAGTACCTTGAAAACCTAGAGGACCTCTATTAACAACGTGTTGAGGATTGACAGCCTCCATTGGGTTACTCCATGAAAAACCGGGATGCTTCCTTGAATTATTAGGATGGTAGGTCCCTTGAGGTTGGAAAGACTGTTGATGAGGCCTATTATATCCCACCATATTAATTTGCTCCATAGAGGTTTGAGAATTTAATTCGTCGAGACAATCCCCTGACTTATGTCCACCACCACAAAGTTCACACATCAAAACTTGACCAAGAGTAGGAGGGTTAGAAACATGACTCACATTGTATTTTTGGATGGTCATTTGGGCAAGCTTTTGCACTATGGAAACCACATTATCCAACTTTGTTGACAAATCCGTTAATTGTCCCGCCTCATGAATTCCTCCTACAAGCTTTTGTGGAGACTTCTCCGTGTACCAAGTAGATCCATTCGTAGCAATTTTCTCCAATAGTTCCTCGGCTTGTGTTGGCTCTAGAATTGTGAACGAACCACCCGAAGAAACATCTACCAAAATCCTGGAATTATCAAGCAATCCTTTATAGAAAGACATCATCAAATCCCAACTTTGAAACTCATGGTGTGGACATTGCCTCTTCAATTCCTTAAATCTCTCTCAAGACTCAGTGAGGGACTCAGTTGCCAGTTGCTTAAAGTTTTGAATTGCCCTTCTCATCCTTTGAGTCTTGGAGGTAAGATAAAACTTCTTCAAAAATTCTCCATGTAATTTTTCCCAAGTGTCAAAATGGTTATCTGGCTGTGAGGATAACCAATCCTCAGCCCTGTCCTTCAGTGTGAAGGTGAAAAGCCTACGTCTGATAGCATCTTGAATGACTCCATTCATCTTGAAGGTGCCACAAAGTCGTAGGAACTTGGTGATGTGAGCATTGAGATCCTCTGTGGGTGTACCTCCAAAGCAATCCGTCGAAGCCATGCTAAGTATGGCCGGATTGATCGCAAAGTTGTTGGCCTCCATATTTAGAATATTGATGCTACCATGCTCCTCAACATCAGGAGCAAGGTAGTCAGACATTGATCTCTCTTCAACTTGGTTTTCTTGTACCTGTGCCATCCTAGTTTGTTTTCTAAGAAACTTGGCTCTTTTCTCAATCTCAAGATTCAAAGGTAATAGTCCTTCTTTCCCAAAAGATCGTGTACGCATACAAAGCCAAGTTCTTAGATTCAAAGCAAAACTAGACTCAAGAACAATGAACTTGTTATGGGTTAGCAAATAAAATAAAATAAAATAAAATAAAAAATAAAAATGGACTAGACTCCTAAAATCAAGATTTCACTAATGATAATACTAAAACGCCACTTCCCCGGCAACGGCGCCAATTTGATGCGCAGTATATTTGCAAATAAATAATTCTCGGAGTACGAGTTATCGATCCACAGGGAAGTGGTTGTATCAAGCACTAGTTACTGGGATTCAGGATTTTGAAAACAATAAGAGAGAATATGAGATTCCTGGGATTCAAGTATTTAATCACCTAGTGCCAAATCTTAAGGACAATATTAAAATTTGGGTTTAACAAGTGTGAGGATGCAAGTTGGTATAGAGCTACTCTCGTAGTCACTAACACTAGTGAATTTCCACTCTCGTGGCTTAAGCACCCAATAAAACAAGATCAAGCATCATAAATTCCTAACTACTACCATCTCTTGATGCGCAATAATCAAGAATCAAATCCCCCTAATAAATTACCCTTTCTCAAGGTGCAACAATTAGGTGCAATTGTGTGTGCCCAAAGTTATGCCCAACTGTCGTTGTGACACAAATAAAACTATGAAGCAAGTAATTCTGGCCCTAAACTACTAGCAACAAGAATATAAAATACAAATGCAACACAAGTTAACCCAAATAATAATATATTAAAGAAACTGAAAGCTCAGGCACATAGGTTCATAAACACTTTTACCCAAGAATCTCTAAACAATTTAGCCAAGCATGGCTAAATTATACATAGCAAATATAAATAAAGAATTACAAATCATCAAAAGAGTACAAGAATTTACCAGACGATTTTCTCAAATCTCCCTAGTCTTCTTCTTGCTTCCCAAGACAACTTGTGGCTCTTGATTTCTCTTTCTTATCTCCAAAGAACTCTAAAAATCTCTAAAAAGAATTGTCCATTAGGGTTGAGGAAGGTGGAATTTTATAGTAGGTATAAAGTTGGGCGGAATTGGAAATTTCTTTATTTAATTTAAGAAATTGCCTCCTCATGTAATTTGAAGTTTGGAATGTAATGTGTGATTTGGAAATTGAAATTGAATTGGGATTTGGAATTGAAATTGAATTGGGAAATTGAGGTTTGAATTGAATATGGAGTAAATACCCATAATAGTCCCTCGACTATAGCTAAATTTACAAATTGGTCCTTGACTTTCAATTTCAATCAATTAAGTCCTTAACTTTGCAATTTTGACACAATTTAGTCCTCTATCTATTTGACCGTTTGTTGACCGTGATCGACAATCTCCAGAAGAACCTTCAGCTCTCGTCTGAGCACGTGGAGGCCTCCAGGATGACATTGCACCGGTTCAGAAACACGTCGTCTTCTTCGCTCTGGTACGAACTCAACTACATTGAATCCAAAGGGAGGATGAAGAAAGGCTACCGGATTTGGTCTATTGCTTTCGGCAGTGGATTCGAATGTAATAGTGCGGTCTGGAAATGCAACCGGAACCTTAAAAAACCGACGATGGACCATGAAATTACATATATATCCTCAAAAATCATAGTCAACAAACGGTCAAATAGACAGAGGACCAAATTGTGTTAAAATTACAAACTTAAGGACTTAATTAGTTGAAATTGAAAGTCGAGGACCAATTTGTGAATTTAGTTATAGTCGAGGGACCATTTTGGGTATTTACTCTTGAATATGGAAACATTGCAGCCACCAGCGCCCTTTCTTAATCTTGTGCTGCGTCATCCGCTCGACGCATCGAGACCTGGTAGTCTCGATCACATTACTTTCTGGAAGTTTTTGACGCGTCGAGTCCTCTAAGCCTTGAACTTGTCCAAAATTGCTCCAAACTCATCCTTGAACTCCCCTTGCTCATATCTTTGATCTAAATGGTTCAAAAACACTAACAAACACCGTAAAACATTCAAAACAAGTGTAAAACCATATCCTAATGAGAATAGCAAGGGAAACATGTATTAAATAAGCAAAATTAAAGAACTTAATTACTGAGATGATTCAAAATAACTATAAAAACAAGCACAGATGTGATAACATCAACCCCTCACACTTAAGCATTTGCTTGTCCTCAAGTAAAACCAAAGAATAAAATCCCAAGTCAAAACATACAAATCACAATCAAATTAGTTTGGCACATAAGAGACCCATTTCCAAGCCAATAACCAAGCACCAAGAATTTAAAGTATGTGAGGATAAGTGTGCAGAAGTACTCAATTGAGATTACGCAAGACACGGTTCATGAATAAGATCCCATAGGCTTGCATTTCATACTCCCCTAGATCAAGTCTAAGAATGCAAGTTAAGATCAAATAGGTCTTTATTTAGCTTGTAATGAGGCTACGGGTGATGGCTAACAAAGAAGTGGTATAGAAAAATTAATCAAAAAGAGAGAATGTCACAATTTATCTAAACTTTTCAAAATTTAGAAGAGATGAGATAATCAAAATTTCAAGGAGCAAATTTATTTTAAGAACTTAGCAACTCTTTGGCAAAGTGGGGATTTTTTTTTAATTTTTATTTTTATTTTTAATATTCCTTTTCTCTTCTTTTCCTTGATTCCTTTCTTTGGATTTATTTTGGATATAGTAAGATAATTTTAATCCAAACTTTCAATTCACTCACACTTGAACATTTGTAATATCAGCTGCTTTTTGGCACAACTCTATAAAACTCTTCTTACAGAAATAATAAAGATAAAAGTTTCATTCTCTCAAAGGGTGGAAGGGAAATATTTGGCCAAGGACTAAGGGTTATAATAACGGGGGTAAATCAAAGAAAAACAAACACAATGAGGGGATAAGTGATTAGAACTTATTTAAACAAACAAAAGGCACAATGGGGACACAAAGGATAAAAATATATATAGGGATAGGTTTAAAGGCTATGGCTAAACAAAAATGGCCTAAATCACTTCAAAACATGCAAAACTTAGACAGCATAGGTGCACAAAATAATACTCGGGCAGCGGAACAACCAAATTCAAATAACTTCTTTTTTTTTTTTTTTGGGAAATGACATATATTTGGTTGATACTGCCATGGAAGATATTTATAAATATATCTATTACAGTTGTTGACAACATATTTTGCATCTATAATTGTTCATATTGTTTAAATCTAGATCCAAAAGCTACAACAGTAATATAAAGCGTGCTAACTGTTTGATGATAAAGAAAAAACAATTAAGACATACAATTCAACTTGCTAAAAGAAATAGATACACCGAAGATGTCATGAAAAGACATGTGGTGAAACATAAAGCGAGTTGATAGGGTTTTACATGGAGACCCAATATCTATATATATATAAAGGAAGCCGCTTCTTAGCAAAAATAAATATCAAAATCATTTTTCAGCCACAATATTCTACGGCGTCGTTTTCCTTTAGCTTATAAATTCTGATTTCAAAATTTTTGTGTCTCCCGCCTATTTAGATTGTGATAAGATAGTTGTGATCTTACTCCTACAATTTAGGGTAGTGGCCTATTATCTACTCCATATTTAGTGTTGTAATCAGATTGGGTTGCGTGTAGGAGTAGTGTGGATGGGTATGGGATTGCTTACAAGTACATGCACTTTATTATTATTTATAAATTGCTCCCGCTCACTTCCTCGGCTATAAATACATGCTTATTGTGAGTGTTGAGCTTCAATGCAAAAACAAAGCTAAGTGTAGTAAATTACAAGGTTGAGATTGCTGATCCGTTATGCAATTCAAATTGAAATCTAAGCTGTCAAAGATCCTGTTTAATGCTCTGTTTTCTACCTTGCAGTGTCATCATGTCTGGCCAGTTTATTGTGGGGGGTCAGCTTCATCCTCAGCAAACTTCAAAGGCTATAAGGTTGCGTTGTGTGCGTTCTTATGTTGTTACTGAAAACAAAGGTGAAAAGTTAATAAGAAGTCAAGAATGTATATTTCATGATCAAGAGGTTTGTCAATTATATCTATATCTACCATTGTTTGAATTCTTATTCTTACGTTTAGCACCTCTTATATTTTTAATATCTAACTTTGTTGTTTATCACTTTTGTTCTAAATACAGGGTCTGTTCATCCATGTCCATATACCTAAGGATGTTGTGGCAAAATATAAGAACATATTCAAGGAGGGTAAAGTGTATGGCATTAGAAACTTCCTATGCATCACTAACTTCTTCAAGTATAAAACAAGCCCTCATCGTTACATGATGAAGATCAAACATGATACACTTGTGAAGGAATATACGCGTGTGAATTTCCCCAAAACAATGTTTCGCTTCAAGAGTTTTGAAGAAATACTTTCAAAGGAGGGAATTGATGAGAAAGTCTTGATAGGTTATATTTAAAAAAAATAATTCTAAAGTCAATATGATTTATTACCTCTATTGTGATGTTATGTTTTATTTAACTACTATGCTGTTTTTTCTAAATTCAGATGTCCTTGGTCGTATTGTGGAGATATATTCTCCACTGGAGAAGCTAATAGCAGGGAAGAAGGCTAGAATAATTGACTTTGTGCTTGAAGATTCTAGGTATGAATCCTAATTCTGATTTGTCTCTCTAATTTTGATTTGAAACTTCTATCTTATGCTTTTTCTGCTGGTTTTAAAATGGTATGTAGTCAGAGGCAGATTAAGTGTACATTGTGGGATGAGCACGTGGATCAACTAACTCCATACTTCAACTCAGTTGCTAAGGATCCAGTTATACTGTTGATTCAGCTCTGCAGAGCTAAATTCATGGACAGTGAGTTATATCTCTATTTACTTCTTCTATGTTTTTGGTTTATCCATTTCCCTCTATTTTACATTATTAGTAATAGTTATTAGTAATTACTAATGAGTAAACTAAATGAAAACTGCTATGAATATTAAAAAAAAAAAAAACAAACAAACACATGAGACTGTTGCAGTCATTAGTAAACAGTGATACCTAAGTAAACAGTCATTTATAATATGCCCAAAACAATCGAAAATAAATAGTTTAGAGTAAATAGGCAAAATCAGTCATTTTGCAGTCAAAATTATGTCCTATTCACTACTTTTATTTTTCAGATGGTGAAGTGCGCATTTGCAGTTCATTTGATGCTACTCAACTGTTTTTCACACACTCATGCAAAGAATTCCGTGAGTTAAAAGAGCAGGTTAGTTTTTCTAATCTATTTTTAGTGTTCTTCTTAATAACTCAATTGTGTGCTACTAATTTTTATTTACATGTTCTCTATTATTAGCTTTACCAGTAATCATACACCTTTACGATGTATAGATTCTGAAACCAGATTGTCTGATGGTAGTTTTGGCATTGCTGTGCATCCTAAAAATGTGTTGGTCAGTTCTATTCAAGATATATACGCCAAAAAACAGGTAATCTCTCTTCTTTTTTTTTTTTTTTTTTTTTTTTTTTTTTTTGTATTCTCTACTGGTTTTTTTCCTACTTTATTTATTTAACTCAATCTTACTTGCAGCTAGGGGAGTATTGGGTGGCAGGTATAATTGTTGGTGTAGAGAGTTTAAGTGACTGGTATTACATTTCTTGCAAGAGTAATTCTTGCAAGAAAAAAACTTGCTTCTGATGGTGGTATGATGTATTGTGCTGGGTGTAAGAGTTCTTGGCATGAGGGAGTTGTGAGGTATAGGCTTATTGTCCGTGTTGCTGATCATACTGGGGATGCTCCTATGCTGATGTGGGATCGTGAATGTGCGGAATTGGTTGGTTTGTCTGCTGGTGAATTAAAGGCTAAGTATGCAGTGGTAGGTATTTCTATGCCACATACTTATGTGCTTAAATGGTGAATTCACTAAATAGGCTGTGCATGTGTTTTCTGTTTTTAAAAATTTGTAGGGGAATGACTGTATTCCATCTGAGTTAGGGTGTTTGCGTGGCATGTCAATGCTGTTTCAAATTGCTATGAAGAAAGAGCAGGTTGAGAGTTACTATTCTGCATTCACGGTACTTAGGATTTGCAGGGATGAGGCATCTCTTACACAGTACTGCTCGAGTCTATCAGCTGGCATTTTACAACCAACCATTGGTCCATGTGATGTAGGTGGTTTTCTGGATGAGGATGAGGATGGTGATGTCGGTTCTGAGGTATATTCTTCTATCATTGTTTGGTTAACTTTGCCACTATGGTCTTATTCATTGGCCCTAATGTTATTTCCTACAGGAATGCTTTGGTACTGATAATGAAGAATGTGTTGAGGTGGATGGTGGTTCTCAAGGTGTCAAGGTGGACAAGTTTCAGGGCTTAGATGACATTGAACCTGGTGTAGGTGTTAGTGGTGCTGTTTTGCCTCTTAAGAGGTCTCTATTTAAAGACTTTGTTGATGTTGGGACTTCAAAGAAGGCTAAGGAAGTGGTGGTTAAGGAAGAAAAGTAATAGGTTATTCTATCTTTTTAAATGTAATGTAGAAGTACTAAGTGTTGACTGGCTGCTGTTTTTTGCTATTCCTTTTTGGTGTTTAAGGCTAGAAAATTGCTTAAGCTACAATGTACTCTTAGAAAATAGATATAATCTATTTTCATATTTTGTGATTGCTCTTTTGGAAGCTGTATTAGGAGTACCTAATGTACTTATCCTTAGTAGCAGCCAGTAAGGTCTTTGTAATCTACTTAGTTTTCTAATGTGAAATTACCTACTTATGATTAGAAGCTAATCATTGCAGTTAACCTATATAGTGAGAAGTATTCAAATAAATAATCCAAACACATAATGTAGCTTTGCATCAAAGTATACAAGTAATCGAATCTGGAAAGGGAAAAAGAATTGTAATGTTTTTAAAAAAGAGCTCTATAAAGAAAAAAAAAATATTGGAAATACATATACATACAGTTGTTCACAAGTAATTGGGAAAAAATTATCAAATAATTTTTTTTTTCGTATAAAATTTAATGTTTAATTTCAAATTGTTAGTAGGAGTAGATTGTTAAAAAAAAAAAAAAAAAAAAAAAAAAAAAAAAAAAAAAACTTTTAAAATTTGTCTAGCAATAATGCCATTTGTCTAGAATCCAGAAATTTATAATTCCATTTTTCTTGCAATGCTTCAAATAAATGCTTCAAATTATTTAGAACACATTTACAAAATACTAATGTCCTCCCAAAGTAAATTTCTGGAAATATATTTATAATCATGATCATATATATTTAATAAATGAACTTTTGAATACTTTTGGCTGCAAAGTCCTAATAAAATTGCTTAAATATATCAAGTAGTAGTATAAAAGAATTTGATTGTTGTCAACATAAAACAATGGCATCAGATTCCTTTTGTCATCATTTGCCTCTATTTTAAAAGCATTAGTAATTAGTATTGGGTAAAATAAATGAGAACTGTCTCAAAAGAAAAAAAAAAAAAAACAAACACATATAAATTTTCCAGTCAAATTCAAGGTGCACAATACTCAATACATACAGGTACAAATTGTTTTTAAATACACCTATAGCTTCTATCAAGCATTAATTGTTGATTGTAAGGTTTGACTAATGTAACTATTTGTTGATAGTGACTTCTTTTCATCTCTATTCAATTTCCTAAATGCCTCTTAAGAGGTCTCTATTTAAAGACTTTTTGGATGTTGGGACTTCAAAGAAGGCTAAGGAATTGGTGGTTATGGAAGAAAAGTAATAGGTTATTCTATTTTTTTTTTAAATGTAATGTAGAAGTACTAAGTGTTGACTGGCTGCTAGTTTTTGCTATTCCTTTTTGGTGTTTAAGGCTAGAAAATTGCTTAAGCTACAATGTACTCTTAGAAAATAGATATAGTCAATTTTCCTAATTTGTGATTGCTCTTTTGGAAGCTGTATTAACAAGAGTACCTAATGTACTTATCCTTAGTAGCAGCCAGTAAGGTCTTTGTAATCTACTTAATTTTCTAATGTAAAATTACCTACTTATGATTAGAAGCTAATCATTGCAGTTAACCTATACAGTGAGAAGTATTCAAATAAATAATCCAAACACATAATGGAGCTTTGCATCAAAGTATACAAGTAATCGAATCTCGAAAGCGAAAAAGAATTGTAATGTTTCTAAAAAAGAGCTCTATAAAGAAAAAAATATATTGGAAAATTATATATACATACAGTTGTTCACAAGAAATTGGAAAAAAAAAGTATCAAACACCTTTTTTTCGTATAAAGTTTAATGTTTAATTTCAAATTGTTAGTAGTGGTAGATTGTAAAGAAAAATTAAAAAAAAAACTTTTAAAATTTGTCTAGCAATAATTCCATTTGTCTAGAACCAAGAAATTTATAATTTCATTTTTCTTGCAATGCTTCAAATAATTTAGAACACATTTACAAAATACCATGTCCTTCCAAAAAAAAAAAACACATAAATTTTCCAATCAAATTGAAGGTGCACAATACTCAATACATACAGGTACAAATTGTTTTTAAATACACCTATAGCTTCTATCAAGTATTAATTGTTGATGGTAAGGTTTGACTAATGTAACTATTTGCTGATAGTGACTTCTTTTCATCTCTATTCAATTTCCTAACTATATATGCATAGCATTTAAACAGAGCATCTACACGCATTCAATTCATTCCCTACCCAAATTTTGCAGGTCTCCAACAAACTATTGCAACAATAATGAAAAAATTGAAAGGCTCAACTACCATATGTGGAAAAAGGAAATTGCAGGAAGAAAGTAAAGGTATTATTTTAACATACCTGTTTTCCTTCTTTGTAATTTTAGCAAATAAATATTTACTTAAGACCTGCAAAACTTTGCCTCAACTTTTCTGCTTTTATGTTTCTATCTGCAATATAAATTGCAGTTCTTTATATGTATGTGCTGAAACATACTCCGTTTCAATATATATATATATATATATATATATATATATATATATATATATATATATATATATATATATGTGTGTGTGTGTGTGTGTGTGTGTGTGTGTGTGTGTGTGTGTGTGTAAAGCAATTAAGGTAAGTTTTACCATTTCAGGAGATTGTTGCCTATGTGTGTTTTTGAATGTTCAGTGAGTCTCCGCAATTTGGAATTCCTCTGCTATGGGTTATTGACCAAATGGCTACAGCAGTATAAACAAATAATACAACCCTCATATTAGTACCAAACAATGAAACTTAAGTAACTAAACACACCAGCTGCCAGTATACTGACTGTCTCAAAATTTTTAGCTAGGTTTTCGCAGTTCTTAAAAGTCTGAAAAAAAAACGGAAGTTGTTAAAATTGTGTTTTACCTTACTGATACTGACGATTTATGGTAGATCCTAGCTGATTCTTGCTCTCTGTAGTATGAATTTCGCCTTTGGTGTTCGGTGTAGTAGAAGTCAACGATTTGTAGGCTAGGGTTTTTGGTTTTGGTAATTCCGGTATGCATTTTGAACTGAGTAGTATAAATGATTGATTTTTGTGTTTATGGAGGGTAGTATTGTAGAAGATGAGAGTCGGAGAAGACAGATCGCGAAGCTTTCTATCTGTTATAAACCATAACTTTACATGTGAAACTAGAGTTTTCGATGTTCAATGTTTGGGCCCTTTAGTCGGTGGGTTCTGGCCGACGGTAAGGACTTAATGGGGGAAAACGGAAAGCTTGGTTGATAATAGTGATGGGGTGTTAGGTCTGAACTGGAGTTTCTAGAATGAGTAGTGCGATAGAGAGAAAGGGAAGACGTAGGTGAATGCGTGATTGCTTACCATCTACATTCCACTTTAATTTTTTTTTTATTTAAAAATTATTTATTAATGACTTTGTTATAATTGTTGGACTTTATAATAAATAAATACAATATAAATACAATAATACCAATGGAAAAGCTTATTTAAATACATTTAGCCATGACCTTTTCTTGGTGTATTTAAATGGTGTTATTGTGCAATTAAATTTAGATTTATTTGTAATGTGTTGATGTCAACATTATGTTTAATGTTGTTGTAAATTGAATATATTTATTTCTGCATGTTCTTTTTATTGAATATATATATATATATATATATATATATATATATATATATATATATATATATATATATATATATATATATATATATATATATATATATATATGATTTTGTGTATTTTATTGAATTTTAAAATAAAAATTTTTTAAAGCTTTCCGTATAAATTTTTTATATTATTGTAATCATATGTATCTGTAATAAATAGTAAAAATCTAAGTATTAGAATGATAATTAAACGAATTTAATTTAACACTTAGTTTATTATATCCATAAATGTTATGATTAGAGTATTGTGACCATATATATGTTAATATCTACTAATTTTGTGAAATTTATATTCAGGAAGTCTAATGTCAAAATTTTAAAGATTAAATTGAAATTATATACAAGATATATCGTATATAATTTTAACATTTATGGGTCATAAATTTAATAGAGTCAAATTTAAATTAATAATTATGCAAAGTAATTTATTGTTTAAATTTGTTTCTATTGAGCTTTAAGTTTGTCAATATATGTGTGTGTGTGTGTGTGTGTGTGTGTGTGTGTGTGTGTGTGTGTGTGTGTGTGTGTGTGTGTGTGTGTGTGTCAGAGAGAGAGAGGGAGAGAGAGATTCTAAAATAAATGAATTTAATAATTTAACTAAATTAGTATAAAATATTTATTCCTTTAATGGGTCTAATCAATATTATATTATTAGGTGCTTATTTGATTTGTTGTTGTTGTTCATTATTGTGTTGATTTGTATATCTTAACTATTCATTAATTGATTTATTCTATTGTAGAGTTGTATATTGACCTTGGAGATCCGGTTTTTAAGTGTACTCATTGTAGTGCATTTTTTTGGTCAGAAGAGAGATTGAAGAAGGTAAAAGTGAATGGTGGCCCGAGATATTCAGTTTGTTGCTCTAATGGAAAAATTAAGTTGCCAATGTTGAATGTTCCACCAAAAACAATTCTTGACTTATTTTTCAAACCGTGTGCACGAAGTAAGCATTTTTTGCAGCATATAGGATCGTATAATAACATGTTTAGCTTCACATCTATAGGAGGTCGTATTGACAAAGAAGTGAATACAGGGAGGGCGCCTCCAATTTTTAGGTTGAATGGACAAAATTTTCATTTATTGGGTAGTTTGTTACCTATTGAAGGAAATCGACCTAAATTTGCACAATTATACATTCATGACCCTGAAAATGAGATGTGTAATCGATTGAACTCTGCCAGGTATATTATGTCTTATTAATGAATATTATTTCTTTTAATTATACATACATAATTATCAAGTGATATCAATATCTTTTGAATTTTAGGGGTAATAATGATCTCAACAAACTAGATGAAGATATTGTTTCTGACCTTCAATTAACATTGGATGAAAATAATGATTTGGTAAAATCATTCGGGATGGCTCACGATGCAATAGTTACCGATCCGACTATGGAAGTTAGGATGAAATTGATAGGGAAGCGTAGCCAAGATGCCAAAACGTATAATTTGCCAACAGTGTCTGAGGTTGCAGCTATAATTGTTGGTGATCTGGATCCCACGTTGGGTCAGCGAGATATATTGATAGAAACAAGATCGGGTGTGCTAAAAAAGAATTAGTGAGCTTAATCCAGCATATCTCCCTCTTCAGTATCCAATTCTGTTTCCATAGGGTGAAGATGGTTATAGAGAAGATATTCCTTTTAATGTTGAACAAAATATTCATACAGGAAGAAGACATAGTATTTCTCTTCGTGAATACCTATCATTTCGTATTCATGAACGATGTAGTGAGATTTCAACATTTCTGTTTGCGAAAAGATTGTTCTAACAATTTTTAGTCGTTGGGTATACGATGGTGGAATCTGGGAGATTGTTGTATGTCCGTACGCATCAACAGAGTCTGCGTTGTGGATTTTATAGAGGTTTGTTTGACGCATTGACTCGTGGGGAAATTGAACCTAGAACTCAAGGTCGACGAATTGTTTTACCTTTTAGCTTTACGGGTGGTGCACGGTATATGGTTCAAAATTATCAAGATGCAATGGCAATTTATGCTTGGATTGGTTATCCAAATTTATTCATTACATTTACATGTAATCCAAAATGGCCAGAAATACAACGCTTTTTAGAGCAAAGGCTATTAAAACCAGAAGACCGGCCCGATATTTTGTGCCGCGTTTTTAAAATGAAATTGGATTGCTTAATAAGAGAGCTTCGTTCGGGAACTGTTTTCGGTAAAATTTTGGCAGGTCTGTAATCTACAATCCGCTAGCGATGTATTAACTTTTTTATTCACTTTCTTATCTTTCCGCTTTTGTTTGCAGTGATTTATACTGTTGAATTTCAGAAGCGCGGGTTACCACATGCACACATACTATTGTTCCTTGATCGTGTTGATGCTAACGCGCTCAGTGATGATATCGATTCCATTATTTCAGCTGAGATCCAAGTATGGATGATGATTTAGAATATTACCAAGCTGTTGAGGAGTTTATGATACACGGTCCATGTGGTGTTGCCAAAAAAAAATCTCCGTGCATGGTTAAGGGCCGTTGTTCAAAACACTTCCTAAAGAAATTTATAGAATCTTCCGTTATTGATTCCAGTGGTTACCCTATTTATAGGCGTAAGGATGATGGCAGGACAATTCTGAAAAGTGGTGTTGAGCTAGATAATAGATTTGTTGTGCCCCACAATAGATATTTGCTGCTGAAGTATAGAGCACACATTAATTTTGAGTGGTGTAGTCAATCTCAGTCAATAAAATATTTGTTTAAATATGTCAACAAAGGCAATGACCGAGTTACTGCACAGTTTTATAAGAGCACTAATTCTGAAGATAGTAGCGAAGTTATTGATGAGATTAGTATGTATTATGATTGCCGATATATTTCTCCGTGTGAAGCTGTGTGGCGTTTGTTCAGCTATGACATCCAGTTCCGTAATCCCTCTGTAGAACGGTTAAGCTTCCATCTGCCAAATGAACAAAGCATTGTTTTTTATGATTGACTTATCTATTGAGAATGTGCTTGAAAGACAAACAATTAAGAGTAGTATGTTTTTAGCATGGTTTGAAGCTAATAAGAGGTATCCCCGAGCTAGGGAATTGACCTATAGAGAAATGCCTCATTGTTTTGTGTGGAAAAGAAAAGAACGTGAATGGCAACCAAGAAGACGTGGTTTTGCTATAGGCCGTATGTTTTATGTGCCACCTGGTACTGGTGAGATCTTCTATCTTAGGTGTTTATTGAATTTAGTTCGTGGTCCAATATCTTTTGAAGAGATTCGCAATGTTGATGGGATTCAATATTCATGTTTCCGTGATGCGTGTTATGCTCGTGGTTTGATTTGTGATGAGAAGGAATATGTTGATGCAATACTTGAAGCAAGCCATTGGTCCATTGCCTCAGCTCTTCGCCGTTTATTCGTGACTTTGTTAACGTCTAATTGTTTATGCCAACCTGAAAAAATTTGGGATGTTGTTTGGCCACTTTTGTGTGATGATGCAGAGTTCAATCAGCGACGAGAGTTACAAAATCCAGGTAAATTTGTATTCACGAAATGCCTAATTAAAGTATCTATTGTATGATATAGTTATTGATTATAACATTTTATACTACTAAACATTAATATTAGTTTCAAAATTATATATAGATTTATTATTATCAGACGATGTGAAGAAGGAGTATGGTTTGCTTGAATTAGAGAAACTTTTGTCGACATGGAGTAAGAGTTTGGGTGATTACCCGTGTATGCCCGTTCCTGAATTGTCTAGCTTGGCTAATTCTCATAATCGATTATTGTTAGAAGAATTGGCATATGATTGTGCATTGCTGAGCAATGAACATGATGACATGGTAGCAAAGCTAACTACCGAGCAGAGAGATGTTTACGACACAGTTATCGGAGCTGTTTTTGGTACAACAGGTGGTTTGTTTTTTGTTTACGGTTATGGAGGTACTGGGGAGACATTTGTGTGGCGCACTTTGTCGGCTGCACTTCGATCACAACGCAAGATAGTTCTAAATGTGGCATCCAGTGGTATTGCATCATTATTAATGACTGGAGGGCGCACTACGCATTCACGATTTGCAATACCGATAATTGTGAATGAGGATTCCACGTGTAATATATCACAAGGGAGTGATTTAGCTGAACTGATCATCAAATGTAGTTTAATTATTTGGGATGAAGCTCCTATGATTCATAAACACTGTTTTGAAGCATTAGATAGAACGATGCGAGATTTGTTACGATTTACAAATCCATTGTGTCCTAATTTACCATTTGGAGGGAAGACTGTTGTACTAGGAGGTGATTTTCGCCAAATATTGCCAGTGATACCAAGGGGTGGTAGACAGGATATTGTTGGTGCTGCTATTAATTCTTCGTATTTGTGGGCTCATTGTACGGTTTTGAAATTGACACAGAATTTGAGATTGCAGAGTGTTGGTACTGATGATGAAAGGCAAGAGTTATCTACTTTTGCTAATTGGATTGCTTCAATCGGTGATGGTGAAGCTGGTGGACCAAATGATGGTGACATGGAGGTTCCCATTCCCCATGAGAATTTGTTACATACAGATGGTGATCCAATCCGAGGAATTGTGGAAAGTACATTTCCTATGTTTCGAGAACAACAACATGACAGCTGATTATTTAATTAGTCGCACAATTTTGGCACCAACTCTTGAAGTTGTAGACGAAGTTAATGCGTACATGACCAACTTGAATGTTGCCGAGTGTAGGACCACTGAGAGTACCTCTGATGTTGTGGCTGGGTTACACACTCCGGAGTTATTGAACGGGCTAAAATGTTCTTGGTTACCAAATCATTGCTTAACATTGAAGATTGGGTCTCCTGCTATGTTGTTGCGAAATATTGACCCTTCAGCTGGGTTGTGTAATGGTACACGGTTAATTATTACAAGATTAGCAGACCATGTTGTTGAAGCAAAGCTCTTAGTTGGCAATGCAGCAGGCTCCAAAGTTCTGATCCCGCGTCTGTCCCTAACACCATCTGACAGTACATTGCCCTTCAAATTTCAAAGGAGGCAGTTCCCGCTTATGCTGTCCTATGCAATGACAATAAATAAAAGTCAAGGACAAACGCTTTCTACTGTTGGCCTACTTCTGAGAAAACCTGTTTTTGTACATGGCCAGCTATATGTTGCATTGTCTAGAGTCAGTTCACCAAGAGGGCTTAAGCTACTCATTTGCAACGAAGATGAAAAGTGTGCTTCTTCAACGATGAATGTTGTGTACAAAGAAGCGTTTAATAATTTATAACAACTACATATTATTAAATCTTTGTTATAAATTGCATGTTATTTTGGTGATCTTAGTAATTATTTACTATTTTGGCAATCGTATATGTACAATTATGTGTAACTATATACATGTCTATGTGTGTGTGTGTGTGTGTGTGTGTATATATATTATTTAACTATTTATGAATTTCTTTATTTATTTTCATACCGTGCAACGCACGGGTGGAGTACTAGTTGATCATAATAAAATAGATATCTTTCCATGATATTATGTTCCGCTATTTAATAAACTAGCAGCATAGCTAATAACACAGTCACCACATATTTATATGGGTTGCCTATAAATACTTGTTTTAAAAAAATCCCAGATGGATTTAAATTCTCGAAATGTAAGCAAAAATCACAACGTGAAGAGTGTAAAAATAATATGTCTCTTTTATAGTCAATAATTGTTGGTCCCAAAAGAGGTAAGGTGAAAGTCTAGAGGGGGGGGGGGGGGGGTGAATAGACTTTCAAACTTTTTCGCACAGCACAACAATTGCTAAGCCAGAGATAAACCAAAACTCTTAACTAGATTGTTAGAGTATGGTGCACAGCGGAATTAAATAAAGATAAAGTGTGTGTGAGATTGTGTGAGCAGTATATCTCGTGTAGAGCAATTAAGTAAAGAGCAGTAAGTAAAGAAAGCAGTAAAGAACACAAGACAATTATAGTGGTTCGCGAGGTGGTGTAATCCTCCTACTCCACTTGCTCTTCTCTCCAAGAGCAATTCACTATATCTACCACTTCTTGGTTCTAAGATACAATGAATTTCCGTGATCTAGTGCTTTGATCACAAAGCCCGCACTAATCACGCCCAGTGACACCACACTACTGCTTCGAGTTTCACGTCGCCGCGCTACTATCCCAGGATTTCACGACTCCGCGTTACTTCCCCCCCCCCCCCCCCCCCGTCTTCCACACTCCGGTAGAAACGTATCCCGTGATCTAGTGCTTTGATCACAAAGCCCGCACTAATCACGCCCAGTGCCTCCGACACTGCTGCTTCGGATCTCACAGCTCCGTGTGACAATCCAGGATTTCACAGCTCCGTGCTACTTTCCTCCCTTCTCTTGTTTTGCTCCAAAACAAGTGTTGTCTTGCTTCCAACTTCTGAGACTCTGTAGTTGATCTTCAATGATGTGCAGGTCTCTTTGATGAAGATGAAACACTCTGGAATGATTTCTCTTGAACGCTTTGAGTGTTTTCTCTCTTTGAGTGTATCAAGTAAAGCACTTGATATTTATGCTCTGTTTAAGAACTCTAAGAATATTTTTCTTTTGTAGCTCTCTGAGTTCTTTTTCTTTTCTCACTTCTCACTTGAAGATTTTTGGTATGCTCTGTACCAAATGAGATTTTTGCTCTTTGCTCTATTTAGCTCTTTTTCGTGTTCACTGCTCTGTTCGTTCCCCCTGATCTTCGAGTCTTCATATATTCATCATTTTATAGCTGGTAATGAGAATCTGTCCGTTGGAAAGAGACGATATCATTTTTGAAATATTGTATCTTTTGTCAGAGATCTTATCTTATCTTCTGCAAAGTGTCAGAAGAGATAAGATAGCCGTTGGTAGAGCTTCAACTCCATGTAAATGAGTTCCCAAATTTCATCTGATATTCCTCTGGTTTTACGTTGAGTGGGAATATCTGGGCCTCTGTTTTGGTGTAGAATGGCTTCTCTGATCAGCTCTGAAGTGGTCCTTGTATCTTTGAGATTTAAAAATATTCTTCAATTTAATCCCATACTAGTTAAACTAGTATTTTTCCTTGTGAGAATATTTTTACTGTAAGTTCAACTTCATCTTCTTCATTCTCACGTCTGGGTGTTCTCAAACTTCAAACTGGCTTTGAACTTCCTCCCAATTTGAATTTCTCCTTTGTAATTGACACCCAATTTCAATTGACTTGTAATTGGCACCCAATTTGAATTTCTCCATTGTAATTGGCTTAATTGGCACCCAATTTGAATTTCTCCATTGTAATTGGCTCCCAATTGACTTTGACTTGCAATTGGCTCCCAAACTTCTCTTGATGCTTCAATTACATCCAATTTTGAATTGTGTTGACTTTGACTTCAAAATTGGCTCCCAGACTTCAATTACTTCCAATTTTGAATTGTGTTGACTTTGACTTCGAAATTGGCTCCCAGACTTCTTGTGTTGACTTTGACTTCGAAATTGGCTCCCAGACTTCTCCTGGTATTGAATTTCATCTCAATTCAATTGCTCCTCAATGTCTTCTTTTAATTGGTCCCCATTTTGAAATTGCATCCCATACAACAATCTCAATTGGTTCCCCATTTTGAAATTGCATCCCATACTACAATCTCAATTGGTTCCCAACTTGAATTGATTCCATGTGAAACTTGCTCCCAATTTCAATCTCTCTGAAACTAGCTCCTATGAAATCGGCTCTTTTAATTGGTCCCCATTTTGAAATTGCATCCCATACTACAATCTCAATTGGTTCCCAACTTGAATTGATTCCATGTGAAACTTGCTCCCAATTTCAATTTCTCTGAAACTAGCTCCTATGAAATCGGCTCCCAATTCAAATTCGAAATTGGCTCCCAGACTTCTCCTAGTATTGAATTTCATCTTAATTCAATTGCTCCTCAATGTCTTCTTTTAATTATTGGTCCCCATTTTGAAATTGCATCCCATACTACAATCTCAATTGGTTCCCCATTTTGAAATTGCATCCCATACTACAATCTCAATTGGTTCCCCATTTTGAAATTGCATCCCATACTACAATCTCAATTGGTTCCCCATTTTGAAATTGCATCCCATACTACAATCTCAATTGGTTCCCAACTTGAATTGATTCCATGTGAAACTTGCTCCCAATTTCAATCTCTCTGAAACTAGCTCCTATGAAATTGGCTCTTTTAATTGGTCCCCATTTTGAAATTGCATCCCATACTACAATCTCAATTGGTTCCCAACTTGAATTGATTCCATGTGAAACTTGCTCCCAATTTCAATCTCGAAATCGGAGCCCAATTCCTTTGAATTGGCTCCCAAGTGCAATTGCTTCCCAATTTCCACTTGTGCTTCCCAATTTCCACTTGTAATTGGGCGCCCAACTCCATCAGACTTAATTAGATTTGGCTTCTCAAATTTTACCTTGTAAAATTATTGATGGTGAGTTTCAAACTTGAGCCATTTCGCATAACATATCAAGCATCTTCCACTTCGTCCATACAGCTTATTGATTAAATCTCCAATCATCTTTGATGTACTCCTTTCTTTCCATAGATGCTTCATCTTCAAGTCAAATTCATGCAATCTTCCAATCTTAATTTTCTTTCATGAAAATTCTTCTGGGATATCTTATTGTAGCATTGACGTGATTTTCATATCATTCAACTTCTTCTTCTATTTGTCATTTTCTCCAGACAAATTCTTGATTTTAGGCTTTATATCTTCTTCTTCTATTTTCATGCATCTTCCTCTGTTTTTCTCTTTTGCAACTTAAATAATTTCCCGATCATGGTCTTAGACTCTACTAAACCTATGAAATAAAATTAGGGGATCTACAAATACATATTTGGCATATCAAAACCATTACACTTTATTCCTAACAATAATTATTTAAGCCAGGGACGAAGCCAGAAATTTTGTTGGGGGGGGGGGGGGGCGAAACAGTATAGACGGATTCAGAAATTTTTTTTAGTAAAGGTGAAACATTAAAACAAAAGAGATAATTTAAAAATAAATAAATAAATTACTTAAGAAATATAGTTGTAGATATTGTTGGATATGGACGAAAAATAAAACACATCGAAAATTTATAAAAATATTCATAACAAAATATGAAATATAATTAATGAATTGTAAAACTATGTTGATGCTAAAATTTGAACCCTTGACCTCATTATTATTGCTAAATATGTACATTACCACCTGATCTAACTCACTCTTATTAACATTTTATATTTTTTTTATACTAATACTAAAACCTGTACTAAATATACATATATACATATATACATACAAAGACTATATATGGGGTGGGGGTGGGGGTGGGGTGAGGCCCCCCTTTGGCTCCGTCCCTGATTTAAGCATTTTCCTTCTAAAAAATTTAAAGATGTATTATCACATGCATGAAACATGACAAAATATGTACATGCCTAGAGATGGTATGTAAAATGTCCTAAATACCTTATATATATACTTCGTTCTTTTGGTATATTAATTGCTGTCCAATATATCGAGGACGATAAATGACCCATTTAAACATAAACAGGATTAATTTTTAGGACCAGAAGTCCACTGTATTGAAACGTCATTTTGAATACTTATTGGGACTAAAAATCCCGCCCCCATGCCAATTGCATTTGTAATATTTTTGGTGACTCTCTTAGAATTATTATAAAATCATGCTTACCAAGTGGCTTGTAATCCACTGATATCGGGTTGCTCCCTTAAGTGGGAGGTGTAAGGTTTGAACCTCAGTTGAAGCAAATAGTGTGAATATGTAGGGTATCCCCCTTCCTTATAATAAAAAAATCATGCCTTAGAATGATGTTTAGTTTATATTGTGGACCAATTTAGGCTTTAAGCTTTATTCAGACTGATGATAATACCTGTTCTAATGAGATGAGAAAAAAGGACAGTACGTAGCAAATCAAGGTAAAATATTTGTAAATATTGTCATTGATGCCTCTTTTATCAATTCAATAGACATGAAGTCATCATATTAGGAACTAATCAAAACGTATATATTTTTCTCCTTATATAAAATTCCTTTACTCCAGAAGAGTGATATATGTTTTGAAGATTTACTCTATTGACAATTTTGTATTCACTAAATCTCTACCTACAAAAAATATATCCATAAGACTAATATATGTAGGTTAAGGAAAATGTTACATTGTTTGTTGCTCCCCTGAAAACAACATTAATTAAATAACATTTTGTATTCATTGTTTGTTGCTCCCCTGAAAACAACATTTTTCTTAACCTAGGTATATTAGTCTTATGGATATAATAATGTATGTTTTCATACATTATTAAAAGAGATGAAACCATAAAAGCTACTGCAAAATGGTGTGTTATCTTTTGATTTCGGCAGAATAATAAGGCAACCAAAGAATATCTTTCATAGTTTTGGCTGATTAAGGGACAGCCAAACAATTGTTTAATCCCCTACTCTTTGTAATCTGCTACTTTTGCCTGATGGAAAACTTAGTGCATGATAAAAGAGAAGATGGAATTGATTGAGGAGATTACATGAGAGAAGGTAAGTGTGTGTTGAGAAACTGAATGAATGAACTGATCAGTTCTAACAACAAAACAACAGAAAACTTATATGCTAGATAGATGGAGGGAATGGCAGTTATAACTGCCAAAAAGGAGAAAAGACAATAAAGCCCTCAGGGCTGATTCTGATTCTTCTTTCCAGTGAGTTGAGCTGCTGTGTGTTGATGTGAATGAATGTGCAAGGCTGAAGCTTGTTTCATCATCCCCCCGTAAGCTGGAGCATGAAGATCTTGAAGGCCCAGCTTATCATGAAAAACATCAAAGCTAGGTTTGGCCAGGGCTTTAGTAAAGCCATCTGCAGTCTGATTTTGAGAAGAGACTGCCAAGAGCTTGATTATTCCATCACTCACTTTTTGTCTAACCACATGACAATCAAGTTCAATGTGTTTAGTTCGTTCATGGAACACATAATTCTCTCCAATAGCAATGGCTGAGTTGTTGTCACAATATAGAGCCACAGGAGTATGAAAGACTATTCTCAAATCTGCTAGCAGGTATAAGAGCCACTGAACTTCACATGTTGTTGATGCTAAGGCTCTATATTCTGCCTCAGAGGAGGATCTTGAAACAGTGGCCTGCTTTTTGGTTTTCCATGAGATTAAGGAGGCTCCAAGATAGATGCAAAAACCAGTAATGGATTTCCTGCTTTCAATACAATTTCCCCAGTCTGAATCTGAGAAGCCTTGCAACTTAACCTCTGAACTTGCAGAGTACAGTAGGCCTTTTCCAGGTGCTCCTTTGATATATCTTAACACCCTATGAGCTGCTGTTAGGTGTGTATCCCTAGGTTTGTCCACAAATTGACTAAGTTGCTGGACAGCATAAGATATGTCTGGCCTAGTGTTGGTGAGATAGAGAAGTTTCCCAATCAACCTCCTATAGATTTCAGGTTCTTCAAGCAATATCCCATCAAGAGAAGTGAGTTTCTGTCCTGTGATTGCAGGGGTTTTGGCAGGTTTGGCTTCAAGGAAACCATTTTCTGCTAAGATCTCCATGGCATACTTCCTTTGGCAGATATTGATGCCAAGATGATTTCTGAAGGCTTCAATTCCTAGGAAGTAATTGAGATGGCCAAGGTCCTTGATCTTAAAGGCTTTATCCAACATTTGCTTCAATTCATCAATGTGGATGGAATTAGTCCCTGCCACTAGGATGTCATCAACATAAACCAATAAGGCCAAGAAGGAGCCTTCTGACTGCTTGGTGTAGAGAGAAGGATCTGCTTGAGACTGCAGAAAACCATTAAGCAGTAAGGCTTTAGTTAGTTTTGCATTCCATTGTCTACTTGCTTGCTTGAGTCCATACAAAGATCTCATTAGTTTGCAGACCTGATTAGGCTTGGCATTTGGAAAGCCTGGTGGTAGAACCATATACACTTCCTCCTCCAAATCTCCATGCAAGAAGGCATTGTTGATATCAAGTTGTTGGACATCCCAATTTTTGGCAGCAGCCACAGCCAAAAAGGTTTTAATGGTGGTCATCCTTGCCACAGGAGAAAAGGTCTCAATATAATCCACACCTAACTGCTGAGTGTACCCCTTGGCAACAAGTCTAGCTTTGTACCTTTTTATAGAACCATTTGCTTTATGCTTTACTTTGTACACCCATCTGCAGCCAATGGGGGATTTTCCTTTAGGTAATTCAGTGAGGATCCATGTGTTGTTCTGAATGAGAGCTTCTATTTCCACTTCCATAGCTTTTCTCCATTCTTCATGCATTACTGCCTCTTTGTAGGACTGATGCTCATGAGAAGAAGAAATAGAGGCTGCACAGAATTTGTGAGCAGGGGATAATCCTTGGAAAGAGATAACCTGACTGATGGGGTGAGGTGAGCTGGTCTGGCCAGAGGCAACAGACTGACAGATGTAGTCTTGAAACTTAGGAGGAATGTTTCTCATTCTCATGGACCTCCTTGGTTGTTGCTGTGCATCATGATCACTAGGGCTATTGAGGAGGATTTCAAACTGTGGCTGATCACTGTGGCCATGCTCATATTGTTGCTCATCAACATTGTCATGATCATTTATATGGCTGTCTAAGTTAGGTTGTTGAGTATGGTCATCTGAGAGATGGTTATTCTGTTGATAATCAAGATGCTCATCTGTGTGCTGATCACTTCTGAATGTGGATCTGGGCGACTCATCATTTGTCTGACAAGGAACTTCATTTCTCTGAACTGACTTTAGAGGGTGGATATATGCCTCCACAGAAATTGGCACCAAGGGTAGAGATGGATCAAACAGTCTTGGCATAGAGATCTCTTGCTCCAAATTAGAACTATTTCTTTTAAAAGGATATGCTTCTTCATGAAAGACAACATCCCTGGAAATAAGAACAACTTTGTCAGTCACATCATATACTATATATCCTTTTATATCAGCAGGAAACCCCAAGAAAATGCATTTCTTGGCACTGGACTGCATTTTGTTCCTTCCCTGTGGTATGGTGGCAGCAAAACAAAGACAGCCAAAAGACTTCAAATGATTGTAATCAACACACTTGCCACACATGACTTCAAAGGGGGTTTATCCATCAAGGACCTCAGTAGGGAGTCTATTGATGAGATATGAGGCATGCAAAACACACAGTGGCCCCAGAAAGCATCAGACAGTCCAGACTGGAATTTCAGAGATCTAGCCACATTTAAAATGTGTTGATGCTTCCTTTCTGCTACCCCATTCTGTTGGGGTGTGTAAGTGCAAGATCTTTGGTGAATAATCCCTTTGTCATTGAAAAAGGTGTTCATGAAGAACTCAGTTCCATTGTCTGTTCTAACCACTTTGATCTTTGCACTAAACTGAGTAGAAACAAGGTTGTAGAAGTTTTGAAATATTGACTTAACCTCAGACTTATGTCTCATAAGATGTAACCATGTGAATCTGCTACAATCATCCACAATAGTTAGAAAATAATGTTCTCCTTTTAGAGATGCCACAGCAAAAGGTCCCCAGACATCCATATGTATAAGATCAAAACACTGTTCTGATTTGGTAATGCTAACAGGAAATGTAGATCTTTTATGTTTGGCAAAATAGCAAGTGTCACATACAAAATCAGAAACAACATGAGGGGAAACAACTTTTATTCCTTTCAACATTTTCACTTTATTCATGGGATAATGACCCAACCTATTGTGCCATGTCTCAATGGACACACTACTACACAGAATCTCAGAGTTCTTTTCAACAGACTGACTTTTCTTCTTGGTGGGGGGATTGATCATCAGGTACAGACCATCCTTTTGCCTAGCCAAACCATCCACCATTCCATGATGGTCCTGAATTTTGCAATAGTCAGCTCCAATAATGATCTCATAGTTTGAATATTTGGTTAACTTGCTAGCAGAGATGATATTAAAAGAGAAGGATGGAATGAATAAAACATCTCTCAACAATATATTCATATGTAATCTGACATCCCCTATGTGTGTCACACTAACAGTTCCCCCATTAGGAAGTTTAACTAGGATCCCATGGACTGCATGATAGGACTCAAAATAATCCAAAGAGCAAGTAATATGGTCTGTTGCCCCCGAGTCTAAGATCCAATTATCAACAGAATTGATGGTATTAATAAGATGGAGATTAGAAACAAACTTGCCTCCATTTTGCTCCTGCATTTTGTTTCCAGTATTGGAGATGGCTGCTGCTGCACTGCTGAGGGAATTGCACCTTTGATTTTGATCTTGCAACATGACTAGAAGTTTCTGAAACTGATTAGCAGAAATGCCAACATCTGCAATTTGACTAGCACATGCACTTGAATTCTGCTGTGAGTCCTGAGTCTGTTGAGTCTGTTTCCTTTTGGATTTGTAGCCTGGGATCCATCCAGGAGGGAAACCATGTTTCTTATAACACTTCTCAACAGTATGTCCAAGCATCCCACAGAAAGTGCACTTAGGCACATTTTTCCCTGAATTATTGTTAAATTTCTTCTTGTTATAGGAGGTTGATGCTGCTACAACAGCCTGCTCTTCTGCAAAATCACCTTGAGCATTCTGAACTGCATTAGCTTGAACTAATTCAAGATTCCTGGAACTCATAGAACCTTTAAGCTTCCTTTCCATCTTCAAGGACATATTGAGAACCTTTTCCATAGTGGGAATGGGATCCATAACCAATATTCTAGACTTAACATTCTCATACTCATCATTGAGTCCTTCCAGAAAACGAATTATTTGGTCCTCCTCTTTTTCTTTCTGAATCTTACTCATGAGGGTACATGAGCACCTTGGCAAACACTCACACTTAGGAATAGGCCTCATAGCATTCATCTGAACCCATAATGCATTGCTTTTGGTAAAATATTCATTGATGGAGAGGTTACCTTGTGAGCATCTATAAATCTCATTCTGTAACTCTGTGATTCTGTGTGCATCCACTTGCGAATATCTCTTTTTAAGAACACTCCAAATGTCAGCTGCAATTTCAAAATACAGAACTCCTTCTGCAATTGTGGGATTAATGGATTTGAATATCCATGAACACACAATATTGTTGCACCGCTTCCAAATAGCATACTTAGGATCTTATTCTCCAGGGCTAGCTATGCTTTCATCAACGAATCCATACTTATTCTTGACCTCAAGGGCGATCTTCATGGATCTGCTCCAGGAGGCGTAGTTGACCTCCGATAGTAGTGGAGAAACAAGAACAAGGTTCGGATTCTCTGTTATATGCAGGTACATGGGGTCATCAAACTCTTCCACTCGTTGATTACTGCTTAGACTTGTCGGAATCTGACTTGAAGTAGCCGGATCGGCAAAATCATCGTCTCCGTTTCCGTTCCCCGTCACGACTGCCGCAACGTAGCTCCGGTGACGCTCTGAAACCATGATGGAAAACTTAGTGCATGATAAAAGAGAAGATGGAATTGATTGAGGAGATTACATGAGAGAAGGTAAGTGTGTGTTGAGAAACTGAATGAATGAACTGATCAGTTCTAACAACAAAACAACAGAAAACTTATATGCTAGATAGATGGAGGGAATGGCAGTTATAACTGCCAAAAAGGAGAAAAGACAATAAAGCCCTCAGGGCTGATTCTGATTCTTCTTTCCAGTGAGTTGAGCTGCTGTGTGTTGATGTGAATGAATGTGCAAGGCTGAAGCTTGTTTCATCATTGCCAGCGTAATTTTAAGGGGAAACAAACAAAAAAAGTCTTTCCGGGGGACAGCCAAACAATTGTTTGATTAATTGCTTCCAACTCATTAATTACCTCTTCTGCAACATCACTGGCTATGGCGGCTTTTGGTGCTGTAACCATTTTAATGGACATAGTACTCCATCAACACTTCCTCCAACCCACACCCATTTTCCCTCTTCGCAACAAAACAAAGCTCAGATTACTTTACAAAAATCTTTCTTCTTTGCAAACTTTTCTTGAACAAGATTTCAAAGTGGGGGAGTGTGATGAAACAATCAAAGCTTTGGAAGCACAAGTGAGAGATGTCTCGGTTGAACTAAGGTTCCAAATAGAAGACCAATTGAGATTGTTTTACCTGGGGAAATCCATGAAGCTTAGGCTTTACTCTGCTCAAAAGCTTCTCCCTATATCGGGCATGCCGCCTCATATAAACAAAAGGCTCAAATCCTTTTGCACGAAGCATCAACTCTTTCTCTATGGAAAAGAGAGTAAGGATGATGAGCAAGAGAGCAAGAATGAACAACAGATTGATGATGAACAAGAGAGCAAGAATGAACAACAGATTGATGAAGAACAAGAGAGCAAGAATGAATAAAAGATTGATGTGTAACGTTTATCCGTTACTATTATTATAACATTAGGATAAGTTATGATAATATTCAGTATTTGATATGTGGTGCAACACTAATAACCTAACAACTAGACTACCATTATGATTAGGAGTCTAGTTAGGGTTTAGGAGACCTAAAGACAATCAACCACAATGATGGCCAGTGGTTATATAAGGTCACTAGTCCTCTCACTGCTCACATTACATACCTCATACACCATCTAGAGAGAGCTGAGTAAAGTGAGAGACAAAGCACTTATCATCTCTGCAGCAGCCCGGATCGCTCAACCGTAAGAAGAACTATGGCTGGAGGTTAGTACGATCCTATTATCACATATAAGATTATGCATGTGATATTTTAGTCTAACAGTTGGTATCAGTCGCCATAAATAATCTCTGCCTAGTTTTTTTTTAATTGCTTAAATATTTACATATGTTGTATACGATTTTGTATAATTGAGATACATATGTGAATATTCTTGAGTTTGCAATTAAATTATCTGGGTTGCTGGAAATTTGGTGTTTTCTTTTTCCGCATTAAGAAATAGCAAAAAAAAAAAAAAAAAAAAAAATTGAAATTGGATAATTAAATTTTGGCTTGGCTGCTTCGTCGCTGTGCTACTGCCTTTGCATGAAGAAGATGATGATGGATGATGGTAATTAAGTTAATGGACCAGGTCTGGCCCAATTGGGCCAGACCTGGGCTCATTTAAAAAAAAATTACTGGGCCTGTTATGGTTTTGGGCCAAATCTGAATTGATATTTGGATTACATCAATTCATTCAGATTTACATCTTCATCATATTTGGACTTCTTTTAATTAAATTATCCAATTGAAATTTTTTTTATTAAGTCTATTATTAAATTATTATTCAACTTTGAATAATTATTCAGTTTTAATTTTTCAGTTGAATTTTAATTTAATAATGTTTTTCATTTTAAATTGTATTAAGTGTTACAATTTAATTGTGGAGTATTTGTGAGTAATATGCATAATCTGAGCATGCTATTTATCTCTTTATTGCAATAATTATTTGACTGTTATAATTATGCCTGTAGAAAAGCATGTTCATTAAGAAAAATTTAGAGCCTTTTAGGTCTAAATTATTTGTTATGCATGATTTAGTGCCTTGTAGGCGAATTAGTGCCTTTCAGGTTAGATTATGCATATTATTACTCACTCTTCAGTTATTACTCCACTCGTGCTCTTATAAAGTACCTAAAGCACATAAAGTACATAAATATCCGTAGTTTACCCTATTCAAAGCCTTATCCATAGGTTAAACTACTATTTAGATCTTTCAAACGATTTTACTTCAAAAATGAGAACACATGAATTAGGGAAGTTTCTTGGGGAGGAATACTAGTTCTATGGCCCTGGCTTAAACGCCTTGTTGCTACTAGTCCCCTTGCGACGCTACTCTGTCTAAGGAGTTGGTATTTAACCGAGCTTCGTCTCGACCAACTTTCCTGGGAGTATACCTAAAGATTGTCTATCATATTTTGGTTTAATCTGTTTGTTTGTTAGGTTTTCTTGCTAATGTGATTATGTTCTTTGGTTAATTAAAGAGTAGCCACAGCATCTTTAATTTTTCCAAAATCACATATTAAGTTTTACTCACATAAAGTTAAATGCAAGAATATTGTAATTCACTCTGCGTTATATGGTAAAATTTAGCCCACAGGCAATTTTGTTATATTTGTAGGGTTAATTAGGATGAAATACCATACTATGATCATAATTTGCCCACAGGGATTATGTATCGGCATATAGTTTTGGTAGTTTTGTCATTAAGGGTGGAAAAAAATTAAAATCGCACCCATTCCGTTTCCACCATTCAGTTTTGGTAAATTCATTATGCGTAAAAATTTAGCCCACAGGCAATTTTTATGGCATCCGAATTTATCTTTCGCATAATTTTACATTGGTAATATTATGTACTTCAGTATCTCTCTCTAATTTTTGTGCCTCGACAATATTCTAACCAAGCATTAATTATTATTCTTTACAGCAACTCATCCTGTCACCCAAACACAAATTAATGTTCCAATCCTTAATGAAGATAATCACAAGGAGTGGAAAGATGCAATTCTCAGACAATTAAGATTATTAGAGTTGGATTACGTTGTTCTCAATGAGGAACCCCCTGAGGTTACTGAAGAAAGCACTGGCGAAGCCAAGCAGCTTCGCGCTCGATGGGAGAAATCCAATCGATTATGTGTGATCTTCATTATGTCACGAATTTCCACAAAAATTCGTTTTTGCTTTGAGGACATTAAGAAAGCGAAACATTTTCTCAAAGCTATCGATGATAACTTCATTGAATCAAAAAAAGTTTTGGCAATGACTCTAATCATGAAGTTGAGAAATTTGCGTCTTTCCACTGTCAAGGGAACGCGTGAACACATTATGCAACTCAGGGATATTGCGGCTCAATTAAAGGAGTTGGAAATCATTCTACCAGATGATTATTTGGTGCTTTTTGCACTTGATACCCTTCCTCAGGAGTACAATCCTTTTAAGATTTCCTACATCACACATAAAGAGGACTGGTCTATCAATGAGTTGATAACCATGTGTGCAATGGAGGAACAAAGGCTTGTGGCTAAGCTTGGGTATGTTCCATCTTCTTTTGTTTGTTTCAAATCTAATATGTCAAAGTTAATACTAATTCTTGGTGGATTGACTCTGGTTCAACAATCCACATTGCAAACTCTTTGCAGGATTTGACAAAATTGAGACAGCTAACGGGAACTGAGTGTAGCGTCTTCTCTGGAAACAAGATTGCATCACCAGTCGAAGCTGTTGAAGTTTGCAATTTAGTTTTGGACAATGGTTTTGTAATGACATTAGAAAAGACATTTTATGTTCCTAGTTTTTCTAGGAACTTAGTTTCAGTATCTAGACTTGTACCCTTCAGTTATTCTTTTGAATTTAATACCAATAATATCAAGTTATTTCGTTATTCTACTTGTGTTGGTACTGGTACATTGTCTAATGGTCTTTTCCTTCTTAAATTAAAGAATTATTCAGTTTACAATTCTTTACATGTTCAAAACGGCACCAAACGGTGTAGTATTAACGACAATTCCTCAATGTTGTGGCATCGGAGATTATGTCATATCTCCCTTGAGCGTATTAAAAGGTTAGTAAAGGATGGAGTACATTTTACTCTAGACTATACTGACTTTGAGACTTGCCTTGACTGCATAAGGGTAAGCAGACAAACAAGTCAAAGAAAGGTGCCAATAGAAGTACAACGTTGTTGGAAATTATTCATACTGACATATGTTGTCCTGATATGACAATACCTGGTCAGAAACATTTCACCACCTTTATTGATGACTTCTCAAGTTTTTCCTATGTGTATTTACTTCATCATAAACATGAAGCATTGGATGCCTTTAAATCATTTAAAGCTGAAGTTGAAAACCAATGTAACAGGAAAATACACATAGTTAGGTCTGATACGGGTGGTGAATACTATGGTAGATATACTGAGAATGGACAAGCACCTGGTCCATTTGCTAAGTTTCTTCAAGAGCATGGGATTGTTGCCCAATACACCATGCCTGGTTCTCCTGACCAAAATGGTATAGCTGAAAGAAGAAACTGGACCTTTCTGGATATGGTGTGGAGTATGCTTAGCAACTCTAAGCTTCCTAAGCCGTTGTGGGATGAAGCACTTAAGACGGAAACGTATATATTAAACCGTGTTCCAACCAAGGCTGTCTCTAAGACACCGTTTGAGTTATTTAAAGGTTGGAAATCGAGTTTGCAACATATGCGTGTTTAGGGATGTCCGTCTGAGGTGAGGATATATAACCCACACGAGAAGAAACTTGATCCAAGGACGATTAGTGCTTTCTTTATTGGATATGCACAATCTTCTAAGGGTTATAGATTCTATTGTCCATCTCATACTACTAGGATAGTGGAATCAAGGAATGCTAAATTTCTTGAAGATGACTTGATTAGTGGGAGTGATCGGTTTAAGGACTTAGTTCCTTCCTTCGATCATATTGACTCTCAACCTTCTACGTCATCTGGTGGGGTTGTACTTATCCGCAGTGCTCCTTTAGTTATGCCTGCAGATATACCACCTACCGTTTAGGTTCCACAAACTGTTGAGGATCAACCTTTGGAAGAACCATTTCAGGACTTACAGCAACCGCCTGAACTAGATTTTGAACCAATGGTTGAACCAACTCAGGATATACAGCAAGATTCTGAGCCGATGCAGACTGAACCAATTCAAGAATTGCTACCAGTTCCTGAAGAGGTAGTTGACCTGCAGCCTGTGCAAGGCGGTGGAGGTCCAACATTAAGACGGTTTACTCGGATAAGGCGATCAACAGGTCCTAGTTATTATGTTTCGTATCTACAAGAATCTGACATAGGGGCAGAAAATGATTCTGAAACATTCTCTCGAGCCACAAATTGTGCACAGTCTGACTTATGGTTAGAAGCCATGAAAGATGAAATGAATTCCATGAAGGACAATGAAGTTTGGGATCTTGTGGAGTTGCCTAATGGGGCCAAGGCCGTTTGTTGCAAATGGGTCTTTAAGGCTAAAAGAAACTCATTAGGTAACATTAAGAGATACAAGGCCCGGCTTGTTGCCAAGGGATTTACTAAAAAAGAAGGAATCGATTACAATGAGACATTTTCTCCTGTATCAAAGAAAGATTCACTTCGGATCATTCTGGCATTAGTTGCACATTTTAATCTTGAGTTGCAACAAATGGATGTGAAAACCGCTTTCCTAAATGGTGATCTAGAAGAGGAGGTTTATATGAAACAACCTGAAGGTTTCTCTTCTAGGGGTGGTGAGCATTTAGTATGTAAGCTTAAGAAATCCATATACGGTTTAAAACAAGCCTCCCGTCAATGGTACATCAAGTTCAATGGGGTAATTTCTTCATTTGGTTTTGTTGAAAATCCCTCAGATAACTGTATATACCAGAAGGTGAGTGGGAGTAAAATTCGTTTCCTTGTTTTATATGTGGATGGCATCTTACTTGCCACCAATGATAAGGGGATGCTTCGTGAAACAATTTCTTTCTATGAACTTTGATATGAAGAATATGGGTGATGCCTCTTACGTTATCGGCATTAAAATTCGTAGAGATAGGTCCCGGGGTATACTGGGTTTATCTCAAGAAACCTATATAAACAAGTTTTAGAGAGATTTCATATGCAAAATTGTTCACCGAACGCTGCTCCCATAACTAAGGGGGATAAATTCAGTTTAGACCAATGTCCGGAAAATGACTTGGAGAAAGAATCCATGGAGAACATCCCTTATTGGATGTCTTGGATATATTTGAGTCTGTATAAGGCCGGACATTGCTTTTGCGGTTGGAATGCTTGGGTGTTACCAACACAATTTGGGGTAAGACTATTGGAGAGCTGTAAAGAGGGTTCTAAGGTATCTAAGATGAACCAAAGGTTACAAGCTTGGGTTTAGGCAGACGGACAATTTAGATCTTGTCGGTTATTCAGACGCGGACTTTGCTGGCTGTGTTGATTCTCAAAAATCAACATCAGGGTGCGTCTTTATTGTGGCCAGTGGGGCTATCTCATGGAGAAGTGTTAAACAGTCCTTAATAGCTACTTTTACCATGGAAGCCGATTTCGTTTCCAGTTTCGAGGCAACTTCATAGGGTGTTTGGCTAAAGAATTTTAACTAGGGGCTTAGAATTATGGATTCTATATCTAAGCCATTGAAAGTCTACTGTGACAACTCAGCTGCAGTCTTCCTAGCTAAGACCACAAAAGTGGGAGTCGAATTAAGTACATCGACATCAAGTTCTTAGCAATTAGGAAGTGTGTCAAAAATAAAGTTCTATTCTTTGAACACATTAATACTGGGTTGGTGTTAGCAGATCCCTTGACTAAATGCATGCCTTCAGTTAAATTCAAGGATCTGGTTTAGAAAATGAGACTTTCATCTACTTTGTGATTTGTATATACATTCAGTTTCAATAAAATTCTTTGGCATTCAGACATTTTCTCAATTAAGTGTGTACACATTCATTTGCTTCATATTGATGAGAAAATGTACTTCAGGGACTTGGAATAAACATAGGGTTTATTTCGTTGGGTTTTGTTTCCTAATTAAGTGCTCATTGGCAGTTTGCATTTGATCATAATGGATACTACTCGTGCTAATGAGAACATATCACTATGGTTGGTGTTTTTCTGTTATTGAGTGGTAGTGCTTGCACCAAGTGGGAGAATGTAACGTTTATCCGTTACTATTATTATAACATTAGGATAAGTTATGATAATATTCAGTATTTGATATGTGGTGCAACACTAATAACCTAACAACTAGACTACCATTATGATTAGGAGTCTAGTTAGGGTTTAGGAGACCTAAAGACAATCAACCACAATGATGGCCAGTGGTTATATAAGGTCACTAGTCTTCTCACTGCTCACATTACATACCTCATACACCATCTAGAGAGAGCTGAGTAAAGTGAGAGACAAAGCACTTATCATCTCTGCAGCAGCCCGGATCGCTCAACCGTAAGAAGAACTATGGCTGGAGGTTAGTACGATCCTATTATCACATATAAGATTATGCATGTGATATTTTAGTCTAACATGATGATGACAAGGAATGCCTCGTACTGAGCTACTTCGTAGGGCCCGCAAGGCGCGTGTCGTCTCAAATAAAGAAAAAGGTGAAATCTTGTTTCAGACGGGAAAGGAAAAGCAATGGTGATGGTGATGGTGATGGTGATGGTGATGGTAGTGGTGGTGATGGTGATGATAGTGATGGTGATGGTGATGACGCAGAGAGGAGGAATATGTTGTATGAAGCAGAAAGTGTAATCAAACAAGAACTGAGATCCTCTTATCTCAACAAATACATGAAACAACGGATACAGGCTACACAAAGGATTCGTCAACTCTTCATCCAAGGAATTAGGCTCACATCTTACATCAAGAAAGAGATGTTGATGAAGGTTAAGAATAATGCATACCACCAATCCAACAACTCACAAAACAACAATAATCCTGTTTCTCCTACAAGGCCAGAAGGCGGTAACATTACGGTTGGTGATTCAAAGTCTGCAATCAAAATGGTGGGCTGCGATGATGAGTTCAACACCATAATGGACTACCTGAGCCAGCAATCCTCAAAACGAGAAATTGTCTCAATTGTGGGAATGGGTGGCATCGGTAAAACCACCTTAGCTAGAAAGATTTATGAAGATGCCTCAATCATTTCTTGGTTTGATTGTCGAGCTTGGGTTACCATCTCACAGGACTATAATCCAACACAAGTGTTCCAATGCCTGCTTCGTTCTCTTGCCCTAGGGGCCAGTCACAACAATGGAGCTAGCAACTACGAATTGACTGAGCAAGTATACAAGCTTCTAAAACATCAAAGGTATTTGATTGTAGTAGATGATATTTGGAGTACAGATGTCTTGGATGATTTAATGAGATGTTTTCAGGATGACAATATTGGAAGTCGAATATTGTTGACCACTCGGCAAAAAAATGTGGCTGAGTTTGCTGATCCAGGACTCCAGGTAATAATTTTTGCCATACCTTGCGTTTTTTGGATTCAAATGAAAGTTGGAATCTTTTTCAGAGCAAGGTGTGTAAGAGATCAATAACTCTACTGTCCCCTCAATTTGAAAAAATTGGTAGAGAGATAGTAGACAAGTGCAAAGGATTACCTCTTGCAATTATTGTGGTTGCAGGACTCCTTTCAAACTCCAACCAAACCTCTATTGATAAATGGGAGCATATTGAAAAATGTGTCCCTGCTTTGAGTTTAGATCATTCTAATCAGCAGGGTGAGAACATCATTGATTTGAGTTACACCTTGCCTCACCACCTTAAACTTTGTTTTTTGTCATTTGGGTGTTTTCCAGAAGATTATGAGATTTCTGAATGGGAGATGGTGGATTTTTGGGTTCCGGAGGGATTTCTAATGGTTTTGAGGTCTGATGAGAGCTTGGAAGGTGTGGCAAGGACGAACTTTCAAGATCTTGTGGATAGAAATCTTGTTCTAATTCGTCGAGACAGAAATGATATAGAATTATATCAAATGCATGATGTCTTGCGTGAATTGGCTTTGAGAGAAGCCCAAAAAGAAAATCTTTTATGTTTCAAGAAAGGTTATGGTAGAATTAGTTTGAGGTGGAAGAGAAATCAATCAATAAACTCTTCCCATATATCTCAACCATGGAGCATCCAATCAAGAATTTGCAGTCACAAGAGTATAACTCCTACTACCAACACTTCTTCACTGATTCATAGAATTTATTTTGACAGGACTTCAAGACAGTATGCACATTTTAAGTTTTTAAGGGCATTGGAAGTATTCAATGGGGTGATAAATGTCCATAATATTTTGGAGATTGTGGGTCTAGTGCATCTGAGATAGTTATCTATTACTTATGGGTTAAATATGCCGTCTCTGCCTTTGTTCATGTTGCGGAATCTACAAGAACTACAAGTTCGTCATTATTCACCATGTGAACCCCTTGATATTTGGGGATTACCTCAATTAAGGAATCTCTATATTAGTGGCATTGCACTAGTTCCTCCAAGATCGGTTCATCATAATTTGGAGAGCATTAGAAGTTTGGATTATAGGAGTTGTACGTACAAAGGAGTTGGTCCTGAGGATCCCAAATCTAAGGACATTGGAAGTTATTACTAATTATAAAATTAGATGCGAAGCTCCCAATTGGTTAGAAAGTCTTGTCTATTTATATAAAGTGGAAACACTAGTGGTTCGTTGACGATGTCGTACTTCCGGAGTTTCGATCTATTTATTCTATGGGAATGCTAAGCCTAGAGAATTTTTTGCCAAATCTTAAGGAGTTAACTTTCTTTCTTACAAATTTAAAATGGAAGGATATGGATGTTGTTTGTAAGTTGTCTAAGCTTGAGGACCTCACATTGAATGCATGGGCTGTTAAGGATCAAAAATGGAAACCCAAAGATGGAGGATTTCTTCGATTGAAGTTCTTGAAGATATATCAGAACCCTCTACAATATTGGGAAGCCACTAGTAATCATTTTCCCGTCCTTGAAAATCTAGTCCTTTATTACATAGCCTCGAAAGAAATTCCTAGTGATTTTGCAGAAATAACTACTCTCAAATTAATCAAATTAAAAGGTTGTTCAGAGTCACTTATATCATCTGCTAAGCATATTCAAAAAGAGAAGCAAGAGTATGGAAATGACACATTTGTTGTTGATATTTTAAGGTCAGATTTCTATGTCTACCTTTGCTTTTCAAAAAAATAAAATATTAAATTAAGATTTATTTTTGAATCCTTATTTTTCATCATTGTAATCCAAATTTATATCAATTTCAGCGATTAATTTCTAAACCATATTCAAATGGTATGTTGCCCAGAGGTTTTTCCAACGCATCAAACTGTAAGTGTATTCACAGTAGAACGATACAAGAGTACAGATAGACTATACAATATCCTTTATACTTTCATAATGAGTAAGTTTTCTCTTTCTTTTTTGTTTTTAATTTTATTTTCTGGCCCACTGGTTATTTAAGGTGAGAGTAGGGTGCGCACTGGACATGCGGGTGGGGCTTCTTGGAGTGCATGCTTTGAAAGCTAGGGTGCTTCTTGGAGTGCATGCTTTGAAAGCTAGGGTTTGATCGAGGATTAGGTGAGGTTGATTACGGTATGTATCTCAACAATAAAATATAATGTGTGACAAGGCAAGTTACTCCTACGAGAGGACCCATTGTCACCGTATTTGTTCATAATAAGTGTGGAGGCCGGAGGGTCTCTCACTTCTGTTTAAGGAAGCGAAGAGGGACGGACACATCCATGGGGTGAGGGTTGCACGTGGGGCTCCTCCGGTGTTCGATAAGTGTCAATTGTACACATTTTTGTGCTTAATTTGCACCATTTATTGCATTGCATAAGGCTTATTAGTATTATTTATCTTCTTTTAGGTGTTTTTTTTTTATATCTTCAATGGCAAGGGAAGTGAAGAAAATGGAGATTTTTGGAGGATTTGCAGCACTAATTAAGGAGCCCTTTTTGAGATGATCGAGAGCATCATTGGATAATCAAGAAGAAGGATCAGAAGGATCGCGTTCAAGTGAGCCAAATGGGCGTCGACATGCCTATGTAGGGGCCGGTTCTTGGGCACATACATCACACGGGTGCGAGAAAGCCCGTATGTACTCGGGCGCCCACACACTAGTGGGGCAATTCTTTGTTCTAATTCTAGATCGAAATTAAAGATTTTGAATTCTAACGTACATTGTGTTTCTCCCCAATTTTCTCAGATTGTTATTATCCTTAATCCATGAAGATCAGATCAGATAGATGCAACCAACACACCACACATCTACAGCAGCACGGTAATCTGAAGACTTCAACACAAGCTCGGCCGTGAGGTACAATTTAGTACATGACCAATCTGGCTATTCATTTAGTCTTCATAATTACATAATAGTTTTTATTTTCTTTTTGAGATGAGAGGTTGGCTTATGTGTTGATTTCCTCTCTTATATATGGTTGTGTAATTTTCTATTTGAGATTCCCATGTGTATTAACCTATTAGGTTTTTAGTTTAGAAGTATTATTTATTCCGTTTTGTCATGGACTCTCATTAAGTGTGGGTTGTTTTACATGACAGTGTGATTTACTCGATATTCTTGCTTTTGCACAATTGCAGAAGGATGCTAAATATGCTCTGGTGTATCAACTTCTTAAGATCTTTTTGACTCAGAGGTTGGATGCATACCTGGATTTCCAAGCAGCAAATTCCACTATTGAAAAGCTATGGTAACTATATGTTCCATTACTTGGGCCTTGGCCTTTTAGATATATCAATTCCTATGTGGATTACTTCAACTAAGGAATCTCTCTATCAGGGAAGGCGTTGCATTAGTTCCTCCAAGATCAGTTCATCATAATTTGGAGAGGATTTAGATTTTTGTATTATAGGAGTTGTATTGAGGAACTGTTTGTGAGAATCCCCAATCTAAAGACATTGGGAGTTACTAGCACTCATCCTTCAGAATGCAATAAAGCTCACAATTGGTTTGAAAGCCTTGCCTATTTATATAAATTGGAAGAACTGTTGTTTTGTGGCATAGATCTTCAACCGGAGTTTAGAACTGTACTCTTCATTCTCTGGGGTTACTGAGTCTAGATAATTTTTTGCCAAATCTTAAGAAGTTGCAACTCTTCGATACGAATTTAAGATGGAAGGATGTGGATCTTATTGGTACATTATCTAAGCTCGAGGAACTCAAATTGAGAGCTTGGTCTGTTCATGGCCGAAAATGGGAACCTAGAGACGGAGGGTTTCATGGATTAAAGTTCTTGTTCTCGAGTATCTAGCTTTCATGTACATGGGTTACAACAGCGTAAAAGAGATTCCTACTGATTTTGCAGATATATCTACTTTCAAGCCAATTAATTTATTTGAATGTTCAAATCAGTTTATGTCATCTGCCAAGTGTATTCAAGAAGAACAACAAGAGTACGGAAATGACACATTAGTTGTGCATATTGTAAGGTAAGATTTAATTTCTAGCTATCTTTATCTATAAAAACAAAAGTTGAAATAAGATTCTAATAAACTTTTTAATCTTTAAATTGTACTAATCGAAACCAAATTTATTTCTAATCCATAGATCATGATGTTTTGGTTTTCAGCCGGGAGGAGGCCAACCGGAGGTATTTAAGAAGAATCGAATAAAAATGAGTTTTGTGGTGGATGTCATGCTGCCTTAGTGCCTTCATACTTTCATAACAGGTAAGCTTTGTTTTTAAATGTATTATTAGCTTACTAAATTGGTCGGATAACAGTTGGTAGTGTTGTTGATGTTGCTAATAATTTTTACAGGCAAGCTTACCTTATTAGTAGTAGTGTTTGTGTATGAGTGATTGTAAAAAATTATTGTTTCAGTAGGGATAAATGCTATTTCTCGGTGGTCTTTGTAGAGGGCAAGTAAATTTTACTGTTTGAGGTCTTTATAAACAAAGATTGGGTTAGGGTCAAATTTAGTGTGCCTTCTTAACAAGTATTTGAATCACACTAAAAGATTGAATCACATGGGTCAAATCACACTAAAAGATTGAATCAAACTAATTAGCTAATCTAACACATGACCTTTGATGAGGACATTTTTCACGCATCCATCAAGTATCAAATTACAGTATAGAGTTTAGATATCGTTCCACTGGAGATGGCTCTTGTAATGTTAGGAATTGATGTAAAGTGGAGTTAAGCACAAGCTAAAACTACCCTTTTAGAAGCTAGACTTATCGATAGGGAGTTGGTTTGATATGATTAAGCTAATAACAAATAAGACAAGTAAAACAAAGGACCGGGACTTGGTTGATTCAAGCTAAGATGCCAAATATTGTACTCAAGATTAGGGAATTAAACAAGGCATAGGTAAGTGAGATGCACAAAAGTGTCCAAATACCACTCTCGTAGCTATTTGGACTTGCAACCTAACCTTAAACGCCACTCTCGTGGCAATCCAACCCAAGGTTGCGCAAGCAAGAACACAAGACATAAATTCTCCTTAATACCCGAAATACTCTCGTATTGGGCATTAAGTGTGTGAATGTGTGGCTAGTGTACAAGCTATACTCTCGTAGCAACAAACACACTCCAAATCAAGCATATAATTGGGATCCAACAATCATACACAAATTTCTCAACAAACCCATTTCACACAACAACCCTAGATCACCCAAATAATCCCCTTTATGCAATACAACTCAAATAGGCATCAATAGCAAGAAATAAAACCAAATCCAAGTCCAAAATCACTTAGCTACTCATAATCTAACAATAGATACACAATATTGAAAGAGTAATTGAAAGCATAGATGAAAAGTAAAGAGAAAAGATAATAAGAAAACTTCTATATTGAAGCTTTGAAATCCAAGATTGCAATGTTCTTGAGCTTGGAAATGGAAAGGAAACACAAATCTACACTAATCTAAGCTATTCTAAACTAACCCTAACTAGAGAAATGAAAGGGAAATGAAAGATGTAATGAAAGATATGTTTTGGGGTGGAAAAATCCTCTTAAAAGGGGTCAAAACGCGCTGCAAAAAAGTTGCAGAGGGCTGGCCACGGGTGTGGCCACACCTGTGGCCAGAAAGTCCGTGTGTACTGCCCAGTGGCCACGGGTGTGGCCATACCCGTGGCCACCAGGCAGTGATTTTTCTGTGCACTGCGACTGTCTTTTAGGTACTTTTTGATCCTCTAAGCGTTTGAATTAGCCTTTGGTGCTTAAATCAAAGTTGTAGCCCTTCAAGTTATCTTTCTAATGATATAAAATTCACTTGGTTTGGACATTCCTATGCAGAGATATGATCAAAAAACCGAGCAGTGGACGATTTGTGCGGGAATTTCAACTTCTTGCTCTTTTGCTCCAATTTTGCCTTTGTTTGTCCAAATGACCAAGACCAATAAACACACCATAATTTGGCTCTCTAAAAGGTGTTTCTCCATCTTCATAGCTTCTCATTGACTCCCATTGACTCTACATGCATCCGAAATGCTCCAAAAATCATTCAATTCAACTAAATCATCAAGAATTACTCATAAGCACACAAATGAATCAAATGAGGATACTTTGGGCAAAATTATAACAAATAACAAGGAAAATAAGCTTAAATGCAAGGTGAAATTATAAACTTTTAGACTCTTATCAACTCCCCCACACTTAAACCTTTGCTTGTCCTCAAGCAAAAACAAGAACTAAATCACCAATATAGCACCGAAGTTGATCATACTCCCACTTTGCACAACTTAACAAACCACAATCCAACTCGACACAACACAACTTGTTTCAAGAATCATCTTAGCATTCCACACAAGTTCCATTCTCAAGCCAATAACCAAGCACCAAAATTATTATAGAGCGTGAGGATCAAGTGTGCACAAATACTAAGTTGAGATTATGCAAAACTTGGCTTTTTGAATGAGATTCCATAGGCTTGCCCTTCATACTCCCACTAGTTCAACTCTAAGATTGCATGCTAAGATCAAGTAGGACTTTTATTAGGCTTGTAATGGGGCTAAGGGTGAATGGTTGACAAAGAAGGGGTAAGGAAATCAAACAAAAGAGAGAACTTCACACTTATTCACAATTGAAACTGGAAGAGATATGGCATCAAAGAACTAAGGAGCAACTAACAACTAAACACAAAGCAACACTCTAAAGTAGTGGAGGTTGAGAACAATTTTCAAAACAAACTATCCAACTTTTATTGAACTTCTTCTTTTTCATTTCTTCATCTCTTTTCAACATTTTCATGACTTTTTTTTTTCAATTTTCTCATTATTTGTTTCTCTCTTTTTTTTTTTCTTTTTTTTTTTTCAAAACAACAAAGAAACTTGATCAATAAATCAAGACCACCACACTTAGATAACATTATAGAGAGTGTTGCTAACAAAACAAGCTCCAAAAAAGAAAAAGAATCACTTCCAACAAAAAGAACAAATGCACTATTCTCTCAAGGGTGGAGGGAAATATTTTGGCTAAGGTTTAAGGGTTAAATGACAAGGGTTAACACAAGAAGAACAAACACAAAGGGGATTAGGTGCTTAGCAGTTATTGAACAAATAGAAAAGGCTCAACAGGGACAACTAGGGGTAAACATATGTGTACAAGGGTAGGCTTAAAGGCTTGGGCTAAACAAAAATGGCCTAAATCATTTCAAAACATGCAAATCTTAGATTTCACTTAGAGAGTAATGAGGCAAGTTTTAGCAAAACAACCATTACCGGAATCTCACATAAGCCTTCACTAGCAATGCACAACACACAAGATCAAGAATTTATTCAATTATTAGGTGGCTAACAAAGTCATTGGCAAGGAAATAGATCAATCATGTGTTACACCTTGACTCATCAATCACAAGTTGCATTGTAACAAGTTCCACCAAGCAAACCACAAACCAACAAAGGGGAGTAATCACAAATTCAAGTATATAAAGGCAATTTATTCAACGCAAAGCACAATGAGTCATCCAAGCAAGGTTTCAAAAAGTTCAATTTTTTTTTAGTTCAATTTTTTTTAGAAAACACCCAAATTATCCCCTCCCCCACACTTAAAGGTTACATCGTCCTCGATGTGAAAGAAAATAAAGCACGAGGGGAGAAAATGGTGGCACAATAAGCACAAGGAGCACAATCTCTACTATCTACATTAAGTAAAGCACTAAACACATTTAAAGAACGTAGAGAAGGTAGATGAGACTCCCCTAATGAATCTTCTTGTGCCAAAGAATCATCATGAAGCCTTCTTGGAATTGAGCATACTCCTTAGTGTCACTCCAGAGTCAAGGGAATATACACATGAAAGCACAAGTGAAAGCATAATAAATTAAAATTCAAAATATAAAGAAAAAATAAGATAAAATGCAATAAAGTGAAAGATAACATGGGGTGCCTCCCATGAAGCGCTAAGTTTAACGTCGCTAGCTCGACTCAACCTCTCAAGTGTTCAACCATCAATGGATTGAAGGAGAAAAAATCTCATCTTTCTATCAACCTTTTCTTCTAGGTATTTCTTCAAGTGGTGGCCATCAATAAATTCCATTAAGCTCATCTTCACCACTTGAAAGTTTAAGACACTAAGCTCATCCAAATCAAACTCCAAGAATATCCCTTCCTCAAATCCATTTTTTATCCATAAATCAAATGAGGTCTTCTTCCTAAAGATTGAGTCTTGATAATACTCAAGAGCTTGATCATTTTCTTAGTCTTCACTTCTTTTCTCTTCTTGACTTTCCTTTTCATTTGCAAATAAGGAGAGTCTTGGATCTTTCTCATGCACCAATAAGAAGTGGCAATCCTTTGATTCAAATATAGGCCAATGCGGGCCTCCACTTTCAAGAACATCAACTCCTCCCGGTTCCCACACTCTTCTAAAGTCTTCACTAATGACAGTATCATTCATTGGAGAGCATTCATCAAATTCACCGTGCATGTTATCAACTTCACTCTCATTAACTTCTTCTTCAAATGGGGTGCTTTGCAAAAATTCCTTGCCACCATCATCTTGAATCTCAATTTGAGTCTCAATCTTGTCTTCTTTCTCATTCAAATGGTTGGATTCAAGACACTCCTCAAGCACTTCATTTTCAAGATTTTCCCTTACATTCTCATCTCCATAAACCTCATCCCCTTCATTAGATAAGGGAAACTCTTGTTGAACCTCTTCGTTGGACAATGAATCTTGAATCGACTCTTGAGTTGTCCAACTTTGTACTTGAGCCATCATGTTTTCCGATTGAGTTTGTAACTCATCCACTCATGAAGACGTTTGCATTATTAAACTCATCAACTTGGACATCATCTCAGGCTCTTGATCAAGGGATTGAAATCCTTGTTGAGGCTCTTGGTAAGAGGGCTCTTGAAATTGGCACAAATGTTGGTAGTTAGGAGCCAATGTATAACAATTTTTGACATCATGTTCTCCTCCACAAATGGTGCACCATAAAGGTTGTGGCATAGTAAATGGTGGTGTGCCTCCTTGAAAAGCTTCTTGACTCATGTAGGCAAGATTGAGATGTGGTTTTTGTTGTTCCATTCCTCCATATGTTTGGGTCATATTCCAATTCATTTCGTATCCATAAGGAGGAATTTGGAATGGTGGTAAGGATCCTTGATACTCACACCCATACATATTGAAAGTTCTTCTTTGGGTGGATAGAGTACCAAACTACTCCTTGATCTAGAATAAAAGCACCAAGCAAGGTATCTTCATCCAAAAAATCCCAAACAAGATTAGCAAATAGCACTTTAGCACATAAAGCAAATAAAAACAAAGGAAAAAAAATGGTCAAGTCTCCTAGAATAGTCATTCTCCAATGTTAACTACCACAAAACAATCAAAACCAAGCCATCCCCGGCAACGGCGCCAAATTTCATGAGGACATTTTTCACGCATCCATCAAGTATCAAATTACAGTATAGAGTTTAGATATCGTTCCACTGGAGATGGCTCTTGTAATGTTAGGAATTGATGTAAAGTGGAGTTAAGCACAAGCTAAAACTACCCTTTTAGAAGCTAGACTTATCGATAGGGAGTTGGTTTGATATGATTAAGCTAATAACAAATAAGACAAGTAAAACAAAGGACCGGGACTTGGTTGATTCAAGCTAAGATGCCAAATATTGTACTCAAGATTAGGGAATTAAACAAGGCATAGGTAAGTGAGATGCACAAAAGTGTCCAAATACCACTCTCGTAGCTATTTGGACTTGCAACCTAACCTTAAACGCCACTCTCGTGGCAATCCAACCCAAGGTTGCCCAAGCAAGAACACAAGGCATAAATTTTCCTTAATACCCGAAATACTCTCGTATTGGGCATTAAGTGTGTGAATGTGTGGCTAGTGTACAAGCTCTACTCTCGTAGCAACAAACACACTCCAAATCAAGCATATAATTGGGATCCAACAATCATACACAAATTTCTCAACAAACCCATTTCACACAACAACCCTAGATCACCCAAATAATCCCCTTTATGCAATACAACTCAAATAGGCATCAATAGCAAGAAATAAAACCAAATCCAAGTCCTAAATCACTTAGCTACTCATAATCTAACAATAGATACACAATATTGAAAGAGTAATTGAAAGCATAGATGAAAAGTAAAGAGAAGAGATAATAAGAAAACTTCTATATTGAAGCTTTGAAATCCAAGATTGCATTGTTCTTGAGCTTGGAAATGGAAAGGAAACACAAATCTACACTAATCTAAGCTATTCTAAACTAACCCTAACTAGAGAAATGAAAGGGAAATGAAAGATGTAATGAAAGATATGTTTTGGGGTGGAAAAATCCTCTTAAAAGGGGTCAAAACGCGCTGCAAAAAAGTTGCAGAGGGCTGGCCACGGGTGTGGCCACACCTGTGGCCAGAAAGTCCGTGTGTACTGCCCAGTGGCCACGGGTGTGGCCACGGCCGTGGCCATACCCGTGGCCACAAGGCAGTGATTTTTCTGTGCACTGCGACTGTCTTCTAGGTACTTTTTGACCTTCTAAACGTTTGAATAAGCCTTTGGTGCTTAAATCAAAGTTGTAGCCCTTCAAGTTAGCTTTTCAATGATATAAAATTCACTTGGTTTGGACATTCCTATGCAGAGATATGATCAAAAAATCGAGCAGTGGACGATTTGTGCGGGAATTTCAACTTCTTGCTCTTTTGCTCCACTTTTGCCTTTGTTTGTCCAAATGACCAAGACCAATAAACACACCATAATTTGGCTCTCTAAAAGGTGTTTCTCCATCTTCATAGCTTCTCATTGACTCCCATTGACTCCCATTGACTCTACATGCATCCGAAATGCTCCAAAAATCATTCAATTCATCTAAATCATCAAGAATTACTCATAAGCACACAAATGACTCAAATGAGGATACTTTGGGCAAAATTATAACAAATAACAAGGAAAATGAGCTTAAATGCAAGGTGAAATTATAAACTTTTAGACTCTTATCAACTCCCCGACACTTAAACCTTTGCTTGTCCTCAAGCAAAAACAATAACTAAATCACCAATATAGCACCGAAGTTGATCATACTCCCACTTTGCACAACTTAACAAACCGCAATCCAACTCGACACAACACAACTTGTTTCAAGAATCATCTTAGCATTCCACACAAGTTCCATTCTCAAGCCAATAACCAAGCACCAAAATTATTATAGAGCGTGAGGATCAAGTGTGCACAAATACTAAGTTGAGATTATGCAAAACTTGGCTTTTTGAATGAGATTCCATAGGCTTGCCCTTCATACTCCCACTAGTTCAACTCTAAGATTGCATGCTAAGATCAAATAGGACTTTTATTAGGCTTGTAATGGGGCTAAGGGTGAATGGTTGACAAAGAAGGGGTAAGGAAATCAAACAAAAGAGAGAACTTCACACTTATTCACAATTGAAACTGGAAGAGATATAGCATCAAAGAACTAAGGATCAACTAACAACTAAACACAAAGCAACACTCTAAAGTAGTGGAGGTTGAGAACAATTTTCAAAGCAAACTATCCAACTTTTATTGAACTTCTTCTTTTTCATTTCTTCATCTCTTTTCAACATTTTCATGACCTTATAAACCCATACGTTTTCTCTTATTTTATCAACTCTTAACACAGGTTAAGTCCAATTCATGACAGTGTGCCTTCTTAACAAGTATTTAGTTGAGCATAGGAAAAGGATACTTCTGTGTGGTATATTGGAGCTACCTTAATAGTTGTGTTATAACTATACATTTTCATTTAATAATTGAATTTTACTATGAGGATTTCAAAATTTTACTTCATCAATTATACTCCCTACGTGACAAGTATAGATAGAATATTTTTATTTTGTAGGTCTATAAAAAATTGTTTATATTCAAAATTTGTAAGAGGAAATAAAAATTAAAAGTAAAATTTGAGAGTACAAATAATATTTTCTTTAATGATATCAACTGCCTCAAATTCTCGATTTAAAAATAATGTAGCCCTACAAGAATTAATTTATGGCTCCAGCCCAGTAATATATAGTGGTTTACAGCTAAGAATGTTAATGAATTGTGTATGAATAGTTGTTGGGAAGTTGCATATTGCAATCATCCATTAAACAAAAAAGACAAATTAAGGATGTGTTTGGTTCATGAGTTTAGCTATTAAGAATAAGAATTAAAGTGATTGTTATTGTTTGGTTAACAGATTTCTAGAATATTACTATGAGATTTAATTACCCCGTCGATTAGAAAATTCATTCCTTAATAAAATATAAGAGTTTCATTTCATTATTCTCCATCCTAATTATACCCCTGCATGGTCAAACAGAGTTTAGGGTAATTAACTCACATAAGGACTAAATTGACTAACGTGACAATAATTGAGGGACCAATTCTATCCAAATTGAAAGGGCTCTGTTTGGCAACGCTAAGCTAGGAGCTTATAGCTTATTTTAAGCTACTAATAAGTTATAAGCTCTGTTTGGTAATGTTCCCAAAATAAGCTCTTAGCTTAAAATAAGAGCTTATTTTGGAACGCTACTTTAGGTAGCGTTTCAAAATAAGCTACTAGCTTCCTAACTTTTTTTCCATCTTTACCCCTATTATTTTAAAGTAATGACATATTTTAACCTTATGAATTAAAACCATTTCCCTTCACTATTCCAACTTTCACGTCAATCCCTTCCTTAGTCTTGTTTCCTGCTAAACAATTATGTTAAAACTTTAGCTTCTGCTAAACAATTATGTTGAAACTTTAGCTTATTATTATTATTATTATTATTATTATTATTATTATTATTATTATTATTATTATTATTATTGTTATTGTTATTATTGTTATTGTTATTGTTATTGTTAATGTTATTTTAAAATTAGCAATATGGCTTCAATCTCAAATTGAACAAGAGCCGCCAACTAATGCTCAAGAAGCATTCAATCGTGCATATTCTTCTCTTCGAAATTGTATTGAGAGGTCGTTTGGAGTATTGAATAAGAGATGGAAATACTTGCTAAAATGCCGCAGTTTAGTGAGGAGACCCAAATTGATGTTATTATGGCCACATTTGCACTACATAATTATATTCGAAAGAATTCACAAGATGACATGATGTTTAATATGCTTGAGCAGCATCCAGATTACATACCGCCCGATGAACATCAAGATTCAAGTAGTAATATCTCCATCAACGAAAATTTAAGTCACACCTCTATGGAGGTGAAGGAGATTCGCAACAATATTGCTACTTCATTATGGGATGCTAGATCATGATCATGCTAATAGTTTTATTTTAAAAAGTGTTTACCTTTTTTGGAAGACGAAATGTTAAATTTTAATATGTAAACAAATTAATTTAAATTTTATGAAGATGTCTTTTTTAGTCTTTTTACATTTATCAGCTTATCAAAAAGCTAATTTTACCAAACACTTTCAATCATAACAGCTAGCTTAACAGCTCTTCAATTTTCAGCTCCGAGCTTATAGCTTTTCAGCTTTCAGCTCCTTTTCAGCTATCAGCTCCTAGCTTATAGCTTTTCAGCTATGTTTGCCAAACAGAGCCAAGGAGAACATTACAAATGGGCTACTAATTGAGAGACCAAAAGTGTGATTTTCCCTAATTATTGATGTTTCTTGTTCATCCACTTGCACTGTTATTCACTTATTCAATTTAGTACTCTTATTGAAAAAATAAATTTTATTTTTTATTATATAATTTTAATAATTTAAAAAACTTATTATGTAAAAAAAAAAACTATCAAACTAAACAATATAAATAAATAAATAAATACATAAATAAATAAATATATATATATATATATATATATATATATATATATATATATATATATATATATTATAAAAAATATTAAAGAAAATAAACAAAGAAAGAATAGTTGACTTTACTAATGAATACTAAATACTAAATATAAAAAGTGAAATGTGATTGAGGAAAGATCACAAGATCAAATTACAATAGTATAATACCATCTTGTAATAGAGTTAATAGTACTACCCAAGTTAATTTTTAGGTCAAATCTTATACTCCGTAATATATATAAATAATGGATTACAGGTAAGAATGCAAATGAATGTGTATGGAGATGTCGGTTTGGGCATGTAATTAAAATATTAAAAATATGGGGGGGATTTGGGCATTAGGCCTAGGGTTGTGTAATTAAGAGATTAAGTACGTGGAAGCTCACATGGGGAATCTAGCTAATTAACATGGAGATATGTAATTAAAAAAGAAAATATGTGGAAGGTCACATGGGTTAAGGGATCTAACATGGAGATGTAGTGCGATTCAAATATTAATAATTGATTACAGGTAAGAATGCAAATGAATGTGTTGTGTTAGGGTCACATGGCTTAGGGGATCTAGCTACTTTTGTTTTTCAAAAAAATATATATATATATTATTATTATACTTGTAACTTTTAATCCATAATTTTTTTTAAAAAAATTTAATCCAAATTTATTTCAATCGTTATGATTAATTATTTCTATCTATATGGTGTTTTACTTTCCTGGGATGTAAATGGAAGGAGATCCAACCGCCCAGGTCACCCTATTCTCATGGGTCGTCGTCGGAGGCTTTGGTATATAAACACTCATCATTGTCTTGTTTAGGACACCTAAATCTTATTTAAATATTATATTTTTTTTTGTAATTCTCCTACAAACTATTATCAATACAAGAATTGTCCCTGCAACGAATATTTTGTCTTTTCTCATTTGATTACCGTATTAGTTATCTTTTATTTATCTAGTTTAGTAATTTGAACTACCCGAGTTAATTAAATCCATCAAATGTAAATGGAAGGATGTATGCAGAGGGCATGCAAATCATGATTCAGTGAAGGTATATAAATATCTCCTAATTTGTGTCCACTTCAATATGTAAGTTTGTCAAGACCAAATTAAAGTCACTAATTTTAAGATCACAATTCGGATTGAGCAACAACTTTTTTAAGCTTCAGTTCCAGTCTCTATGATAACAAAATTGTCCCAACATTAGCACTTCAACCTCCCAATTTATAGTACTTTAGACAATCTAAACCACACAATATGCTCAAAGAACAACAATTATAGCATAAGATGCCTCCAAGATATCCCACAAGACATACTGTATTTGGCTATCAATAGTTCATTGCATATGAGGATTGACGGGTAAGTGTGAAATTAGGATTTGTTGCGACTTGAATATGGTTAGAAACTAAAAGTATGCTTGAAAGGTTTCTTATTATATTCATCATGATCCTATTTAGGATCGTAACATAATTATTATACAATAGTGGATTTATCCTAATCATACTCTCTCAGATATATAGTGACTGTAAATTTCTCTTATCACCGGAAATATAAAAATAAAAATTAAATTAAAATAATATAAATGCTATGTACTGACCCTGCTGAAGTTTGAACCTGTAACCTCTTACAAAAATGCAATTGAGTTATACAAGGTACTTGGATGGCCAGAATCAATAATTGTTAGGAAGTCTGCATCGTTCATTAAAAAATGACGACCAAGACTAAACACTAATCAAGAGTTTTTGGCCTATTTTCTGAAAAGTTGCATTTAAAAAAAAAAAAAGTAACAGTGTTCTCTGCATCCTAAACGAGTCTGTCTGCTCTGCAAAAATTGCATCTTCATTTTTACATATACTCCTCTCTCATTTCTTCAACTTTCTCCCCTCTCTGCAAAATCCATCTCAATTACCTCTTCTGCAACATCACTAGCTATGGCGGCTTTTGGTGCGGTAACCATTTTAATGGACACACTCCATCAACACTTCCTCCAACCCACACCCTTTTTCCCTCTTCGCAACAAAACAAAGGTCAGATTACTCTACAAAAATCTTTCTTCTTTGCAAACTTTTCTTGAACAAGATTTCAAAGTGGGGGAGTGTGATGAAACAATCAAAGCTTTGGAAGCACAAGTGAGAGATGTCTCGGTTGAACTAAGGTTCCAAATAGAACACCAATTGAGATTGTTTTACCTGGGGAAATCCATGAAGCTTAGGCTTCACTCTGCTCAAAAGCTTCTTCCCATATTGAATCGAGCAATTAAAGGCGGCTTAGAAACTATGGATTTCAATTCTGTGATGGAGATCCTAGGGAAGCACTTCACGCTGCCCGTATCAGGCATGCCGCCTCATATAAACAAAAGGGTCAAATCCTTTTGCACGCAACATCAACTCTTTCTCTATGGAAAACAATCTTACCATTATGAAAAAGAGACTGAGGATGATGATGATGATGATGATGATGATGATGATGAGGAGGAGCAAGAGGCAGAGAGAAGGAGGAATATGTTGTATGAAGCAGAAAGTGTAATCAGACAAGAACTGAGAGCCTCTTATCTCACCAAATACATGAAACAACGGATACAGGCTACACAAAGGATTCGTCAACTCTTCATCCAAGGAATTAGCCTCACATCTTACATCAACAAAGAGATATTGAAGGTTAAAAATAATGCATACCACCAATCCAACAACTCACAAAACAACAATCCTGCTTCTCTTAGAGGGCTGGAACTTGATAACATTACGGTTGGTGATTCAAAGTCTGCAATCAAAATGGTGGGCTGCGATGATGAGTTCAACACCATAATGGACTACCTGAGCCAGCAATCCTCAAAACGAGAAATTGTCTCAATTGTGGGAATGGGTGGCATCGGTAAAACCACCTTAGCTAGAAAGATTTATGAAGATGCCTCAATCATTTCTTGGTTTGATTGTCGAGCTTGGGTTACCATCTCACAGGACTATAATCCAACACAAGTGTTCCAATGCCTGCTTCATTCTCTTGCCCCCGGGGCCAGTGACAACAATGGTGCTAGCAACTACGAATTGGCTGAGCAAGTATACAGGCTTCTAAAACATCGAAGGTATTTGATCGTAGTAGATGATATTTGGAATACAGATGTCTGGGATGATTTAATGAGATGTTTTCAGGATGACAATATTGGAAGTCGAATATTGTTGACCACTCGGCAAAAAAATGTGGCTGAGTATGCTAATCCAGGTAATAATTGTTGCCATACCTTGCGTTTTTTGGATTCAAATGAAAGTTGGAATCTTTTTCAGAGATCAGTACCTCTACTGTCCCCTGAATTTGAAAAAATTGGTAGAGAGATAGTAGACAAGTGCAAAGGATTACCTCTTGCAATTATTGTGGTTGCTGGACTCCTCTCAAACTCCAACCAAATTATTCATGAATGGGAGCATATTGCAAAATGTGTCCCTGCTTTGAGTTTAGATCATTCTAATCAGCCGGGTGAGAACATCATTGATTTGAGTTACACCTTCTTGCCTCACCACCTTAAACTTTGTTTTTTGTCATTTGGGTTTTTTCCAGAAGATTATGAGGTTGATGAACAAGAGATGGTTGATTTTTGGGTTTCGGCGGGATTTCTAAAGGTTTTGAAGTCCGATGAGAGCTTGGAAGGTGTGGCAAGGAGGAACCTTCAAGATCTTGTGGATAGAAATCTTGTTCTAATTTGTGGAGAAACAAATGAGGGATCGTATCAGATGCATGATGTCTTGCATGAATTGGCTTTGAGAGAAGCCCAAAAAGAAAATCTTTTATATTTCAAGGGGGGTTATGGTAGAAGTTTGAGGTGGAAGAGAAATCAATCAATAAACTCTTCCCATATATCTCAACCATGGAGCATCCAATCAACTACCAACACTTCTTCACTGATTGATAGAATTTCTTTTGGCAGGACTACTTCAAGACAGGTGGGGGTATTTGCACATTTTAAGTTTTTAAGGGCATTGGAAGTATTCAATGTGGAGATAAATGTCCATAATATTTTTTTGGAGATTGTGGGTCTAGTGCATTTGAGATGCTTACATATTATTTGTGGATTAAATATTCAGTATCTACCTTTGTTCATGTTGCGGAATCTACAGGACCTAGTAGTTTTAAATTATTCACCATGTGAACCCCTTGATATTTGGGGATTACCTCAATTAAGGAATCTCCTTGTTGGTGGAATCATTACATTAGTTCCTCCAAGATCGGTTCATCCTAATTTGGAGAGCATTAGAAATTTGGATTATAGGAGTTGTACAAAGGAGTTGTTCCTGAGGATCCCAAATCTAAGGACATTGAGAGTTACTACTAATCATAAAATTGAATGCAAAGCTCCCAATTGGTTTGAAAGTCTTGTCTATTTATATAAAGTGGAAACACTAGTGATTAATGATGTCGTACTTCCTGAGTTTAGAACTATTTATTCTATGGAGATGCTAAGCCTAGAGAATTTTTGGCCAAATCTTAAGGAGTTAATATTCTCTCGTACAAATTTTAAATGGAAGGATATGGATGTTGTTGGTAAGTTGTCTAAGCTTGAGGACCTCAGATTGGATAGATGTGCTGTTAAGAATCCAAAATGGAAACCCAAAGATGGAGGATTTCGTCGATTAAAGTTCTTGAGGATATATCGGAGTTCTCTACGATATTGGGAAGCCACTAGTAATCATTTTCCAGTCCTTGAAAATCTAGTCCTTGGTTTCATAGCTCTGAAAGAAATTCCTAGTGGTTTTGCAGAAATAACTTCTCTCAAATCAATCAAATTACAGGGTTATTGTATAGAGTCACTTATATCATCTGCTAAGCGTATTCAAAACGAGCAGCAAGAGTATGGAAATGACACATTTGTTGTTGATATTTTAAGGTCAGATTTCTATATCTACCTTTGCTTTTCAGAAAACAAAAACAAAAATAAAATTAAGATTCTATTTTTGATTCCTTAATTTTCATCATTTTAATCCAAATTTATATCAATTTCAGCTATTAATTTCTAAACCATTAATTTTTTCTTTTCAAAAGGTTGAATCTCAACCCTAAGGGCCCCCAACACCCCGGCCCGACAAAGCTTACTCTTTCCAAAAGGTTGAACCCCAACTGAACATGTACCATAGAGGCCCCCTTGCTTTGAGAAGTTGCTCTCACACTGTCGCTGCTGAGACTCAATCTCTGTCATTCTTTTCAACTTTCACCTCTATGACCAATTGAGCTGCCCATGCAGGCACTAACTTCTAAACCATATTCAAATGGTATGTTGCCCAGAGGTTTTACCAATGTATCAAACTGTAAGTGTATTCACAATATAATGATACAAGAGTACAGATAGACTATACACATTACACATATACTGATATACAATACCCTTTATACTTTCATAATGAGTAAGTTTTCTCTTTTTTTTTTTTTTTTTTTTTTTTTTTTTTTTTTTTTTTTCAGGCCCGCGGGTTATTTAAGGTGAGAGTAGGGTGTGCACGGGACATGCGGGTGGGGCTTCTTGGAGTGCATGCTTTGAAAGCTAGGGTTTGAGGAGGATTGGGTGAGGTTGATTACAGTATGTATCTCAGCGATAAAATATAATATGCTAGTAAATGGTGTTGTGACAGGGCAAGTTACTCCTACGAGGGGACCCATTGCCACTGTATTTTTTCATAATAAGTGTGGAGGGTCTTTCACTTCTGTTTAAGGAAGCGAAGAGGGACGGGCACATCCATAGGGTGAGGGTCGCGCGTGGGGCTCCTCCGGTGTTGGATGAGTGTCAATTGTACACATTTTTGTGCTTAATTTGCACCATTTATTGCATTGCATAAGGCTTATTAGTATTATTTATCTTCTTTCAGGTGTTTTTATCTTCTATGGCAAGGGAAGTGAAGAAAATGGAGATTTTTGGATGATTTGCAGCACTAATTAAGGAGCCCTTTTTGAGATGATGGAGAGCATCATTGGATAATCAAGAAGAAGGAGCAGAAGGGTCGCGTTCAAGTGAGCCAAGACAAGTGATGTCTCTATCTGATGATGTCACATGGGCGTCGACATACCCGTGTAGGGGCCGTTCTTATTGGAATTGGAAGCAGAGAGCTTAATCGATAGAAGAAGATGAATTGTATTTCATTGATCTCATCAGGTGAGCAACAGAATTGAAGAAGATAACCAACAGAATGACAGCTAATGTTTATATACAAGGTGATGGGGGAAAAGCGGTTATAACCGTCAAAGGAAACGTAATTACATTGCTGCCCTTTCTTCCTATTGTTAGCTCCATGCGTGCTTCTGATATCAGCCAGATTAGCAGGTGGTGTGTTGCTCTCCATTAGTTCTTGGGCACATACATCGCACGGTTGCGAGAAAGTCCGTATGTACACGGGCGCCCACATGCTCGTGTCCTTGCCCGTGCAACGGCCCCAATCTTGCGTATTAAGCTGTCTTTTATTTTGTTCAGATCTAGATTTGGAGGGGGAGATCAGAGAACTTTTTCGTAATTTTCAATGAAGATCATATGAGATAGATGCAACCAAAACACCACACATCTACACACCACTGTAATCTGAAGACTTCAATACAAACTCAGCCGTGAGGTAGGTACAATCTAGTATCAACATCTTACATTCTGTCCTATTTATTTTACTGGTTGAAGCTTCGTAATTGTCATTCATTTTGTATGTTCAATAAATCCTTCAACTGGTGCATCTTGTTCATATAATTCTTTTTCTGATTCTCTCCATCCATTAACTTCTATAAGCTCTTCTTCTACAACATCACTGCCAAAGGCTTTTGCTGCTGCATCAAATTAAAGCTCTCATCTAATCTCCAATTTGGGTTCGATCTATAAATTTTGCTTTTTCTTAAGATCAGATTATTTTACACTTGCACATTATATATGTTTTTTATTTTTCCTTTTTGGTTGATATACTAATTACATTAACACATATAATTCATTTGTATATACAAAATATATATTTATAGAGTCACATTTGTGTGAGACCATTTCATAGATCTTAATTCATGAGATGAGTCGATTCTATGATAGTTGATTGTTACTTATGATAGAAAATATAATACTTATCGCATAAAATTTAATGCTAATTTGAAATAAATAAATTGTTATATTAAAACTATTTATACATGCCAATGACCTCTTACCCTAATAGTTAAAGAGATTGAGATCCAACATCAAGAGGTTAATGCCGAATACAAAATATAATACTTATTGCATAAATTGGTCATATTTTCTTGAACATATTTAGTCTTCATGCTGATGAATTTTTTTTTTTTTCTTTAAAAGCATAAAATTTTAATCAAAGTATAATTAATTTCATTTTACTTTGCTAAATATTGATGGTTTTGATTTGTAGATAACTCAAAGAGAGGTGATGGTTGATCGAGAGCATCATTGGATTATCAATAAGAAGGATCGCATTCTCGAGATACTGGTATAGGAATAACAAGAGAATTGAAGATCTCATAGACTGTCTTGGAACCATTGCACAGAGTGGTACCAAAAAGTTTTTGAATGCTCTAAAGGTACTTGTACAGTTCTGCTTATCAAATAAGTTTATGGTTGTTGAAATATTAGACTAACTTTTATATATGGTGATCTTTTAAGATATCTTTTGTAGCATTACTAAAGCACAACACCCCCTATATGCAGGAAAAATAATTAAGGACCTTGCATCAGATAATTGAGTGATTGGTGAATTTGGTGTTGGATTTTATTCTGCTTTCTTGATTGCCGAAAAGGTGAAGTAGTAATTTCATTCTGTTTGGATGGTTACTATATCAAATTATCAATATTATATTGATTGTTACTATTTTAACTCCATTAAAATTTCCAGGAACACAAAACTGTCTTTCAAGTTTCTTACTAGTTTAGGTATCTGGCAACATTTTCTGGTGATGATGCACATACTATTATTGAATTCGTTAAAATGTCTGACATGTATCAAGTATTAGTGTTTCTTACAGTACTAAAAAAAATTAGAAATTTCTTTACATTGGACTCAGTGGACATGACCAATCTGGCTGTTCATTTGGTCTTCATAATTACAGAGTAGTTTTTATTTTCTTTTTGAGATGAGGTTGGCTTAAGTGTTGACATTCCCTCTTATATATGGTTATGTAATTTTCTATTTGAGATTCCCATATGTATTAACCTATTAGGTTTTTAGTTTAGAAGCATTATTTATTCCATTCTGTCATGGATTCTAAATGATTGTGAGTTGTTTTACATGGCAGTGTGATTTACTCGATATACCTGCTTTTGCACAATTGGAGAATGCTGCTAAATATGCTCTGAAGTATCAACTACTTAAGATCTTTTTGACTCAGAGGTTGGATGTATACCTGTATTTTCAAGCAGCAAATTCCACTATTGAAAAGCTATGGTAACTATATGTTCCATTACTTGAGCCTTGGCCTTCTAGATACATCAATTCCTATATAGTTCATTTTTACTGACTTTGCATTTTCTTATAATATAGGACTTGTCCATGAAGATTGCATTGCAAAGATATAGGCAGGTAAAATCTTTTATGTAATGTTTCAATTAGCTTTTTTCTGGGACATGCAAACAGAGACACAGTTATTTGATTAATTCAATTTCAGTACTGATCAAGTTGGTGCATTTATGACTGCAGATTGATTACAATAAGGTGGAGCCATGGGTTGTCAAGGTAATCACAACAAACTTAATTGATTGCAAGATTGATCAAATGTGAGGTACGCTGTGAGCTTCACCCATTGACATCTTTTATCCACTCCTTGTTTATGGGAGAACTTTAAGTAGTACTCCGTAATTTTTTAATATAGGTATCAGATGAAAGAAGCAAGCACCAAAGCAACATTCATCCTCTAGTCATTATGTTGTTTGGACAATCTTCTACATGATATATTCGATTGAATAAATTATGTTGTTTTATATTTTCATATTAAAATACTTTGATATATAGCATACTATGCTCCAAATATTATTGAATCCTATTTAATGTTACTCCGTATTTTCATTATGTTGCGACACTCTTGTGGTGAATCAACTCCAAGTTCTTCAAACATAATTAGCATGTAAATTCCCCAATTTTCCCTATTTTCATATGAAGAAATCGGGTTTATGCAATGAGTGACTCAAATCCTTGACCCAATTCTCATGGTAGCCAAGAATTCTCCAAAAACACGCCAATGAATGTGTATATCAAACATTAACAAGATATAAACACAAAACTTTCACAAACACATGAACTCTAGGTTAGAGTTCTTCCCCTTTTAGCAATAATCACAAATTAAGCATCAATATATATAATACAACCCTAACTCAAGTTTAAAAACTAACTACTCATGATTAAATAGCATAAAGAACACAAAAGCACAAGTAATAAACATAAATATTGCAAAAGAAAGAGATAAAATGTAGAACTTTTTTTTTTTTTTTTTTTTTTTGAGGAAGATAGGAGAACTTATGTATTAAAGATGGGAGAATAATTTTAAAATATTGAAATCCAAGCTTCAAATATGAGATTACAAGCTTCCAACATTGTTATAAAACCTAAATCTAAGCCTAATCTAACTTTAAAATATGAAAGGAATGAGTAGAAAATGGTTAGGGCTCAGCCATGGGCTAGAACCATGTAAAAATGACAAAAATTGCGTTTAAATAGTGAGCAGAGCATGGGTGGCACGGCCAGGGGCATGGCCGTGCCAAAAATGTAGCACACTGCCTCGGGTTAGCACGACCATATGCATGGTCGTGCCTACCTGCAAGCAGAATTCTTGTGCAGCTAGTTTAACTTCTAGGTTATTTTTCACTCCCAAAACATTTTCATTGCCCTTTTTGGTCTCCAACAAAGTTCTAGCTCTTCAAGTTGGTGTTAGGAACCTTGTATTAGGATTTTGATGATACCAATGTAATGTAGAAAGTAGACCCCTAACTATTTACTTTTTCAATTGCTACTTTCGTCCTAGACGAGAGTTGCCATAACTCTCTTGTAATTCGTGTTAAGCTAGACAAACACACAAAAATGAGTTATGTCTAGATGATAGGGTCTCCAAGACGAAAGAAGACACAAGGCATGATAAACAGCAACGAGAATTAATCAGGAGTTGTCAACTACCTCGAAAGGACAGATTTATTAAAGACGATTTTCTCCAAGCATTCTTTCTCTTCAACAACGAGAATAATGTTTTGTCTGTCTGATTTGACAACATCCTAGGAACATAAGGATCTCAACTTAAGGGGACACGATTACCAAGGAGCATTAAATGAAGATGTACCATCTCCTGGAGCTAAAGGACAAAACCCTAATGCTCTCCATACCTTCAACGGCTACATAGTACAACCTCATTAATGGAGCATTTAATGCATGAAGCTCCCCAGTCCTTATCCACTGGATAAAAGGTTCGAAAATTTCATCTCCCTCCAACGGATGAATTTTCATCACCTATATAAACCCACCTTCATCAACTAAGAAGGTGCTGGTTCAACTTTCACTCGATCTATTTACTTGCAAAAGCTCTTAAACGCTCTCAGTTCTCTCAAGCTTTTGTGAACCAGTGTTAAGGTGATAAGATATTTGAAGAAGTTCATTGATCATCTTCTAACACCTTAAGGAAGTCTTGCCATTTGCACGAAGAAATCATCTCATACAATCAAGACTTCATCAAGTTGGAGAAATCAGAAATCATTTTCTACCAACCTCAACTCTGAAGAAGAAGTTGATAGAGGCAGAGTAAACTCGACGAGTTGAAAAACCTACGAAGGCTGTCCGACTTAGTGATCAAGGAAGTCTTTGTGTAATTGTACTAACGAGTGATAGTGCAATCCTTCCATAAGTTGTGGAAGAAGAGTGGAGTAGGCAACGTTAGCCGAACCACTATAAAAACTCTTGTCTCGTTATCTCTTTACTTACGCATTTCATTTCTGCATCATATTATCCTTATCATCATTACCGAAAGTTCTCTTTTAAACGTAAACTCGTGCAAAGCAAATAATCGAATCTGACATATCCGCTGCGCCAAAACACCGAAAGGTGTTTTTAGGGTAAAAACACGAAAGAGTCTATTCACCCCCCCCCCCCCCCCCCCCCCATCTAGACTCTCACTACACTCTATCGGGACCAACAAGTGGTATCAGAGCTAAATACCTTGAACGGTAAAGGCTTTGCTTTTACTGCCTGGTAGATCCCCTATCAAAATTCTAAAAAACTGCATATTTTTCAGCTCTGCACGAATTTTTGTAAAATGGAAAAGGATCATACTAATCGCTCTAAGCAGCTTGTTTTTAGTCTTGCTAAATTTGATGACTGGAAGATAAGAATGCAGGCACTCCTCTGCTCCATACATGACGAAATGTGGGACGTCATAACAATTGGACCAATTACAGTTATGATGGCAAATACACAAGCGGCAGTTCAAGGAGCTGGTGCTGAGCAAATGATACCGAAGCCAAAAGATTCATATACCTCGGAAGAAAGGACAAGAGCAAACCTAGATAACGTAGCAAGAAATATCCTCTACAACTCCCTTGATGACTCCTTGTTCCCAAGAGTCCGAAAGTGAAAGAATGCCATGGAAATATGGAATGTCTTGATGGAACTAGGAGAAGGGGATGAGCAGGAGAAAGACAACAAGTTGACTGTAGCCATGAAGAAGTTTGAAGATTTCAAGATGCTTCCAAATGAGACAATCATGGACATGGAGCTGAGATTCACCAGACTCATGGGAGATCTGACTGATCTCGGGAAGGAATTGACCGAGAAAGAAAGGAATCTAAAAATTCTTCGTGGCCTGCCAAAATCTTGGGAAATGAAGGTCATTGCAATGAGGGACAATCGAGACATGAAAACAACGAGCACGGCCAAGATCTTTAGTGATCTCAAAGCATATGAGTTCGAACATGAACCGAAAGATGCCGAAGAATCAGAAACGAGAAATATCGCTCTAATGGCCAACCAATCAGCATCAACATCCAACAGGTCGAAATCTAACTCTTGTGATTTTTTATCTGATGAACAATATGCACTCTTTGGGAAAATGAAAAGGTTCATGAGGAAGAACAACTTTCAAGACTCTCATCGTTCGGGTCACCGAAAGCAACACGAAAATTCTCCTCAAACCTCAAAGGCTGAAACCACAGACTCGCAACTGTTGTGCTACAATTGTCGTAAACCAGGACATTTTAAGGCCAATTGTCCTCATCCAATAGTAAGCAAGCATCAAGATAGCAACACTTCCAAAAGCCCATCCAAGGAGACTAGAGAAAGATACAAAAGAAATGACAAGCCAAAATCTTCAGGCTCCAGAAACGAGAGAAGAAGAAAGGCAATGGTGGTGAACGAAACCTCTGACACAGTTGTGAAGCAAAGTAGCTCCTCAAGCTCGAGTTCAGACGATGAAAGTTCTGAAGAAGAAAAAGGACTCCTATGCCTTTTCAGTCAGGAATCAGAAGATCTATGCCTTACGGCTGACGAAGATGAGGTAAACTCTCATTCATCTTCCTGTTATTTAGCTGAGTCAAGTTCTGTAGGGAGTCAAACCTCCAATGAATCAGTTACCGAAATGATGAGGAGGTTCAAAGTGATAAATAGCACCTACTCCAAACTTAAGGAGGAGAACTCTCGGCTCACGATTAGCTACAATGCGCTAAGGCAAGTTCGAATTGAGAACATTAAGCTAGCCATTGCTAAGGAGCAACTTGAGAAAAATGTTCTCACTCTGAAGGAGCAGTGCACAGTAAGAGAAAGGAGAGAACAAGAACTGCTTGAAGTCTTGGACAAATTCAATAATTCATCCAATCTAATGGATCGAATGATAAATGACTCCAGACTGCCCGGGGAAAGAACGGGAATTGGTTTTAACCCCAGCTCCGCCTCACAAACCTGCTTGAACAAATCCACGAATGCATATTCACACGAAGGCTTTCAAGCTGCATTTGTTCAAGGACCAACCCAGGTGTCTGAGCCAGTGACGAAAGTTAACAACGATGCCATACCACAATCAACAAGCTTACCGAAAGGAAAGGCTGTACAACGAATTGTGGATCCTCGAAATGAAAATTCTTACAAAGGCAATCCTAGACAAAGATATGTCAAAAGGAATGGACCAAATGGAAATAGACAGAATCTACACCATAAGAAAGGTCAGCCTGCTAAGAATATTCAATCAAGGAAAATGCTGAATGTTGACCAGAGGCAATATCGTCCTAAAACAATACAAGAGAATCCTGATCAAGGAAACCCAAAAATTGGACGAATCAGACAACCCGAAAGATCCTTCATAAGATCTGGGTATGGCAATGGATGGACTGGGCCATCAGAAGAAGATTGGTATGATTACCCAGAACCTCTGTCTAAAGTAGAATTACAAAGGATTCATCTGCGTAAACAAACCGATCATCTCAAGTATTATGAAAATCCTCCTCAGGAATACCTTTGGAAAAGATATAATGCTAAAGTCTTTGCCAGCATACATTATGATTATCGCACATCTAATGGGTATAGAGGACCAAAGATGAGTCGTGGACACTCTATGTTGATGTGGGTTCCAAAGTTGACAGCTAACCCTCAAGGACCCAAAATTCAAGGGGTACCTAAAAATATATAATCTTTGTTGCAGGAAAAACAAGTCATATGGTATGTTGATAGTGGGTGCTCAAGACATATGACTGGTGATAAAACAATGCTGAGCAACTTCATAGAAGTAGATGGACCTAAAGTCATCTTTGGAGGAGAAAACACTGGCAGAACTCGTGGAAAAGGGGATATTATCAAAAAGGGAATAACAATACAAGATGTATCTTATGTTGAAGGATTGAAGTTCAATCTTCTAAGCACGAGTCAATTTTGTGACAAAGGATATAAAGTTGAATTTTCCAAGGATGAGTGTAAAATCGTTAACACGAAGGATGGCGAGGCAGCTTTAACTGGCCAACGAAAGAAGAATATGTACGTAATATCGTTGACTTCTTCTAACGCTAACGTTTGTTTTGTGGCCAAAAGTAATGCAGATCTTAATCAAGAATGGCACAATAAACTCAGTCATCTCAACCTAAAGACAATCAGCAAACTCGCCAAAAGAAATCTTGTAAGAGGATTGCCCGAAGCATCATACACGAAAGATAAAATATGCGAGGCATGTCAAAAGGGAAAACAATTCAAGTCATCCTTTAAATCGAAAGATGTGGAGGCAAACTCTCGATCTCTAAGTCTTCTACATATGGATCTCTTTGGACCAGTTGACCCAGCAAGTTTGAGTGGAAGAAAGTATACTCTCGTTATTGTTGATGATTATACGAGATATACTTGGGTGATTTTCTTGAAAAAGAAGAATGAAACAGAAACAATTCTTCCTAATCTCTTAAGACAACTCCAAACAGAAAAGGAGGTCAAAATCATTCGGATAAGATCAGACCAGGGAACTGAATTTGTTAATAAAGTCATAAAAGAGTTCTGTGCGCAAAATGGAATCTTTCATCAACTTTCGGCAGCACGAACTCCTCAGCAAAACGGGGTAGCCGAAAGGAGAAACAGAACCTTGAAAGAAGCTGCACAGACAATGATTTCATATTCAGGCTTACCAAAAAGATTTTGGGCCGAAGCTATAAATACGGCATGCTACACACAGAATAGATCCCTGATCTACAAATCTTACAACAAAACGCCATATGAGATATGGAAAGGTAAAACACCTAGTATTGGTTATTTTCATGTCTTTGGATGCAGGTGTTTCATACACAACAACGGAAAGAATCATTTGAGGGCCTTTGACGAAAGAGCTGATGAAAGACTGTTCATGGGATATTCCTCTGTAAGCAAAGCATTTAGAGTTCTAAATAAACGAACAATGGTAATTGAGGAATCCATTCACGTTAAATTTGATGAACAATCCGAGAAAAACCCATCCGACATCAAAACGCCAAGTAATTCGGGTCAAAACCCTCGGCAACATGTTGATGAAGAAATTTCAGACGAAGAAGATATACTATCGTCCTACACAAAATATCAGCTAAAAGTATCTGAACCCGAACCTACAACTCAAGAAAAGGTCACAACTCAACAAAACAATCTTGTCAGCACCACAACATCTGAACCAATGATCTATATTGATCTACCATATATTCCTGAAATGGATGTTCAAAATCAACAGAATACACTCGAACCTGATCTTAGGTGGTTAAGAGATCACCCACCTGATCAAGTAATAGGAAATGTCCAAGAAGGTGTACGAACAAGAGCCTCCTTACACGAAAGCATGATGGCATGCTTCTTATCTCAAATGGAACCAAAATCCATAGAAGAAGCCCTAAGTGATCCTGACTGGGTAATAGCCATGCAAGAAGAGCTTCATCAGTTTGAACGTAATGAAGTATGGGAACTTGTGTCAAGACCAACTCATCAGAATGTCATAGGAACAAAATGGGTCTTCAGGAACAAAATGAGTGAAGATGGGCTCATTGTTAGGAACAAAGCTCGTCTTGTTGCTAAGGGGTATTGTCAAGAAGAAGGAATTGATTTTGATGAAACCTTCGCCCCCGTAGCTAGACTGGAAGCCATACGAATATTTCTGGCCTTTGCAGCTCATAAAAACTTCAGAGTTTATCAAATGAATGTCAAGAGTGCTTTCTTAAATGGACTTCTAGAAGATGAAGTATATGTTGAGCAACCACCTGGCTTTGCAATTGATAATGAGCATGAGAAGGTCTATCATCTCAAAAAGGCTCTCTATGGATTAAAACTGTAACACCCCAGATTTTCAGGACATTTAAAACTTATAAAATAAAGGTGAAATCTCATTAATTCCCAAAAACGTAACATAAAGAGTATGGGGTGCTATGCCACACCTGAGCTAGAGAACTCAGGTGCACAGGCTAACTACTAATATCCTTAATAAAGTAAATGCATAACACGGCACGCAGGCCGAAAGGGAAACTATCTACTTCTACGCTCCAAGATCTAGCGCGCTCCAGTGACTTATCCTTCTGTACCTGAAAGCCAAATATATCTGTTCACCGAGAGATGCTGGTAACCCACTCCAACGCGTTGAAATACAATACATACATATATATATATATATATATATATATATATATATATATATATATATATATATATACGAAAAGTCATTTCGAAGCATGAAGATATATCCTAAGAGACTCTAGCTTTCAAATCAGGGAACCGACTCGACAAATAGGGGTACACACAATCTACAGTCATAACCAAGTATATACGATTCTCGACATAGGGCACAGTTATAGATAAACACGACCAATAATCACAATTAAACATGTACAGTTTACTAGCAAGAATCCTATGGTCACGTTTTCATAACAGTCAGAACATCAAACCTTCTTATCTCATCATATAGCACACTTTGTTGGCGCCACAGGACCAATCGCATGCCCATACATGAGGGTCAGCGCATATAGCTCTGACACGGTCCCGCAGCACCCTGCCCCGTCTCACAATACGGAGGGGTCGATCGCAACCGACCGATGAACCGCAGCTCTATATAATATTTATATACCTGGCCAGTCTTTACCAGCCTGGTTAACAGTTGGGATGGTTCTCAACCCATTCAACTGCCCGTATAGTGGACCTTTGTCCTATATAATATTTATATACCTGACCGGTCTCTACCAGCCTGGTTAACAGTTGGGATGGTTCTTAACCCATTCAACTGCCCGTATAGTGGACCTTTGTCCTATATAATATTTATATACCTGACCGGTCTCTACCGGCCTGGTTAACAGCCGGTATGGTTCTCAGCCCATCCGACTGCCCGTATAGCCCGATTGATCTCAACCACATCGGGGTAACATGCACACATAACACATAGCAAGCACACACAACCCACATTAACACATTGGGAAGGGGGAGAAAACGTATATCAAAACCTATGCGTGATCCTTCACATACTAAGAATAATCCTAAGGGGTTCATACTTCCTTCACCTAGGTCAACGGGATACCAATTCAACTAACATGCAATATATAAGACTCATACAACCTACGAACGGTACCTGAAATACCAAACTAGACATAGGCATGAAAGACGGAGTCCGTTGGGACACCACGGGGGTCGGGGGACATAAAACGGGGAAGCCAAAATCCCAAGGTGGGGTACAAACCAGCGGGTAGCCGGTGGGTGAGGGGTCACCCGCCGGCGGCACTGTTGCGGCCAGCGGGTGCCCGGCGGGCAGCTGCCTGCCCGCCGGCTGCCCGCTGCCGGCGAGGCCTCCTTTGGCCGTGGGTAGGTGGCGGTTCCCCTACCCCCACCTACCCCCCACTGACTCTTTTTCACCAAAAACGCCCCGGGAACCTTTGTGGAACCCGAAACCATGCTTAGACACTTTCAAACGCAATTGATAACACATGTAGACGATTAACGGATCAAAATCAAGAAACGTACGGCACATAACCTATCATGCTTTTCTAAATATAATCAACACCCGATCATGCGAATTCCCACCCAATACACCAAGAATAATACCATACGAATTCCACGATATAACCTAGGGTTCTAATTATTTTTAAATCAACAAGAACACAATTCATCTTCTAAAATCAAGATTCGGTAGGAATATCATATAATATCAAGAACATCACGTAATCATTAAGAACATCAAGAACACTACATAATCATCAAGAACGTCATATAATCATCAAGAGCACCATAATTATTGAGAACCTCTCATCATCAAGATCACCCATGGAATCATCCCACCAATAATAATATCACAAATCATCAATGCACAATAATATGGGGAAATCCTAAGAGGGGAATCATAGATATGAAAATAGGTTTTGTTGAGACATGGGTTACCTCTTAGCCTTAATTAATTCCTTGGCTATGAAGGGTCTTTCTTTAAGCTTTCTTGCTTTCTTGATTTCTTCTAAGGGAATTCTTGGAACTCTTTGGGTGGTGAGAAATTATTGTGGTGGGGGTTCTAGGTGTCTCCTTATGTTCCATATTTATATATCTAAGAGTCTTACTTAGGGTCTAATTATATAGGTTTGCTAACTCTATTCCTTTTAGGACTAAGGATTGGGTTTAGGGATAAGGGCTCATGGACTATGGTGGGCCTTTCCTAATTAATTATTGTGATTTAATTCTTTCTTTTGGGTAATTGGTTAAGTGATTAATTGGTTTTAGGGATCGTAACACGGGGTGTTACACTCTCCCCCCCTTATAAGGGGCTTCGTCCCCGAAGCCCGGTGTGTTAACCCATCCTTTCACCCCTAGGCATCCTGCATCTTGGCCTCCCGGTTAGGAACGTGGCCCCGCGTTTTGCCTTAGCTGGGGTAGGCTAGGCTTCTGGTGGTGTCGTGATAGGAAAGTTTTGGGTCTACCTTGGTCTCCTGCTCCTGAGCTGGACGCCCCGCGAGTGCCCAAGGTGGCCTCGATCGCTGCCACCCTCTGATCTAGTGCGCGCGTCGTACGGATCAAGGACGAGAGCCCTTCCTCCATGATTTGGTTTTGTCGGTTAAGCTGCGCGAGTATGCGCTCATTGATCGAGCCCTCGTTTTGCTCCCTTGGGTTCCCTCTTGATCGTGGGTGCAACGATGGGTCAGGCTCGTCATTTTCCTCCTGGTCCTCATTTCCCTCTAGGATTCCGCAATCTTGCATTGCCCGTTTGAGCTTCTTGTTGGAGATTTCTAATTGGTCGACCAATTCTCTTCGTTCCTCCTCGGGTTTTTGGCAAATTTCTTCGAGGGTGAGGTAATGTCCTCCCTCGGTGTAGTAGATATCATTGCGGCGTAGGTTCTGGGCATTAAAGACCATGCCATTTGCGGTCTTGACCTCGGTGTGGCTTAGGTCCACCCCCTTTTTCTCCATGATCCAGCTTAGGATCATCCCGTAGGGTAGGCTAAGTCGGTTGCTTGATTTGCAAAACTCCATGTGTTTTAGTATGACGGCCGGCAGGTTGAACTTGATTTTGTGTTTCAAGAAGTAGGCAAAGGTGCACTCTAAACTCCCCACGTCCTTGCTTTTATTGTTCGTGGGCAAGAGGCTATCGGTTACAATCATAACCAATATCTTTTGTTCCGCCGATAGCCACTTTCTATTCGGTCGTGTGGCCGAGGTGAATCCTTCCTCTTTCCCGAGGAGGTACCCGAGGTAGTCTTTGTACCCCGTGTTTTGGGTATCAATCCACCCCTTTCGGTCATAGCTTGACACACCCGTGGTGGTCAATTTCAAAAGCTTGGCCAAACGGCCTTCGGAAAGCACAATTTCCTTGCCGCGGACCTTGGTGGTGATTTCTAGTTTGTCACCCCATTTGGTGGCTACAAGATGTTGATAGAATTCTTTCACCAATTCGGGGTACGTATCCCCCTTGATGGTGAGATATGTATCCAGGAGACCTTGGTGTTTAAGCATATCAACCAATTCCGGAGAAAATTGGTCGGTTTCAAGGGCTTTACCTCCGATTACGGTGTAATCGGCGTTGCTCCATTCCGGGGTGCGGATTCCGAGGGGCTTTTTCGGCATTTTCTTTTTCTTTCAAGTGGCATTTCCGGCGAGTGCTCCGGTGGTGTGACTTCTCCGGCGGCTTTTCCGGCGGGGCTCCGGCGTATTTTCCGGCGGCGCGTCTTTCCTTACGGGCAAGGTGGGCGGCGGTGAGCTACGCTCCGACGGTGGCTTGGCGAGGAGAGGTGGTGGCTCGGCGAGGGGCGGTGATGGGTTTTGAGTGGGGTTGGGCGGTGCGTGAGACAGAGTAGGGGAGGGAGTGGGGAAGAAGAAGGAGAAAGGGAGGAAGAAGAAGGGTTTTTTGATTTGGGGATTTTGTGGGGTTTAGGGATTTGTAGGGGCTTTAACAAAGGAGTGTTCCCTTGAGGTTTCAAGAAACACTTATGGGCTAGTGGTTAGAGTCTTGGTCACTTAAGTGGAAGGTTAAGAGTTCAATTCTCATTGGTAATATTAGGCCTTTTGATGATGAGGCCCCTGTCTTTTTCCTTCTTTTGTCTTCTAGTGGTGATACTTGGCTAGTTTGTATAGTTCTAGTTCTACCCCCGTAAATAGGACCGAATTTTGAACCGATCCTTTATTTATAATATCTCCGAAGTAATTAAGCTAAATAAGTAGTTCTACCACGAAGGTGATTTACAAGAAATTGCCAACCTAACCTAGACAGAATTCGTCTTCTTGGTTTTCTCCCACGGGGTTTGCGTGGTCCTCGTCTTCTGGGGTTAGGTTTCCTTCCTCGAGATTGCTCTCGTTCCCGAGGTCGGCTTGAGTGCGGCTCATGACGAATATTTTTCCGGGAGCGTCGTAGTTTCCTCGATGAGCGGTGCCCCCATGTTGTCCCATGGTGGTAGTGCGTGGTCTTTGGGGTTGGGTGCAAATGAAGGCCTTGTGTCCTTCCTCTCCGCAGTTGAAGCATCGCAAGGGATTGCCCATGCAATCCTTGCCTCTATGGTTCTTGTTGCATTTCGGGCAAGGAAAGCTTCTGGCGCTAGCGTCGTTGTTCCCCAGAGGTGGCCTTTGGTTGGTCAGGTTACTTGGTCTTGTGTTGGCGTCGTTTCTTGTTCTCTTTACTGGTGGTGCCCCTCCTCCGGGGTTCCTCTTTCGTATTTGCTCCTGAACCCCGCGTTGGAGTAGTTGGATTCGGTAGAGATTAGCGGCACTGGAGTAAGCCTCGTTGAGAGTCCGAGGTCTGCTTACCACTAGTGCTTTTCAGGCTTCAAAGTTGAGGCCCGATACGAATCTCTCTATTTTGGTTACCTCGGTGGGGACTAGTTCTGGTGCGAAGCGTGCTAGTTCAAGGAATCGTTTGTGGTATTCCATAACGGTAGCTGTCCCTTGTTTCAGATGGAGAAACTCTTCGTACATGGATGCTCTTACGTGTGTTGGATAGAATCGCTCTCGTAGTCGTGTTTTGAGTTGTTCCCAGTTGATCCCTGGTTCTTGTTGGTAAGTGGGACCCTAGTGGATCCACCAAAGATCGGCCTCGTGTCCGAAGTAGAACGAGGCTATCTCCACGCGGCGTTCTTCTGGGCATTCTACTAACCCGAGAATTTTGTCGAGGGTTCGGATCCATTCCTCCAGGATTACGGGATCCTCTTCTCCTGAGAACGTGGGTGGTCGATGGTTAGAGACTTGTCGGGCGAAGTCTGCGTTTGCGTTCGATGGAGGTGGTGGGGGCCTGTTGTTGCGGAGAGTCACGTCGCTTAGTGCTTGGGCGACTTGTGTTAGTTGTTGTAGTGTTTGGGTTAGGGGGTCGTGTGCGGCGGGTTCTGGAGTCCTTGATTGTCTTCTGTTGGGTGCCATGCTGTCGTCTTCCTGAGTCAACGTTTATAAGAATGTTAAATTGGGGCTTGGTGTCTTTCTTTGACGTGATAAGCGGGGGAAAGTTTTCTTCAGGTAAGGGATGAGAGGTTATGTGTAGGTTTCACAATCTCACCGCGCGTCCTAAGGTTCTTGGATCCTATGTTCCTAAATATCTAGAGTTCAAGCTTAATGTCTTAAAGTCCGGTTTTAAGAGTCTTATCCTAGGGTCAACTTAGGCTCTGATACCAACTGTAACACCCCAAATTTTCAGGACATTTAAAACTTATAAAATAAAGGTGAAATCTCTAATTCCCAAAAACGTAACATAAAGAGTATGGGGTGCTATGCCACACCTGAGCTAGAGAACTCAGGTGCACAGGCTAACTACTAATATCCTTAATAAAGTAAATGCATAACATGGCACGCAGGCCGAAAGGGAAACTATCTACTTCTACGCTCCAAGATCTAGCGCGCTCCAGTGACTTATCCTTTTGTGCCTGAAAGCCAAATATATCTGTTCAGCGAGAGATGCTGGTAACCCACTCCAACGCGTTGAAATACAATACATACATATATATATATATATATATATATATATATATATATATATATATATATATATACGAAAAGTCATTTCGAAGCATGAAGATATATCCTAAGAGACTCTAGCTTTCAAATCAGGGAACCGACTCGACAAATAGGAGTACACACAATCTACAGTCATAACCAAGTATATACGATTCTCGACATAGGGCACAGTTATAGATAAACATGACCAATAATCACAATTAAACATGTATAGTTTACTAGCAAGAATCCTATGGTCACGTTTTCATAACAGTCACAACATCAAACCTTCTTATCTCATCATATAGCACACTTCGTTGGCGCCACAGGACCAATCGCATGCCCATACATGAGGGTCAGCGCATATAGCTCTGACACGGCCCCGCAGCACCCTGCCCCGTCTCACAATACGGAGGGGTCGATCGCAACCGACCGATGAACCGCAACTCTATATAATATTTATATACCTGGCCGGTCTTTACCAGCCTGGTTAACAGTTGGGATGGTTCTCAACCCATTCAACTGCCCGTATAGTGGACCTTTGTCCTATATAATATTTATATACCTGACCGGTCTCTACCAGCCTGGTTAACAGTTGGGATGGTTCTCAACCCATTCAACTGCCCGTATAGTGGACCTTTGTCCTATATAATATTTATATACCTGACTGGTCTCTACCAGCCTGGTTAACAGCCGGTATGGTTCTCAGCCCATCCGACTGCCCGTATAGCCCGATTGATCTCAACCACATCGGGGTAACATGCACACATAACACATAGCAAGCACACACAACCCACATTAACACATTGGGAAGGGGGAGAAAACGTATATCAAAACCTATGCGTGATCCTTCACATACTAAGAATAATCCTAAGGGGTTCATACTTCCTTCACCTAGGTCAACGGGATACCAATTCAACTAATATGCAATATATAAGACTCATACAACCTACGAACGGTACCCGAAATACCAAACTAGACATAGGCACGATAGACGGAGTCCGTTGGGACACCACGGGGGTCGGGGGACATAAAACGGGGAAGCCAAAATCCCAAGGTGGGGTACAAACCAGCGGGTAGCCGGTGGGTGAGGGGTCACCCGCCGGCTGCCCCCCGGCGGCACTGTTCCGGGCAGTGGGTGCCCGCCCGCCGGCTGCCCGCTGCCGGCGAGGCCTCCTTTGGCCGTGGGTAGGTGGCGGGTCCCCTACCCCCACTGACTCTTTTTCACCAAAAACGCCCCGGGAACCTTTGTGGAACCCGAAACCATGCTTAGACACTTTCAAACGCAATTGATAACACACGTAGATGATTAACGGATCAAAATCAAGAAACGTACGGCGCATAACCTATCATGCTTTTCTAAATATAATCAACACCCGATCATGCGAATTCCCACCCAATACACCAAGAATAATACCATACGAATTCCACGATATAACCTAGGGTTCTAATTATTTTTAAATCAACAAGAACACAATTCATCTTCTAAAATCAAGATTCGGTAGGAATATCATATAATATCAAGAACATCACATAATCAATAAGAACATCAAGAACACTACATAATCATCAAGAACGTCATATAATCATCAAGAGCACCATAATTATTGAGAACCTCTCATCATCAAGATCACCCATGGAATCATCCCACCAATAATAATATCACAAATCATCAATACACAATAATATGGGGAAATCCTAAGAGGGGAATCATAGCTATGAAAATAGGTTTTGTTGAGACATGGGTTACCTCTTAGCCTTAATTAATTCCTTGGCTATGAAGGGTCTTTCTTTAAGCTTTCTTGCTTTCTTGATTTCTTCTAAGGGAATTCTTGGAACTCTTTGGGTGGTGAGAGATTATTGTGGTGGGGGTTCTAGGTGTCTCCTTATGTTCCCTATTTATATATCTAAGAGTCTTACTTAGGGTCTAATTACTATAGGTTTGCTAACTCTATTCCTTTTAGGACTAAGGATTGGGTTTAGGGATAAGGGCCCATGGACTATGGTGGGTCTTTCCTAATTAATTATTGTGATTTAATTCTTTCTTTTGGGTAATTGGTTAAGTGATTAATTGGTTTTAGGAATCGTAACACGGGGTGTTACAAAAACAAGCTCCACGGGCTTGGTATGATACACTCTCACACTTTCTCATAAATTGTGGTTTTATGAAAGGTGCTGTGGACAAAACACTCTTTCGTATCTAAGACAATGATCACATTCTTCTTGTACAAATTTACGTTGATGACATCATTTTTGGGAGCACGAACCCTGAGTTATGTGAAAAGTTCTCAACACTCATGCAAGGCAAGTTTGAAATGAGCATGATGGGAGAACTCAACTATTTTCTGGGATTGCAAGTAAAGCAATGCTCAGATGGAATCTTTATAAGTCAAGCTAAATACACTAAGGATCTAATTCAAAAATTTGGCATTGATGGGAAAACATCTGTTAAAATTCCTATGAGCATATCTCTTAGAATGGATATTGACAACGAAGGAAAAGATGTGGATCAGAAAAACTTTCGTGGCATTATCGGCTCTCTTCTATATCTAACAGCAAGCAGACCTGACATTTCGTTTGCTGTCGGAGTATGTGCACGATTTCAAGCGAAACCAAAAGAAAGTCACTTGAGTGCAACCAAAAAGATCTTGAGATACCTTAAAGGGACGCAAAGCGTTGGTCTTTGGTACCCGAAAGAAGGATCTTTCGATCTTGTTGGCTATTCAGATGCCGACTTTACAGGATGCCGAATCGATAGAAAAAGCACCTCAGGAACCTGCCAGTTCCTAGGGGGAAGACTCGTGCCATGGTTTAGCAAGAAACAACATTCTATTGCTACTAGTACAGCTGAAGCCGAATATATAGCAGCTGGAAGTTGTTGTGCTCAAATTTTGTGGATGTCACATCAATTGAAAGATTATGGCATTAATGCACGAGAAGTGAGCATTAAATGTGATAACACAAGTGCAATTGCCATCACACATAATCCCGTCCTTCACTCACGAACTAAGCATATTGATATCAAATATCATTTTATTCGTGATCATGTCGAGAGGAAAGACATATCTCTTGAGTATGTTAACACTGATGATCAACTTGCAGACATACTCACGAAACCTTTGAGTGAAGCAAGATTCTCCTCCCTAAGGCATGAAATAGGAATGATTGAGATGACATAAAGCAGTGAGAATCAAATCTACAAAGATTCTCATTCTCGATATTCAAAAGATTAGATCTATCCTAACACGCAAAGATCTCTATAAAATGAGGTACACGACGAAATTAAGCCTTCATAACTAACAAAAGTTTCTAGTGTTTGTCTTTGAGTGCAGACATGAGTACAGGAAGCGAGAGAACAATCACTGATGTTCAAGAGGAGAAAAGCAAAATCTTCAATGATCCACTTGTGACCAAGCTGGAGTTAAACAAATCTCTTGAACATTCTCAATATATACAAAGCACTCTTCGTGACCCAACGGAGAAAGAGTCAAGGGAGTCATTCCACTCTGTTGGCAACCCTATAGGGTATGTCAAAGAAGACAGTGTGCTGGAACGAAGTGATAGCTTTGATTACTCACCCTCGAGCACCCCTCCTAAGATGCTATCTCCTCTCAAATCCACCGCAAGCAGCAAGAAAAAGAAGGCCTAAACGAAATTATTGGGCCACAGTGATAAGTTGTGATGTGTTATCTTCAAAATGATGCATTTCTCTAATAAACAACTTTATGTCTCAATTTATCTCTGATAGCGTGACTTACACGAAACGTGAATCAGTGTCTAAAATATTTTAACAAGTTCTACACGCTAACATTATGCCTATATAATGATTTCTCTCCTCATAAGTTTCACTCACACTCAGCCCCTAATAAAAGAAAAAGCTTGCAGGATGGATAAGGGTAAAGAGAAAATGGAAGATGCAGAAATTCGAGCTATTCATCATCTTCACGAAGCAGGCAAACTAACAAATGCTACAATAACAAAGATTGTAGAAGATGGTGAAAAGGTTCACGTAACATTCACCATGCCAAACTCGGCCTCTCCAAAAGATGAAGCAGAAAGAAGGGCCATTCGCCTAAAACAAAATCTCCAGAAAGCAAGTTTGCCCAATGCTACGATTATCAAGCTGGAGGAAGACGGCGAAAGGGTCAATGTGACATACTCCATGCCCAATACAGCAAATCCTAAGGAAAAGGAGGCACTGGACAGCGTTGTCAATGAATCTAGGGCGAAAAAGGCATATTACTTGGAACAAGCCAACTGGCTTGCCCACGAAAGGATAAGGATGATGAAGAGTGTTAACAAGAACTCAACAAATCCACCTAACTGTCGTTGGAACCCTATCCCTGAAGTTCCACAACAAAGTGATCAATCCTACGAGGACTTCACCTTGGTTCACTCTCAGTCAACCATCAACCCGAACATGCCCACCCTCACACTTGAGGAATTAGACGAATATTCAAACAGGGCCAATCGGAATGATGTGACTGATGAGTTAACTCGCCTGGAACTTCACGTGCCCTTTCGCTTTATCTGAATATCGCTTGTCTTATCTGTATGGTTTGGAGTACCTATGCACGATTCTCTTCAATGAAAACTTTTAATTACTGTTGTTTTTACTAATTACTCTCCTAACCTTGATTCTGTTATGTCAGATTACTCCTTTTTCGGGTCAAAGATGGAATTTGTCTTAAAATATTATCTCATTAATAACGATGAAGACATGAGTTTAATGATATTTGACTCTTCAAGAACCAAGAATTTTCCTTATGGATTACCGTTGGAAAAAGCACTTCATCATGAATGGCTATAAAAGGAGCACATTGGATACACTCAAATTGCATCCATCTCTTCTAAAATGGCTCCTAAAGTCTCAATCACCAAAAAGGTGTCAAGAAAGACCCGAGGTTATTCAGAAGAGGATGAACAAGGCACTCACATTCCTGGAAATCATCCTATCAATCCTCTAAACATTTCATCCGATTCTGAAATTGAGGACATTGATGAATTCATCAAGAAGGATGCTGATGAAGATGCAAGATCTTTCGATCCTAATGAGGAACCCCCTCTAATCGTTAAAAAGGGATTCTTGACATTGGAAGCATGGAACAACACTACTATGGATAGAGATCTCAGGGATTTCTATCGACATTATGATTGCAAATCTGCATTTGTGGGGTATGAGGAAAGAGATTCTGATGAAGAGATACGTCCTGATGGTGGACCGATACGCCCAAAAGCCTCTACATCAAACCATTCACTTACTTTTTTTTTTTGTAAAGGGCCTTGGTGTTATAAGGGTGGATATCGGTTGGGATGTATATATCATTCCCACTAGTGTGGCTCGGCTATAGGCCTTTGCAAGATGAGAGGTAAATACCAATTTTGGATTGCATGCTTGATGATTGGTGTGAGAGTGTACCCTTCTTTGTTTTAATTTTACCTTTTAGGAGTTTTTGTTTCCTTAGTATATTCCTTGAGTTGCATTAGTAGGGTACATGACTAACATATTTATTGCATGATATGAGGGACTTCACTCCCTCCGTTGGAGTATACACTTATCTTGATTGAACATTGGATGAATTAAGTTATCATTAAGCTATCTTGAGAAGTATCTTTGGCACTTAAATGATCATTGATTTGATTGCAAGCTTACTCGAGGATGAGCAAGAATTAAAGTGTGGAAAGTTTGATAAGTGCCAAAGATGCTATATTTTGTAGGATATTTAGGAGCCATATTGTGCTATAAGTGGAGTCCTTTGAGCCTATTACATGCTTAGAATTGCTTATTTTGATAAGAGATAGGACCTAGGACTAATTGTGATTGCCTTTGTAGAAAAGAGCAAAACATTGTCAATTCTAGGGCATTCCGGCGACAATTCAGTAGATTGATCATATCTTGAGCTAGGAGTGTCCAAATGATGTGATTCAAGTGGCTATGGTTCGAAACTTCAAGAGCTACAACTTTGCCAAAGGCAAGAAGGGCAAATTCCCCTGCACGCGCTCCCACGCGCGTAGTGAAGTGCATTGATCAGGGGCAGAAAGTTCCACGCATTCCACAACGCGCGTTGTGGCGTGCGTTGGACAGTTCAGCGCGGAAATTTCAGTATTTAGTCTATTTAAAAGGCTTGTGGTGGGATCACTTCATAATCTAACACTTTCTCTCTTTATAAATGAGATTTTAGCACTTTTAGTTAGGGTTCTTAGGATAGATTTACATTCTCTTCACAATCTATCATTTCATTCTTGTATTTCTCCCAATTAGTGTAGTAGATTAGATTTCTCTCTCTAGAATCTAGGTCATCTCTAGCCAATTCCATTGTTGAAGAACTCTTGGAGAAGAAGACTGACAACCTTCAATTCAAGAGACAATTGTAGAAGAGATCAACTATTGCAATCTAATTTGATATTCTCTTATAGTTTTCCTTCTTTAATTGTTGATTGATTTCATATTGCAATGTTGATTTGCTTAGCTATGCTTGGCTAGAATCCGTTGTGAATTGGATCTTATTCTGTTGTGTTGAATGTGATTGATCTATGGATTTGTGATGATGTGTTGTTGCCTTGTCGTAAGATGACCTTGTATGAACTCATTGGATGTGAGTGCACCACATTCATGTAGGTTTGAGAAGGATTAAGCTAACAAGAGATTGTAGCTTGATCCTAAACTCCTCCTTCTTGCATTTGCCCTCTCTAAGATCCGAGAGGCCGGAGTTAGGAATGAGATATAGACAAGGTGTTTGTAGGAATACTCCTTAGGACCATTGTCACTTAACGGTGCTCCATACCAAGGAAATGCCTAGTAAACCGAGAGGTGAACGGTATTGGAAGTCATTTCACCTAGGCTATGCACCACTAGTTGCACTCTTAGGTTGATTTACTTCACACACACAAGGGATAGATAACGATTTTTAACCGTTATCTTTGATAGATAAGACTACAGTTAAAAATTCTTTGAGCGTGACTTTTAACAACATTGGTTTTAACAACATATATTTTTCTTGTAGCGCTTTTTTATACAAAGTGGGTTGACCCACTATATTTTAAAAAAAAAAAAAAAATTCATAACTGAAGTCCTAAAAGCCCTTGTATTTTACGAAATTTAAACAGTTTTGTTAATTGAGGACAAAAATTATCATATACTACAATAATACTAACGGTCCGTTTGGAAAGCAGGAAAATGACTTCTGAAAAATGAGTCATTTTCCAAAAGTCATTTTCCTTTCCGGTGTTTGGCTGCAAAATGAAAATCTGTCTTTTGGTGTTTAGCTCATTTTCTGGAAATGATGTAGAATTGTATAATTAAACATTTTATATAATTAATTATTTTGTTTAAAATATATAAAATTTACAATAATATTATAAATAATAATATTTATTAATAAAATCAAATAATATTATTTATTAAAAAAAATTTAAAAAAAAAACAACAAAACAAAAAAAAAAAAAAAAAAAAAAAAAAAAAAAAAAAAAAAGGAAAGCAGAGAGTACAACTCTCTGGTTTCTGCCGTTCTCTCTGGCTTTCGGCCGGAAAGGCGGAAACCAGAGAGCTCTCTGGTTTCCGCGGCCGGAAACCAGGGAAAAGCTCACTGGTTTCCGGCCAGAAACCAGAGCCACTGGTTTCTGGCCAGAAACCAGTGAAGAGATGGTGTTGTTGAATGTTGTTGAAGGAGGAAGTCTGGCGTTTGTGCGTGTGTTTAGAAGATGAAAAATGACTTCCCCCTCAACCCTCATTTTTCATTGACTATCCACCATTTTCCTTTGACCACTTCATTTTCCGCCTACCCAAACACCAGAAATCATTTTCCGAGTTTAAGACTAAAGTTAAGGGAATGTCTGAAAAAAAAAAAAAAAATAGTAGATCATCACCACTAACTCAATTTTATATTTTTATTATAAAAATGTTGTCTTATGTTGTTTTGCCTATATCAACTCACTCAACAACAACTTTTATCAAATATTTTTAATTTTAATTATCTATATAAAAAATAATTCAATTTCTAACAGTTAATTTTTCAATCTTCAAATTAAAGCAGCTTCTCACCAACAAAAATATACAGATGGAATGCCACGTTTTAGAAATGAGATAATATGGTGGCAGTGGAGAGCATATAGAGGATATGATTAAATTAAGGAGTGTGGTCCATTCACTCCAATTATTTATTGTGGTGAAGTTGGATCTCATCCAATTCAATTGAATGAGTGACAAACATCTTACAAAATGAACACTGACAACATTTAATTCAAACAAACCAACCCATCAAATGGTCCCCCCGAGGCCCGAGCTGTCATGAAATCGATTCCCCCTTATTCAAATTTCAAAGCATCCAATTCACCCATTAATGCTTACCCCCAATACCCCTAAAGAATGTGTACAAACCCCTAGTATGACACGTTTAAAACAGTAAACATTGAATTTTAATGGCAAATGCTTATATTTCTTAGAGCATCTACATCAGTGTATATTTCACAGTTTTAAAGGATAAAAGTGTCAACATGAAAAAGAGGGGGGGGGGAGAAAGAAGCATTCTGTTTCTATCAATTTTCAGCATTCTTTTTGCTTTTTATTATTTTATTTCTTTTTAGTCTCAACCTTATCTCACATTCTCTTTCCTAATCATTCTTACATTCTCTTTCCTAATCATTCTTACATTCTCCCCCTCATATCCCCAACTCATAATGTTGCTCTTATGAAAATTACTATATAATATTAATTACATTATTTATTCATTAAGGACTGTGATCCATTCACTCCAATTATTTATTGGGGTGAAGTTGGATCTCATCCAATTCAATTGAACACAACATTTAATTCAAACAAACAAACCCATCAAATGGTCCCCCTTATTCGAATTTGAAAGCATCCAATTCACCCATTAATGCTTACCCCCAATACCACCAAAGAATGTGTACAAACCCCTATTATGACACGTTTAAAATAGTAAACATTGAATTTTAATGGCAAATGGCCGGTTATATTTCTTATGAAAATCACTATATAATGTTAATTACATTATTTACCTATTGTTTTAATATGTACCTTTTTATATTTGATTGTTTTATGAACTATTTATTAATTTATAATGAGATTAGTATATTCACAAATGGTTAATGAAAATAAATATTTTTTAATTAATAATTAATAATATTTTTTTGCAACACTCATGGTTCTATACTTCTATACAAGATTGTGTATGTTCATCACCAGAGTTCGATTTTGTGACCACCCATTTAAAATTGTAATAGAGTTACCATTTAATAAAGAAGAATATTGGTCCTGTTTGCCATTTGCAATCGTTATTGACTTATTGTGTGGACCATGGTTCACACAAACTGTATGGATCATATTTTGTATGTTATAGAATAATGTACATTTAATACCAAAATAATGTACTTTTAGTATATTAAAAATGTACTTTGTATTAAGGAAAATTACATTTTTTGAATACTAAAAAGTGAATTATTTTTTATAATCTACATTCAATACAAAAATAATGTACTTTTAGTATATTAAAATGTACTTTCTTTCATGGTCCACACAATAATTTGCCCCTAGTTTGGTAACATTTATTTCTTTGGCTCTTATTATAGGCCTAACTTCTTTTGGCTCTTATTAGTATAGTATATAGTAGATGTTGTCTTATGTTGATTTGCCTATATCAACTCACTCAACAACAAATTTTATCAAATATTTTTAATTTTAATTATCGATATAAAAAAAATATTTCAATTATTTCTAACAGTTAATTTTTCAATCTTCAAATTAAAGCAGCTTTTCACCAACACAAAACTTGATCACCAACAAAAAAACACAGATGGAATGCCACGTTTTAGAAAAGAGATAATACGGTGGCAGGGAGAGCATATAGAGGATATGATTAAATTAAGCCCATTGCCATCACTATTCATTAAGGAGCGTGGTCCATTCACTCCAATTATTTATTGTGTTGATGTTGATTGCCATGCATGCCGCAAATTATGTCGTGAACACAAGTCAAAACGACGTCGTTTTTAAGCAAAAAAAAAAAAAAATCGCGAATGTGGAGTTAACGGCGCGTTACTGATCAAATTATGAATTTTCTGTTATGAGATTATGAATTTTATGAAAATTCATAATCGCATAACAGAAAATTCATAATCTCACAACTGAAAATTCATAATCTCATAACAGAAAATTCATAATCTTATAACAGAAAATTCATAATCTCATGGTTCCAAAGTAAATATGTAGGCATGGTTCCAAAGTGAATGTGCAGGCATGGATTCATAATTTATGAAAGTCCGTGATTTCGGACGGGAATATGTAGGCATGGTTCCAAAGTGAATGTGCATGCATGAATTCATAATTTATGAATGTCCGAAACTCCGAAATTATGAATGTAATGAAAATTCATAATCTCATAACAGAAAATTCATAATCGCATAACAGAAAATTCATAATCTCATAACTGAAAATTCATAATCTCATAACAGAAAATTCATAATCTCATAACAGAAAATTCATAATCTCATGGTTCCAAAGTGAATGTGTAGGCATGGTTCCAAAGTGAATGTGTAGGCAGTCACGTAATTAATTAAAAAAAAAAAAAAAAAAAAAAAAAAAAAGATAACGGTGCACTAACACCGTTGGAACCGTGTTCACCATGAATGGTGAACACGGTTCCATGGCATAACGTCTGCATGCATGCATGCACACACTTTGATTTATTCTTTATTTTTTATTAAAATAATAAGTGTATAATTTATTAATTAAAATTTAACTATTTAACGAATATTTTTAATACAATCACAAATATAAAAATCATTAAAGACCAATGATCTTATTAAAAAAAAAAAAAGATCAGCCAAGACCAATGACCAATCAATACACAATTAAAATTTTTTACTTCGTTTAAAAAAAAAAAAAAAAAAAAAAAAAAAAAAAAAAAAAAAAAAAAAAAAACAAACAAACAACTTTTAAAACATGATTCTATTAATTGTCTAATTTTAAAAAAGTTAAATTACTGGTCCAATTTTGACTGATTTGTCAAATTACTGGACCAATTTTGACTGATTTGTCAATTACAATTCTGGACCGATTGTGACAGATTTGTCAATTAAATTACTGGACCAATTTTGACAAATATGTCAAATTACTGGATCAATTTTGACTGATTTGTCAATTAAAATACTGGACCGATTGTGACAGATTTGTCAATTAAATTACTGGACGAATTTTGATAGATTTGTCAAGTAAATCAGTGAAATTAGTGTTTGATAATAGTGAATTACATTAACATTAGACAAGAAAGTTAACCATCTAAATCAGTAAAAATAATATCATTATTAACTCTTATACGCTAATATAATCCGCTAATTTTGCAAACAAGATCTTAGTTCAAAAGACTATTTTGCAGTAATTTATACTATTAATTTATATTTATATAACACAGTTAAATATCATGCATTATATATGCGATTAAATAAATGACCAATGAGGAAAAAAATTATTAATTAAAATAAAATGCACTTAGTACAAGAAAATGTTGTAGTTTTCTCAAATAGTCTTTTGAACTATTAAATAAATATAAATTTATTGTAAACAAAATTGAAAAACAAAGTTAAGAATTTCTATGTAATTAACAATCGAGTAATACCAGGACTATGTGGTCTAATGGTATCCGGGTTGGATTTTCATTTGAAAGATTATGAGTTCAAGCTTCAGTGGAGGCGTTATTGGTTCTTTGTGTTTCAGTAGGTTAAGAAAGTATACGAACACATACTACAATGTAATAGAGCTAGTAGTTTTCAAAAAAAAAAAAAAAAAAAAAAAAAAAAAAAAAAAAAAAAACAATCGAGTAATAAGACCGATGGTTTGGTACTAAAAGCTAACGGAGTGTTTTGTTTAAAAAATATTTTGAGGTAAAGTAATATATTTTTTGAAAATTTCACAAAACTTAAAAATGTAAAGGCCGGGATTGTACTTTCTATGAATGTTAATTACAAAAATGAACTAAAACAAATGTTGACAATTTCGCATTTCCTAATTTTTTAAAAGGATGGACCATTTTTTTTTAATTTTTTTTTTTTATTATTATTATTATTATTATTATTATTATTATTAATGTTATTATTATTATTATTTTCATTTTCTATACGTACTCCTAACTAATTAATACAAATGTGGAAACTTATATGTCCTTGAAATTACACATAATTTTTTTTTTTAATAACGAGAAAACTCGCATTCACCACCTGATAGTGTATACGAAGTAAACCATACCTTGTGATCTTAGTCACTGGAGAATCACAATGAAGTAAATCAACCTAGTTTTTTCATTATATTGTTGATAAGGTAATTCCAATTCAAGAAAGTCAATAGATTATTTCGATCTCTTGAGTGAAACTTGTAACCTTGTTACAAGCCAATAGTCTAAACCTTTGTATGGATTGGTATAGTGATGTCAACATGCATGGTAGAGTCTCAAAATTGTGACTTATAAATACTTCACTTACTGATGATATAGTGACACACAGCATTCCCATTATTTCTCCTAAATAAGCAAAAACCCTCTTTTGTTCTCAACTACTAACGATGGCTTCTTCTTCTTCTTCTTCTTCTGTTCGTTTGGTTGCAATTGCTTCACTCTTGGTGATGCTCTTCATGGCCTCTGGTTTGCTCTCTCCCTTTCTGACTTTCTCCATTATTATTATTATTTTTTGATGATTGATGTGAGTGCTAATTATCGGATCTGATATAATTCTGCAGGAATGGGAACAATGGCTGCCGGTACCAGAATGTGCACGTCGGAGAGTGAACACTACAGGGGGAATTGTCTTTTAATCAACCAAAATTCCCGCAACAACTGCAATAGAATTTGCAGGGATACAGAGGGGTTTACCTCCGGGGATTGCACCATTACCGGTCAGGCAAGGCGCATCTGCAGCTGCTTCAGACCTTGCAGCTGCTACAATAAATAACCAACATTGCTTGCTTCAACTTCAATTCGATCAGTGTTTATATATATAGCTAAATAAATGTCCCAAATAATATAATCCAAACATGCTTTGGTAGCTGGGATGCTCCGATCCTCTCATGTTACGTTGTTTGTATTTGGTTGCTACATATATATATGTGTATGTATGTATCAACATGTAGTGTGTTTCAATCGTTTGAAGTTATGCAATTTCTAATCTGTGTTTTCTAATATGTTATTTTTATACATATAGTACAGTGTTGAAAACTGCCCACGTACTGCAACAAATAATTTTTAATATTTTGCTCTACGCACGTACAAATATATAATTTTTTTTTCTTTGGTGTTAGAAAAACATTTCATTAGAGTCTTCGAATACGACGCTAGTTGATTAACATAAAATGAGAAAAAAAATATAAATTAAAGCTTTTGTGATTTTCTTCTGAGTGGATCATCATATTCATCATATGCCTTATCATCATATGTCCTTGGTGGTGGTCTTCTTGGTTGATGTTATGCTCTATAGTCCATATCATCTTCGTTCGTAACTATATGGGTGAGAAATTAATGTTGAGCATTATAGCTTCCCCTTGGTTGCTATATCCTTCTTGGTCCTCATAGTAATCATCTAGCTTGTTGATATCTTGCTTAAGAATACATCAACTTGGACCACCCTACAATCACAACGATAAGAGAAAGATTTTGCAACTAGAAGTAGTGTAATGGAAATTTCAAGTAGAGCAAACCAACAAATGAAACAACACACTAAGACAACTAAAACAAACAAAAAATAGGTGCAAACGAACAAAAGAGACAAAACAAGCTAAGGTAAAGTGCAAAAAAAAAAAAAAAAAAAAAAAAAAAAAAAAAAAGTAAAACGGGGCGGTGAACGGTTAGATATTAACGTGAACTAACATGAACTTGAATAACGAGGAACCTGACTCGTGATAGCAGAAGCTTTAAGACCTTCTGAATATCCCTCGCCATAGTCGTAGGAATTGTCAGCCATGATGGTAAACTTGCAGAATAGACGCTAGTGTTTTGTCTACCACTTCTCTCCCGAATACCTGATGGTGGTGCATGCTGAACACGGGAGTTTTGGGAGGACTATTTTGCTTAAAAGCCTACATGTCATCAACATAGGCAGATATTCATTTAAAGCTACATTGAATATCCTCAGTTACCTAATACTCTAATAGATTAAGTCACCAATTAACTCAATCCCCTACTTGCACCACAGCCACCCAATAATACAATATATTATATTTAGGAAAAATACTTACATTCTCCCACTTGGTGCAAGTACTGACACAACCTTTGTTAAAGAACAAAACACAGGAACCATAGAAATACGTCCTTTACTGATCAAGTGAGTAATATCTTCTATGATCACATGCATCTAGATTCCCTAACTTAGGTTCATTATGAGCAAACCCTACATTTATTCTTAGTCACTTAATGGATATTTCTAAAAAATGTATATGCGAAACTAAAAGAAACCATCCAAATTCTACAAAAGAGTACATTGTATGATCTCTAATATCCTTAAAAAGCATGCCTTAAATAGAGATTTCTTAATGTTAGCATAATGCTAGCTAACTATATTCTATGAGTTCTTTATAAGTTAGCTTAAACACTACCTCTAACGGCTAAGAGTTTGGAGTTGACATTTCTGTCACTCCCACTCATCAAAATAGCCAAAAGATAGTCGTAGAAGCATTCCAATAACTTAGACAACAAACCAAAAGTGTAAGTCCATAAATTTGGAAACTTAAACATACACCATAACTTCCCAAATAATCTCAAGGTCCACCTCAAAATTAACTTAACATTACGAGTCTTACTTATATGTCTTGCAAAATTGTTTAATTTTGATCCTTACAAATCAAAATGGCCTAGGATCAATTTTGAAGAAACTAAAGACTCTATTAATTGCTAAAGAATTTATTAATTGGCAGTGCACCACAAGTTAAATGCTTTCGTTCTAATAAATTCTTTAATATTGTTACAACATTTTCATAAATATGTTGCACAACCAAGCGTTCAATAAATTTGAACTTATGAATTATAAGAACAAAACTTATATTAATACTTGTGGAAACATTTAGACTTATTGTTAGATGCACAATCCAATTTGGAATGTATGAAGACAATTAAATCAATTAGCTTTAGTGGAGTATTTTAATGACCTTTTTCTAAATGATCACTCCCTGATTAAGATATTCTTTAGCCAAATTATTAAAGATGTAACACTCATAATTGATTTGACCAACTAAATAATGAGGATATAATTCCCCACCATTAGTTGGGCATACTAAATAATCAATATTTGGTTCTAATTATAGTCCAACTAAAGGAATAACTAATGAGGACATAATTCCCCACCATAGTTGAACATACTAAAATAAGGCCATTATATAATAATTATTAAAATGGCGGATTTGTTAAAATTTTGGCGAATTTATCAATAATCAAACAAGGCCATTATATAATAATTATTATGACAATTAACAAATTAATTGTATAGATATTAAAATTCGTTGAAAAGTGGAAAAATGATTTCTGAAAAATGAGTTATTTTTCAGAAAATATTTATTTTTCCAATGTTTGGCACGGGCTCCCCTTTGTAAATGATGTGGATCATTTATATTCCACATCGAAAATGTTTGGAAAGAGGAGCTCTTGAATTCCTCTATATAATAGGAGCAATGCTCATCTTTCAAACATAATTGCTTGCACATCAACGCGGGCAAGTATTGAGAAGCCAAAAAGCTCGTATTTAGAAGTCTTAAAGGCTTCTTATTTTAGTTTAAAAAAAATATTGCTATTAGGGGGTTTGGGAAAGAGTAAACCACAATGTATATGCTTTGTTTTAGTTTTTAGTAGTTTGGAGCAATATTTTTGATGTTTTGATTAAAGACAAAATGTTAAAATGGGAGATTTGTATAAATTTTGGCATATTTGTCAATAATCAAAAGCCATTATCTAATAATTATTATGGCATTTAACAAATTAGTGGTACATATATTAAAGTTTGTTTGAAAAGTAGGAAAATGAGTTATTTTTCAGAAAATATTTTTTCTCTTAAATGTTTAGTTATACAACAGAAAATTGTTTAAAAAGAAATTTATATTATTATTATTATTATTATTATTATTATTATCATTATTATTATGTAATAATGTAATAAAAAATTAAATTACAATAATAATTATATAAATAATATAATAATAATCAAAACAAAATTATATACAAAATAAAATTAAAATTAAAATTAAAAAATACAAAGGGGAGCGTGGATCCCTTTGTAAATGATGTGAGATCATTTTGATCACACCTTTAAAATATTTGGAAAGAGGAGGTCTTGAACTCCTCTATATAAGAGGAGCAATGCTAATTGCTTGCCCATCAACGTGAGTAAGTATTCAGAAGCCAAAAGACTCTTTTTTAAGAAGTCTGAATGACTTCTTATTTTAAGTTTTTTAAAAAAAAAAAAAAAAGTTTTGGGAAAAGATTAATCTTAATCTTTCCCAAAATGTATATGTGTTGTTTTTGGTTTTAGCAGTTTGGAACATATTGTTGAGTTATTAAATAATATTTTTGGCGTTTTGATTAAAGACAAAATGTAAAAATGACGGATTTGTTAAAATTTTGATGAATTTGTCAATAGTGAAACATTATCTAATAATTATTATGGCTTTCAAAAAAAAATCTAATAATTATTATGGAAATTAATAAAGTAATTATATAGATATTAAAGTACGTTTGGAAAGTATGAAAATGATTTCTGAAAAATGAGTTATTTTTCAGAAATTTTTTTTTTTCAATGTTTGGCTGCACAGCATAAAACTATCTTTGTGTATTTGATTCATTTTTCAGAAAATGTCTTTGTGTATTTGGTTCATTTTTCAGAAAATAAACAAGAAAATGAGTAGAATTGTATATACTTAAATATTTTAATTGTTATATATCCAAAAAAATATTTTTATATCTCCCAAATTATTACTATATGAATCTAATAATTATTATGGTAATTAAGCTAATAATTACACATTGTAATAGAGCCAGTAGCATTAAAAAAAAAAAAAAAGCTAATAATTACACACATAATATTATAATTGATTAATAATTATTATGTTAATCAAGCTAATTATTTCCATAATAATAATAATATAATTACAATTATGTAATAATAAGTGTATAGCTAAAAGGAAATTTATATTATTATTATTATTATTATAAAATAATAATGTAATAATAAAATAAAATTACAGTAGTAATCATATTAATAATATAATAATAATTATCAAACAAAATTATATAGAAAATAAAATTAAAATTAAAAAAAAAAAGGGGGGGGGGGGGGGGGGGGGGTGTGGGACTCGTGCTCCCCTTTGTAAATGATGTGGGATCATTTTGAACCCACATAAAAAATGTTTGAAAAGATGAGCTTTTGAGCTCCTCTATATTGCTCATCTTCCAAACATAATTGCTTGCTATCAACGTGGACAAGTATTGGGAAACCAAAAGGTTCTTATTTAAGAAGCCTTAGCTTAATGGCTTCTTATTTTAGTTTTTTTTTTTTTAAATTTATATTAGGGGTTTTTGGGAAAAGATTAATCTTAATCTTTTATCAAAATGTATATGTGTTGTTTTAGTTTTTAGCAGTTTGGAGCAAATTGATGAGTTATCAAATAATATTTTTGGTGCTTAGATTAAAGACAAAACGTTAAAATGACGAATTTGTTAAAAGTTTGGTGAATTTGTCATAATCAAACAAGGCCATTATCTTATAATTATTATGGCAATTAACAAATTAATTGTACAGATATTAATGTTCGTTTAGAAAGTAGGAAAATGATTTCTAGAAAATGGGTTATTTTTCAGTAAATATTTTTCTTTTCAATGTTTGGTTGCACAACAGAAAATTGTCTTTGTATCTTTGATTCATTTTTCAGAAAACGTCTTTGTCTATTTTGTTCATTTTTCAGAAAATGAACAGAAAAATGAGTAGAATTGTATACTTAAACATTTTAATTGTTATATATCCAAAAAAAAAAAAATTATTGTTTTGTTTATAATATAACATTATTTTAAATTTCATGAAACATAAGTTTTGGTTGTATTTAGTGGAGGAGCAATTTTTATCAATTTTAAGAAACCTTAATGGCTTATTATTTTATATTTTTTTAAATTTATTTATTTATTAGGGGGTTTTGGAAAATATTAATATTAATTTTTCCCCAAAATGTATATGTGTTGTTTTAGTTTTTAGCAGTTTGGTGTAATTTTCCGAGTTATCAAATAATATTTTTGTTGTTTTGATTAAAGACACAATGTTAAAATGGCGAATTTTTCAATAATCAAACAAGTTCATTTTCCAATAATTATTATGACAATTAACAAATTAAGTGTACAGATATTAAAATTCGTTTGGAAAGTAGGAAATTGATTTATGGAAAATGAGTTAATTTTTTTAAAACATTTTTCTTTTCAATGTTTCGCTGACATTAGAAAATTTTCTTTATGTATTTGATTCATATATCAGAAAATGTCTTTGTGTTTTTGGGAAATCTGCAAACAGAAAATGACTTCATTCAAAAAGAGAAAGTCATTTTCCAGAAAATTCCCTTCTCAAGCCAAACACTGAACACCCGGAAAATGATTTTTGAAATCATTTTTCGAGTTTCCAAATGTACCCTTAGTATAATTGACAAATAATTATTATGATAACTAAGCTAATAATCTATCTATGCTTATTATTAAAAACAAAATCCTTCTTTCATTCTTGCCAAACACTTCTTCCCAAACAATAGAAAAGGAAAATGAAAAAGGAAACGGAATTAACTTAATAATAATAATAATAATAAATAATAATAATAATAATAATAATAATAATAATAATAATAATAATAATAATAATAATAATAATAATAATAATAAATAATCTATATCTATAACTATACTATAATTAAAAACAAAATCTTGCCAAGGACCTTGTGGTCTAATGGCACTAAGTTGCTCCTTTATAGGAGAGGTTGTGGGTTCGAGTCTCAGTAGAGGCGATGTTGGCTAGCTCTCATCACTTCTGTCCAAAAAAAAAAAAAAATCCTTCCCAAACAATAGTAAAGGTAAGCTAAAAAATGACTTAGGTAAATTGGAAAAGGAAATGAATATTAATAATTGACTGAAAAAAAAATGATCTACAATTGACTAAAAAATTGTCAAATTATTGCACTTTAATTTTTCACAACAATATTACACAGTAGAATAAATCAAATCACAATTATAGCATAAATCTTTAACAATTTAAAACAATGAAACGAAAATTAAAAATAGAACGGAAATATTTCAATAATAATATTCTACATCATCAAGTAAAGGAAAATTAAAAATGGAAGGAAAATATTTCAATAATAATATTCTATATCATCAATAGTACGTAAATGCATATTTTTAAAAAATAGTAAATGTAAATTAAAAATGGAACAAAAATAAAAAAAGAAATGGAAATTAAATAATAATAATATTCTACATCATCAAATAAAAATGGAACGAAAATTAGGTAAAAATATCACTGCATTTGATTTTATAATTGACTGAAAATAAAAAAAGAATAATTGGCTGAAAATGAATATGATATTACTAATTGACTGAAAATATAAAAGTATCACTAATTGAGTGATATGCTATCATTATATATTTTCACCCGAGTCACCCGTCCTGATAGACAAAATTGTGTTACCACTACCAAAGTCGTCTACAAAGAGGTTTCAATAATATCTACTATACTAATAAGAGCCCAAGAGAGTTAGGCCTATAATGGGTAGAAAAAATGGCGGTCAAAATTTTTAATCAAATGAATGGTTCAGATTGATCAGATTTTAATTTTTCCTTTAAATTTCCTAATTTATCCTTAAAGAATATGATTATCCGTTAATTTTTCCGTTAAATATTATCTTTCCCGTTAATTTCTGTTAGTTCACCGTTAACTTACTCATTGATTTCAATAAGATAAGAAAGGTCTTAGGTTCGAACCACATCCCAATCAAAGTTGGCATAATTAGTATCTATTTTACTCTTATTAAATTACTAGTTTTTTATGCGCATTGCGCGATTGGGATAATGCCCAATTTTTTTTAAAAAAAATAAGTACTTTAAAGTATATTAAGGTAGGATTATATTGAAATTGTTCCTGCATAGATAATTGAAGGTTGAATTTGCGTATTTAAATAGGTAATTCTTCTCCCAAAGGTTGAGTCTCCAACCCCAAGGGCCCCTCACACTCCGACCAGCATTGTGAGAGGTTGTAAATGCTGATACGCACAAGGAATCTGCCCACTTTGGACATAATTCCTGCACTGCCGCCGCCGAGGTTCAAACCTTGGTCTCTTCTCCCAAATACTATCCACTAAACCATTGAGCTAAGCCGGTGCGGGTTAAATAGGTAATTCTAAGTTTACAAATGCAAGATAATATAGTCAAGATTGATTATAATTGTCAATAAAATAATTGTATAGGTATGGTTGAAACCAAATACGGAACATAAGGGAGAACAAATAAAAATTAGGGCATAAAATATTAAATATATACTAATATTGTTTGAGGAGATTCCGACATTAGGATTTGTGGTTAAGTTCTATTAAGACTTTAATATTAGAATTAGATTAATGGTGTAGTTATAATTCTATATTAGACTTTAATATTAGAATTAGACTAATAACGGTGAATTAACGGAAAAATTAAATGGATAATCATATAATTAAGGATAAATTAGAAAATCTTAAAAGAAAAAAATTAAAACCTGAACAATTTGAACCATTCATTTGATTTAATAATTTGGCTGTCATTTTTTCTACCCAATGTTAATAATTAAATAAATTTGCTAGTCAAATCCGCTAACGCTAACCCCTAACTGCTGATTGTCAAACAAGGACATTGCAGTTCTCACTTCAATTTGTTGTGTGATTTGAATACTCTCTTTGTCACAAAATCTCTCAAGTAGTTAATATGGTTGGCTTTATTAATTATATTTTTTTTTTAATTTTTTCATGGTATTAATAAAATACTTGGTAAATAAATATATAGCATTATTTTGTATTATAACTTTGATATTTAATTAGAAAAATAGTGCACAAAAAAGATAATAGATAATGTAGTGAATATAATCACTTGATGAATTTGAATGTAAAAATTTTTACATTTGAGAAAAATAAAGACAATATAACTAATGAAAATATTTCTTTTAATTAATTTATTGATAATTAATAATTTTTTTCACTGAATAAAGACATTGTAAGGATAATGTAGCGAATAAAATCAATTAATAAATTTGAATATAAAAAATTTTTATATTAAAGAAAAATAAAGATAATATAACTAATAAAATTATTTCTCTTAGTTAATTTATTGATAATGAATAATTTTTTTTTTTTTGAATAAAGGCATTGTGGACACGTAATTATAAATTAAAGAAATGCATATGTATTATTTTTTGTTGTAACTACTAATTTTTTTTTTTTTTTTTGAATGCTACTAGCTCTATTACAATGTAGTATCTGTTCATATACTTTCTCAACCTACTGAAACACAAAGAGCTAATAACGCCTCCACTGAGGCTCGAACTCACAATCTTCCAAATAGAAGTCCAACCCGGGTACCATTGGACCACATAGTCCTAGTAACTACTAAATTATTATTTATATAATTTAATAAGAGTAAAATAGAGTACTAATTATGCCAACTTTGATTGGGATGAGATTCGAACCTAAGACATTTTTCTATTGAAATCAATGAGTAAGTTAACGGTGAACTAACAGCATTTCTTAAAATTTTAACGGAATTAGTAACGGTGTGTGGGTATTTTAGGAAATTTTAGTGTAAAATTTAAATCTGATCAATCTTTCAATCAATTTGAGCCATTCATTTGATTAAAATCTGTGACCGCCATTTTCTCTACCCATTATAGGCCTAACTCTCTTGGGCTCTTATTAGTATAGTAGATTATAGGCCTAACTCTCTTGGGCTCTTATTAATATAGTAGATAGAAATAATAATTTAGTAGTTACAACAAAAAATAATACATATGCATTTCTTTAATTTAGAAGTTATGTGTCTACAATGTCTTTATTCAAAAAAAAATTATTCATTATCAATAAATTAAATAAGAGAAATAATTTCATTAGTTATATTATCTTTATTTTTCTCCAATATAAAAATTATTTACATTCAAAATTCAAATTCATCAATTGATTATATTCGCTACATTGTCCCTACAATGTCTTTATTAAAAAAAATTATTCATTATCAATAAATTAATTAAGAGAAATAATTTCATTAGTTATAGTCTTTATTTTTCTCCAATGTAAAAATTCTTTACATTCAAATTCATCAATTGATTATATTCACTACATTAGCTCTGTTTGGCAGAGCTTATTTAGGAGCTTATTCACTAAATTTTTCTGTCAATTTTAACGGTCGGGGACCAAATACGCCACTTCGTTCATAACTGAGGGACTAAAAAAATGATACAGTCATAACTCAGGGACTGAATCGGAACTTGGGTATAACTCGGGGATCAAAGATGCAATTTTATCTTTAATATTTTATGCAATAATTTTTATTTGCTCTCCCTTATGTCCCGTATTTGGTTTCAATCATACCTATACAATTATTTTATTGACAATTATAATCAATCTTGCATTTGTAAACTTAGAATTGCCTATTTAAGCCCGCAATGACTTAACTCAATGGTTCAGTGGGCAGTATTTGGGAGAAGAAGAAAAGAATTGCCTATTTAAATACGTAAATTTAACATTCAATTATCTATGCATAAAAAATTCCAATATAATCTTGCCTTGATATACTTTAAAGTACTTATTTAAAAAAAAATATTGGGCATTGTCATTGCGCGTAAAAAACTAGTGTAAATATAATTGGTGATATTATGTTTTTTTTTTAAATGGAAAAATTGCTATGTGTCTAGACAAAAAATATATGTTCCATACAAATGAATTAGGATAGCAATTCATTCCTATAACTAAGTTGTTAGAAAACGGGCACAATTTCCTAATTTATAAAAATACTAAACAATGATAAATAAAATCTTCAAAGTTATAGCACCGCATATGTACATCTAGACATTAGCTATTAATTTGAGTAATTATTTGCACAAATTCAAACAATGATAATATCAAAATACATAAACGATCCAAACCATATCTTTAATTTTAGTATATAATATTTGATGTTCTACTTTAAATAATTATATATCGATTCAAATATTTTTAATATATTAAACCAAATCCATTCTATGCATCGCACGGATGAAAATACCAGTTGAATGTTAATTACCAAAATGAACTAAAAACAAAAGTTGACAATTTCACATTTCCTAATTTTTAAAAGGATGGTGCGTTGTTTATTATTATTATTATTATTATTATTATTATTATTATTATTATTATTATTATTATTATTATTATTATTATTATTTATTGTTATTATTGTTATTATTGTTGTTATTGTTGTTGTTGTTGTTGTTGTTATTATTATTATTATTATTATTATTATTATTATTATTATTATTATTATTATTATTATTATTATTATTATTGTTTTCATTTCTATACGCTCTCCTAACTAATTAATCAATACAAATGTGGAAAATTATATGTCCGTAACATTTTTTTAATAACAAGAAAATTTGCAATCACCGACCACCTGAGAGTGTACACGAAGTAAACAATACCTTGTAATCTTAGTTACCAGAGAATTATAATGAGGTAAATCAACTTAGGTTTCTCATTATATTGTTGATCAGGTCAAACCAATGAGGTCATTCATTTTTTTGTATGATTTTCATTAAAAAATTACTAATTTTATTCATTATATATCATGAATTGATCAATTCATCTCATGTTTTAAAAAATAATTCTATTTATCAATTAAATAGGGATCATATATTACTATATTAGAGAGTATCAATAATTTTGATTAACAAGAAAGCACACAAGCATTTTTTGAAAATGTGCTCTGAGTTAAAACTCGTGTTTTAACCATAATCAGTAAATGACTCTAAAGAGATTAATCAATTTAAACATTTTATAATTGACTAACTCAAATTAAAAAGTTAAGAGGCAATTCTTACCTAAAATCAAATTTAAATTTAATTTTGTGGTCAGCGAATCAGATGAACTTGATTAATAAGAGCATTAATATCAGTAGTTTTTTTTAGGGGATTATAGCGGAAAAAAATCTGAAAAATGAGAGAGAGAGAGAGGGTAGGAGAGAGAGGGATTGGGTTCATTTGCAAGGTTGAAATATTAGAACATTAATTTGAAGTGGCAAGGTGAAAGCAAAGGATGGAAGCTGTGCGCGGTTGGCGTACAACAAATGCCAACCGCACGCACCCGGTGGCATGTCGCGCCCGACTTTCTTTATTTTATTATTATTATTTTTTTAAAATCAGTTTTCTTTTATTTTTTTCTCTTCTTTTTCTCCCCTCCCATATTCTCTTTCCTAATCACACTTACAAAAAACTCATTAAAAACTACAAAATATATCCACTATTATGGATGCTCTAAGTTGATCCTATGAATTATCAAAAAAAAAAAAAAAAAAAAAAAAAAAAAAAAAAAAAGAAAGAAGTTGATCCGATGAAAATGGTGCAGATGAATGCATGAGACTCAACTACTCAAACTCCGAGCCTCCAGTAGGGGGCAGCGTTCGAGCCCGACTGCTCAGAAGTCAGAACATCTTCGATCGTACCTCCAACCTAATCCAAACTATTCACTTTTTTTTTCTTTTTTTTTTCATCACAATATATATATATATATATATATATATATATATATATATATATATATATATATATATATATATATATATATATATATATATATATATATATATATATATATATATATATATATTTCTTGTAGCTAGCTCTTTTTTTATACAAAGTGGGTTGACCCAATATATTTTTTTTTTAAACAAAAAAATCATAATTGAAGACCTAAAAGCCATTGTATTTTACAAAATTTAAACAGTTTTGTTAATAGAGGATAAAAATTATCATACTACAATAATACTAAGACTAAAGTTAAGGGAATGTTCTGAAAAAAAAAAAAAAAAAAAAAAAAAAAGAGTAGATAATCATCACTAACTCGATATTATATTTTTATTATAAAAATGTTGTCTTATTTGGGAGAAGGATATGATTAAATTAATTCCATCACCATCGCTATTCATTAAGGAGTGTGGTCCATTCACTCCAATTATTTATTGGGGTGAAGTTGGATCTCATCCAATTCAATTGAATTTGTGACAAACATTATCTTACGAAATGAACACAACACTGACAACATTTAATTCAAACAAACAAACCCATCAAATGGTCCCCCCTTAATCGAATTTGAAAGCATCCAATTCACCCATTAATGCTTACCCCCAATACCACCAAAGAATGTGTACAAACCCCTATTATGACACGTTTAAAACAGTAAACATTGAATTTTAATGGCAAATGGTCATATTCAAAACTATAGAAAATTTTACAATGCTGTAAATTGTAATTTTTTGTTCTTTACAGAGTTGTATATTATTCTTTGCCAAAAGTACCATGCATAATAATGTAGAGTGTATAATTTAATATTTTAATAATTAAGAAATTTTTTAACATTTCGATAAAAGAAAGTACTTTGTGAGTAGTCATCATGTTATATTTCTTATGAAAATCGCTATATAATATTAATTACATTATTTACTTATTGTTTTATTATGTACCATTTTATATTTTTATTATTGTATGAACTATTTATTAATTTATAATGAGATTAGTATATTCACAAATGATTAATGAAAATAAATATTTTTTAATTAATAATTAGTAATATTTTTTTTGCAACACTCATTGTTCTATACTTCTATACAAGATAGTGTATGTTCATCACCAGAGTTCGATTTTGTGACCACCAATTTAAAATTGTAATAGAGTTACCATTTAATAAAGAAGAATATTATTGGTCCTGTTTGCAATCGTTATTGTGTGGACCATGTTTCACACAAGCTGTATGGATCATATTTTATATGTTAAAGAATAATGTTCATTTAATACAAAAATAATGTACTTTTAGTATATTAAAAATGCACTTTGTATTAAGGAAAATTACATTATTTGAATACTACAAGTGAATTATTTTTTATAATCTACATCCAATACAAAAATAATGTACTTTTAGTATATTAAAATATACTTTCTTTTACGGTTCATACAACACTATGTGGACCATGGTCCACACAGTAATTTGCCCCTTGGTTTGGTAACATTTTTTTTTTTTTGGCTCTTATTATAGGCCTAACTTCTTTTGGCTCTTATTAGTATACTAGTTTTTTACGCGCATTGCGCGATTGGGATAATGCCCAATGCTTTTTTGTTAAATAAGTACTTTAAAGTATATTAAGGCAGGATTATATTGAAATTGTTCATGCATAGATAATTGAGGGTTGAATTTGCGTATTTAAATAGGTAATTCTTCTCCCAAAGGTTGAGTCCCCAACCCCAAGGGCCCCCCACATTCCGACCCGACAGAGCATTGTGGGAAGTTGTAAATCACGGTGACTCAATGGTTCAGCAGACAGGGCCAAATGCTGATACGCACAAGGAATCTGCCCACTTTGGACATAATTCCCGCATTGCCGCCACCGAGGTTCAAACCTTAGTCTCTTCTCCCAAATACTACCCACTAAACCATTGAGCTAAGCCCGTGCGAGTTAAATAGGTAATTCTAAGTTTACAAATGCAAGATAATATAGTCAAGATTGATTATAATTGTCAATAAAATAATTGTATAGGTATAGTTGAAACCAAATACGGGACATAAGGGAGAACAAATAAAAATTAGGGCATAAAATATTAAATATATATACTAATATTGTTTGAGGAGATTCCGACATTAGGATTTGTGGTTAAGTTCTATTAAGACTTTAATATTAGAATTAGATTAATGGTGTAGTTATAATTCTATATTAGACTTTAATATTAGAATTAGACTAACGGTGAATTAACGGAAAAGTTAAATAGATAATCATATAATTAAGGATAAATTAGAAAATCTTAAAAGAAAAAAATTAAAACCTGAACAATATGAACCATTCATTTGATTTAATAATTTGGCGGTCATTTTTTCTACCCAATGTTAATAATTAAATAAATTCGCTGGTCAAATCTGCTAGTATAATCCGCTAACGCTAACCGCTAACTGCTGATTGTCAAACAAGGACATTGCGAGGTAGTTCTCACTTCAATTTGTTGTATGATTTGAATACTCTCTTTGTCACAAAATCTCTCAAAGTAGTTAATATGGTTCGCTTTATTAATTATATTTTTTTAATTTTTTCATGGTATTAATAAAATACTTGGTAAATAAATATATAACATTATTTTGTATTATAACTTTGATATTTAATTAGAAAAATAGTGCACAAAAAAGATAATAGATAATGTAGTAAATATAATCAATTGATGAATTTGAATGTAAAAATTTTTACATTTGAGAAAAATAAAGACAATATAACTAATGAAAATATTTTTTTAATTAATTTATTGATAATTAATAATTTTTTTTTCACTGAATAAAGACATTGTAAGGATAATGTAGCGAATATAATCAATTAATAAATTTGAATATAAAGAATTTTTATATTGAAGAAAAATAAAGACAATATAACTAATAAAATTATTTCTCTTATTTAATTTATTGATAATGAATATTTTTTTTTTGAATAAAGGCGTTGTGGACACATAATTCTAAATTAAAGAAATGCATATGTAGTATTTTTTGTTGTAACTACTAAATTATTATTTATATAACTAGTATTTGCACCCGTGCGATGCACGGAATGAATATGTTGTAATATATTAAGAATATATGAATCGATAAATAATTATTTAAATTAGAACATCAAATATTATATAGTGCACTTAAAGATATGATTTGAATCGTTTATATATTTTGATGTTATCATTGCTTGAATGTGTGCAAATAATTGCTCAAATTAATAGCTAATGTCTAGATGTACGGATGCGGTCCTATAATTTTGAACATTTTATTTATCATTGTTTAGTATTTTCATACATTAGGTAAATGTGCTTGTTCTCTAACAACTCAGTTATAGAAATGAATTGCTATCCATATTCATTTGTATGGAAGATATATATATATATATATATATATATATATATATATATATATATATATATATATATATATATATATATATATATATATATATATATATATATATTGTCTAGATATATAGCAATTTTTTCATTTAAAAAAAAATTAATATCATCGATTATATTTACGCATTATTGAAACCTCTTTGTAGACGACATTGGTAGTGACAACACAATCTTGTTCATCTTCGTCTAGAGCTAACATCTTCTCCATCAGGACGGGTTACTTGGGTGAAAATATATAATGGTAGAATATCACTCAATTAGTTATCCTTTTATATTTTCAGTCAATTCGTAATATCATATTCATTTTCAGCCAATTATTCTTTTTTATTTTCAATCAATTAGAATATCAAATGCAGTGATATTTTTACCTAACTTCCGTTCCATTTTTAATTTACCTTTACTATTGTTTAAAATATGCATTTACTATTGATAATGTAGAATATTATTATTGAAATATTTTCTTCGAATTTTTAATTTTCATTCCATTTTTAATTAAAATGCAATGATCTTACCATTTTTTAGTCAATTATAGATCATTTTTTATTTGCAGTCAATTATTAATATTCATTTCCTTTTATATTTTCAGTCAATTAGTAATATTAGATTCATTTTCAGTTAATTATTCTTTTTTATTTCCAATCAATCAGTCAATTAGAATATAGATGCAGTGATATTTTTACCTAATTTTCGTTCCATTTTAATTCGATGATGTAAAATATTATTAATGAAATATTTTCGTTCCATTTTTAATTTATCATTACTATTTTTTAAAATATGTCTTTACTATTTGATAATGTAAAATATTATTATTAAAATATTTCTTTTCCATTTTTAATTTTCCTTTAGTTCTAACCAAAAAAAAAAAAAAAAAAAGACTTTGGACTTCTCAATACTTGCACACATTGATTTTTTTTTTTTTTTTGGGTAAACTCAGGGTTTCCACCGTTGGACACAGTGACTAATCCGCTCGCTAAATTGTAAGCACCTCTTTTGGGTGGGACAGCTGGCTTAGAGGTTTAAGGCTGCTCTATTCCCAAATCCAAGGATCGAACCCTTGACCTTTGGTTAAGGATGGATGAATCCTTTACACTCAATCACACCCTTCAGGTTACTTGCCTACATTGATGGGCAAGCAATTATGTTTGTAAGAGGAACATTGCTCCTCTTTCCAAACATTTTCAATGTGATATCAAAATGATCCCACATCATTTACAAAGCGAGCCCGTGACTTCCTTTTGTCTTCTTCTTATTTTTTTTAAAATTTTAATTTTATTTTGTATATCATTTTGTTTGGATTATTATTATTATTATTATTATTATTATTATTATTATTATTATTATTATTATTATTATTATTATTATTATTATTATTATTATTATTATTATTATTATTGACAAATTCGTCATTTTAACAATTTATCTTTAATCAAAACACCAAAATTATTATTTAATAACTAAGTAATTTGCTCCAAACTGCTAAAATCTAAAACAATACATATATTTTGAGTTAATCTTTCCTAACCCCCAATAATAAATAATAAATAATAAATAAATAAAACTAAAATAAGAAGACAAAGCTAATGTTTCTTAAATAAAAACCTTTTGACTTCTCAATACTCGCCACATCGATGGGCAAACAATTATATTTGTACCTCTTATATAGAAGAGCTCAGGAGCTCATCTTTTCAAACATTCTCAATTTGGGATGAAAATGAACACACATCATTTACAAAGGGAGCATGTGGCTCCCCTTTGCCTTTTTTTTTTTTTTTTTTTTTAATGTTACTTTTAATTTTATTTTGTATATAGTTTTGTTTGGATTATTATTATTATTATTATTATTATTATTATTATTATTATTATTATTATTATTATTATTATTATTATTATTATTATTATTATTGTTATTATTGTTGTTGTTGTTGTTGTTGTTGTTGTTTTGTTGTAATTTGATTATTTGACAAATTCACCAAAATTTTAAGAAATTCGTCTGTTTAATATTTTATATTTAATCAAAAAATCAAAATATTATTTAATAACTTAGCAATTTGCTCCAGACTGCTAAAAACTAAAACAACACATACATTTTGGGTTAATCTATCCAAACCCCCACAAATAATAAATAAATAAATTAATAAAAACTAAAATAAGAAGACAACGCTAAAGCTTCTTAAATAAAAACCTTTTGACTTCTCAATACTTGCCCACATTGATGTGCAAGTAATTATGTTTGTAAGAGGAGTTTTGCTCCTCTTATATACATAAGCTCTCTCGTTTCAAACATTTTCAATGTGTGATCAAAATGATCTCATATCATTTACAAAATGAGTCGGTGACTCCTCTTTGTTTTTTCTTGTTTTTTTTTTTTAATTTTAATTTTATTTTGTATATAGTTTTGTTTGGATTATTATTATTATTATTATTATTATTATTATTATTATTATTATTATTATTATTATTGTTGTTGTTGTTGTTGTTATTGTTATTGTTATTGTTATTGTTATTGTTATTGTTATTGTTGTTGTTGTTATTGTAATTTGATAATTTGGAGAATTCTCCAAAATTTTAAAAAATTCGCTTGTTTAACATTTTATATTTAATCAAAACATCAAAAATATTATTTAATAACTTAACAATTTGCTCCAAACTGCTAAAAACAACACATATACATTTTGGGTTAATCTTAGTCAAACCCCCTAATAAATTTTAAAAAAAAAAACTAAAATAAGAAACCATTAAAATAAGGTTTCTTAAATAAGAGCCTTTTGAAACGTTGGGCTTCAATAGGTTGAGTAAGTCTATATGAACAGATACTACATGTAACACGGTGAATCGAATAGTTATGATGTGGAACCATGTCCACTTTGCAAGGTGGACACAATTCTATGTTCATAATTACTGAACTATATGTTCATAATTATAAAGCTAAATATTCAGAATCTTTGAACTTCATATTCATAATTATTGAACTCTATATTCACAATTACAAAACTCTATGTTCATACTTACTAAAATATATGTTAATAATTATAAAGCTATATATTCATAATTTTTAAACTTCATATTCACAATTATTGAGTCTCTATATTCATAATTACATAACTATATGTTCACAACACTATATTCATAATTTTAGAACTATATATTCATAATTTTTGAACTATATATATAATTATGAGCAATTTTAGAACCGTGTCTACCTTGCTAGGTGGACACAATCTCCACAACATAATTTGACGTGTCAATAGTACTCAAAAAATAAAATATTTGCCTTTGGACTTCTCAATACTTGTCCACATTGATGGACAAACAATTATATTTGTAAGAAGAGCATTGCCCCTCTTATATAGAGGAGCTCAAGAGCTCATTTTCCAAACATTTCCAATGTGGGATCAAAATGATCCAACATCATTTACAAAGGGGAGCATGTGGCTCCTTTTTGTCTTTTTTTTTTTTTTTTTTTTTTTTTTTTTTTAATTTTAATTTTATTTTGTATATCGTTTTGTTTGGATGATGATGATGATGATGATTATTATTATTATTATTATTATTATTATTATTATTATTATTATTATTATTATTATTATTATTATAATAATAAATGTTTGTATATCGTTTTGTTTAGATATATATATATATTCCTAATTTTTGAATTTCATATTCACAATTATTAAATCTCTATATTCATAATTACATAACTATATGTTTATAATAATGTTCACAACACTATGTTTATAATTATAGAATTATATATTCAAATTATAGAACTATATATTCATAATTATGAACAATTTTTAAACTGTGTCTACTTTGCAAGGTGGACACGGTGCCACAGCATAATTTGTCGAGTCAATAATACTAAAAAAAAAAAAAGTCTTTGGACTTCTCAATACTTGCCCACATTGATGGGCAAGCAATTATATGTTTGTAAGAGGAGCAATGATCCTCTTATATAGAGGAGCTCAAGAGCTCCTCTTTCTAAACATTTTCAATGTGGGATCAAAATGATCCCACATCATTTAAAAAGGGGAGCCACCTTTGTCTTTTTTTTTTTTTAAATTTTAATTTTAATTTGTATATAGTTTTGTTTGGATTATTATTATTATTATTATTATTTTATTATTATTATTATTATTATTATTATTATTATTATTATTATTATTATTTATGAATTAATAGATTTTATTTAATTTCCATTTGAGATTTACTTACCAAATAAGCTTTACTACAAAAGTTTGGGGGGAAAAATGGATTAGGATGATTTTGTTTTTAATTATATATAGATATAGATAAATTGATTCTATTTCATTTTTTTAAACAAAATATTCCTTAAAGATTAATAGTAAAATGAAACTAACTTATTAATAACCGATTCTATTACATTTTTTTACGCAGAATTTTTCTTAAAGATTAATATAGTAAAATAAGGCTCAATTTTTATGCAAAATCTTTCCTAAAATATTAATAGTATCTTAATGATTCTTTTTCTTATACTGCTTATTGATTCTTTTCCATTGTTCAGAGTGTAGAAAAAATTCACATGGCTAACATTTTCTTCCATTCATTTCTATTTTTCCATATTATTATTAATTTCCTTCCCAATATTATTCTATATTGTTTTGGCATACGGCTTCCTTCCATTCATTTCTATTTTTTCATATTATTATTAATTATTTAGGCGGGAACTTGTAAATGAGGATATTGTTTTTATTAATTAATATAGAATATAGATTACCAATTAAAATTAAAATTTTTATTATAATTGAACAATAATATTACCAATTATTATTTGAAGATTTTGTAAAACAGTAAGTAAAATTGTATTACGGATAGAAAAATATATGTACTTTAATTTAAATTTAAATTATTATTAATTAATTCTATTTTATTTTTTAACAAAATCTTCCTTAAAGATTAATAGTAAAATAAAGCTAAATTATTAATAACCGATTCTATTACATTTTTTACACAGAATTTTTCTTAAAGATTAATGTAGTAAAATTAAGCTAAATTATTAATAACCGATTTTATTACATTTTTTTACGCAGAATTTTTCATAAAGATTAATAGTAAAATAAGACTAAATTAGTAATAACCAATTCGTTTTCTATTTTTTACGCAAAATCTTCCGTAAAAGATTAATAGTAAAATATCTTAATGAATATTTTCCTTATACTGCTTATTGATTCTTTTTCATTTTTCAGAGTGTAGAAAACATTCACATGAATAATATTTCATTCTATTATTTTCCATATTTACATATTATTATTAATTTTCTTTCCAATATTATTATTAATTGTTTGGGGGTACGACTTCCTTCCATTCTTTTTCATTTTTTTCATATTATTATTAATTGTTTAGGCGGGAGCTTGTAAAGGATGATTTTTTTTATTAATTAATATAGAATATTAATATAGATTAATATAGAATATACATTACTAATTAAAATAAGTTTTTTTTAAAAAAAAATATTATATTGAACAATAATATTACCAATTATTATTATTATTATTATTATTATTATTATTATTATTATTATTATTATTATTATTATTATTATTATTATTGGTTCACATAGTTGAATTATTTATTTTTTATTTAATTATTATAAACATAAATGATATTTTACTAATTAATTTATGATATTTATCAAATTGTATTTTTTAAATATAGTGTTTTATCCATGCATTACACGAAATTTTATTTTTGTTATTATGAATTTAAAATAAAAATAGAAAAAATAAAAAGATGTTAAAATGTACAATATAATAATATAGTTGAACTTTTATATATTTAGTCAAGTATTTATTTCATAACATACAAAATTAAAATTTAAATTTTGTATGGTTAATATATTCTCTAATCATGTACATATTTAGATAAATTTATAGAAAAAATTCATATAATTAAGTTGATTTATTCCAAATTGTATTTCATATGTATATATGAAATTTAAAAATATGAATAATAAAAACTAAGAGAATTGTACTTAGAAATCAATAAAAAAAAATGTAAATTTTAAATTTTGTATGAATAAATAAATATTCTAATCGGACGCATATCCTTATATGATTGTATAATACTTTGTATATACACATAATATTTATTAATATGTATATAGGAAATTCCTATAATATAATTTCATTAATTATAATTTATATTGATAGATTTATACTTAAAAAATTATATTTAGAAATTTAAAAAGTATATGTATGTATATTTTAAAAAAAAATTATAAATATTCATGTTTTGTTAATTTTATAATTTTATTTCTTTAATTATATTTCATATTTTATTAATTATAATTTAATGAAAGTGTCACAAATATGTCTACGGAAGAAATCATATATTTCTCAATTTCATTAATTATATTAATTATTATTACCAAATATTGTGGCAATTACCACAATAATTTCATTAATTATAACATTTGTTTTCTTTCAATATTTAAATACATTATCATAAAATTACCATAATAATAACACAAAAGAAGGAAAGAAAAATTATGAGAATAATCTATATCTATATATATTTAAAAGTAAAATCCTCCTAACCAAGTTTATCCCCAAAACTTAGGGGCATATATATATAAATTACATATTTACCATATATGCATATTTTGTGTCTATATAGTATAATTTTTGGTATCAAACATTTGAATGGTAATAAACGGGGGGAAATGTCAACATACAAATGATAATTCTTTCATTTCTATACTAATTTTAATGGTAATTCATTAATTACTATATTTCACGATGAGTCAGCCTGTTCATGCCCATCATTTTTCAAGAAACATAGAAATGAAATAGTCAATTATTAAAATTGTTTATGATTTCATTTTTAATTTTTGTCTAAAGTTAAAGATATATATTATCGGTGATTATAACATTTTTTGTATTAACTGAAAATTTGAAAGTTTTACCTTTTTTGAGATCTCTTACCATTTTATAATTTCAATATTATGCGATTTTGAACTCATCCATGGTGTACAAATACACTCTTTATGACCATACAAAATCCATTGAGGAGACATTTGTACTGAAGAGTAAACTTCTCCTTAAACTAAATTCGGGTGTCAAGAAAATCTCCGTTTTCATTCATAATGATATTCCTATTTCTGAGTCTCTCATCACTGTTTGGTACATCAATGATGTCTAGATTTCTGGGTCTTCCATTGTTCCCTTTGATCCTTATGATTGTGCCATTGCCAGTATTTTTTTATTTGGGTTCAGTACAACGTGGATTTTTTTGGGAGGTTTCTCTAATTAAATTTTTGGTTAAAAATTTATATTTCCTTTGTATTTTATTTTATTACTTATTTATTTATTTATACTAATATGTGAATGGAGTAACACAAAATCTGAAATTGTATTTGTTATTTATTTCTTCTTTTTAAATAATCATTATTTTTGTGTTTTACAAAAATTTAGAAAAAATCAAATATAGCGAGATTTTTAATAGGTTAAACAAACACTCTATTCAAATGATATATATAAAAATGTTGTGAAATGCTGTAAAATGAACTCTGTTTGGTAAAAAAAAAAAACATAGAAACTTGAATGACATGTACAAATCTCGAAGTCAACATACTAACTCTAAGTTTCAGAAAATCTTACAAAATTATCAAAATTACCGTCTTTATCATCCTCGATCGATCGCATCTCTACAATCTTCCATAAAAACTAAACCAATAGGGTTCTGTTACAAATGCTCTTCCTCCTCAATTTCCTTTTGTTGAAGCAGATCCTCCTTAAGTATCTTCAAACTCATACCAGATGATATAAACTGCAAAACATATTGAAATATGTGAGAATATAGTTAGAAAAATGTAGAAAATTCATACAAAAAGAAAGCAGAGAGATGAGTCTGAGATTCTTTGATTGAAGAAGCCATTGTATTTATAGGTAGAAAATACTAATTCAAAAGGAAAGTATAATAATTTATTTATTTAAGGGAAAGTATAATAATTTATTTATTTAAGGTAATAACATTATTATTATTATTTATTTATTTACTTATTTATTTATTTTCCATTTGACATTTACTTACCAAATAAGTTTTACTACAAAAGTTTTGGGGGGAAAATTTGTTAGGAGGATTTTACTTTTATATATAGATAGATAGATAGATAGATAGATTTAATAAGAGTAAAATAGAGTACTAATTATGCCAACTTTGATTGGGATGAGGTTCGAACCTAAGACTTTTTTGTTTTGTTTTTTTTTGTTTTGTTTTTTTTTTTTTTTTTATTGAAATCAATGAGTAAGTTAACGGTGAACTAACGGCTATTCTTAAAATTTTAACGGAATTAGTAACGGTGTGTGGGTATTTTCGGAAATTTTAGTGTAAAATTTAAATCTGATCAATCTTTTAATCAATCTGAGCCATTCATTTGATTAAAATCTGTGACCGCCATTTTTTCTACCCATTATAGGCCTAACTCTCTTGGGCTCTTATTAATATAGTAGATATAGTAGATATAGTAGATCTTATTAGTATAGTAGATATATAGTATATAGTAGATGTTGTCTTATGTTGTTTTGCCTATATCAACTCACTCAACAACAACTTTTATCAAATATTTTTAATTTTAATTATCTATATAAAAAAAATATTTCAATTATTTCTAACAGTTAATTTTTCAATCTTCAAATTAAAGCAGCTTTTCACCAACACAAAACTTGATCACCAACAAAAAAACAGAAATGGAATGCCACGTTTTAGAAATGAGATAATATGGTGGCGGGGAGAGCATATAAAGGATATGATTAAATTAAGCACACCGCCATCGCTATTCATTAAGGAGCGTGGTCCATTCACTCCAATTATTTATTGTGTTGATGTTGATTGCCATGCATGCATGCACGCACTTTGATTTATTCTTTTATTATTTTTTATTAAAATAATGTGTATAATTTATTAATTAAAATTAAACTATTTAAGAAATATTTTTAATACAATCACAAATATAAAAATCATTAAAGACCAATGATCTTATTAAAAAAAAAAAGATCAGCCAAGACCAATGACCAATCAATACACAATTAAAAATTTTTACTTCATTTAAAAAAAAAAAAAACCAACTTTTAAAACATGATTCTATTAATTGTCTAATTTTAAAAGAGTTAAATTACTGGACCAATTTTGAGTGATTTGTCAAATTACTGGACCAATTTTGACTGATTTGTCAATTAAAATATTGGACCGATTGTGACAGATTTGTCAATTAAATTATGGGACCAATTTTGACAGAGTTGTCAATTAAATTACGGGACCAATTGTGACAAATTTGTCAAGTAAATCAGTGAAATTAGTGTTTGATAATAGTGAATTACATTAACATTAGGCCAGAAAGTTAACATCTAAATCAGTAAAAATAGTACCATTATTAACTGTTATTAGCTCGAGCCTCAGTGGAGACGTTATTAGCTCTTTGTGTTTCAGTAGGTTGAGAAAGTATATGAACAGATACTACATTGTAATAGAGCTAGTAGCATTCAAAAAAAAAAAAAACTGTTATACGCTAATATAATCCGCTAATTTCGCAAACAAGATCTTAGTTCAAAAGACTATTTTGCAGTAATTTATATAACTAGCATTCATCACCTGATCGTGTACACGAAGTAAACCATACTTTGTGATCTTTTTTGAATGCTACTAGCTCTATTACAATGTAGTATCTGTTCATATACTTTCTCAACCTACTGAAACACAAAGAGCTAGCTAATAACGCCTCCACTGAGGCTCGAACTTACAACCTTCCAAATGGAACTAGCTCTATACTTTGTGATCTTAGTCACTGGAAAATCACTTATAAATACTTCAGTTACTGATGATATAGTGACATACAGCATTCCCATTATTTCTCCTAAATAAGCAAAAACCCTCTTTTGTTCTCAACTACTTACGATGGCTTCTTCTTCTGTTCGTTTGGTTGCAATTGCCTCACTCTTGGTGATGCTCTTCATGGCCTCTGGTTTGCTCTCTCACTTTCTGATTTTCTCCATTATTATTATTATTATTATTTTTTGATGATTGATATGAGTGCCAATTATCGGATCTGATCTAATTCTGCAGGGATGGGAACAATGGCTGCCGGTACCAGAATGTGCACGTCGCAGAGTGAACACTACAGGGGGAATTGTCTTTTAATCAACCAAAATTCCCGCAACAACTGCAATAGAATTTGCAGGGATACAGAGGGGTTTACCTCCGGGGATTGCACCATTACCGCTCAGGCAAGGCGCATCTGCAGCTGCTTCATGCCTTGCCATTGCTAAATAACCAACATTGCTTGCTTCAACTTCAATTCGATCAGTGTTTTTATATATATAGCTAAATAAATGTCCCAAATAATATAATCCAAACATGCATGTGCATGCATGGTACCTGGAGTTTGTCTTCGGGATTTCAGTTCTTTGGTAGCTGCCATGCTCTGATTCTCTCATGTTACGTTGTTTGTATGTAGTGTGTTTCGATCGTTTGAAGTTATGCAATTTCTAATCTGTGTTTTCTAATATGTTATTTTTATACATATAGTACAGTGTTGAGCATTATAGCTTCCCCTTGGTTGCCTATATCCTTCTTGGTCTTCAGTAATCCTCTTGTTGATATCTTGCTTGAGAATACATCATATTGGACCAACCTACAATCACAATGACAAGAGAAAGATTTTGCAACTCAAAGTAGTGTAATGAAAATTTCAAGTAGAGCAAACCAACAAATGAAACAACACACTAAGACATATTCAAAAACAAATACAAAATAGGTGCAAACGAACAAAAGAGACAAAAACAAGCTAAGGTAAAGTGCAAACACAGAGTAAAAGGGGTGAAATGTTAGATATTAGTGTGAACTAACATAAACTTGAATAACGAGGAACCTGACACGTGCTAGCGGAAGCTTTAGGACCTTCTGAATATCCCTCATCATAGTCGTAGGAATTTCCGATCATGATGGTAAACTTGCAGAATAGACGTTAGTGTTTGTCTACCACTTCTCTCCTGAATACCTGATGGTGGTGTATGTTGAACACGGGAGCTGTGGGAGGACTATTTTACTTAGAAGCCTACATATCATCAACATATGCAGATATTCAGTTAAAGCCACACTGAATATCCTCAGTTACCTAATAGATTAAGTCACCAGTTGACTCAATCTCCTACTTGCACCACAGCCACCCAATAATACAATATATTATAATATACTATATTTAGGAAAATAATTACATTCTCCTACTAGGTGCAAGTACTGGCAGAACCATCATTAAAGAACAAAACACACAAACCATAGTTCCTTAATGGATGTTTCTCAAAAATGTATATGCGAAACTAAAAGAAACCATCCAAATTCTACAAAAGAGTACATTGTATGATCTTTAAGATCCTTAAAAAGAATGCATTAAATAGAGATCTCTTAATGTTAGCATAAGGCTAACTATATTCTATGACTTCTTTATAAGTTAACTTAAACACTACCTCTAACGGCTATGAGTTTGGAGTTGACATGTCTGTTACTCCCACTCATCAAAATAGCCAAAAGATAGTCACAAAGCATTCCAATAACTTAGACAACAAACCAAAAGTCTAAATCCATAAATTTGGAAACTTAAACATACACCATAACTTCCCAAATAATCTCAAGGTCCACCTCAAAATTAACTTAAAATTACGAGTCCTACTTATATGTCTTGTAAAATTACGAGTCCTACCCAGGATCAATTTTGAAGAAACTAAAGACTCTATTAATTGCTAAAGAATTTATTAATTGACAGTTCACCACAAGTTAAATGCTTTCGTTCTAATGAATTCCTTAATATTATTACAACATTTTCATAAATATGTTGCACAACCAAGCGTTCAATAAATTTGAACTTATGAATTATAAGAACAAAACTTAGATTAATACTTGTGGAAACTTTTAGACTTATTGTTAAATGCACAATTCAATTTAGAATGTATGAAGAGTTAAATCAATTAGCTTTGTGGTGGATCCCTGTTGTCCCATTTGTCTCGCCGGTCCTGAAACTATGGATCATATCTTCTTTGAGTGTTCAGAGGTAAAGGATGTTTGGCTTGGCACGTTAGACCTCTCACTACAAGCTCAAGTAAGTTTTGAATTGTGGCTCTCCTCCCTCTTTGAACAATCTGATGCCGCAAAAATTTGCAAAAGTCTAGCGATATGCTGGAATGTGTGGAAAAGACGCAACGAATGGGTTTGGAATAGGAGGCTGTGGTCGATGGAAATGCTGAAGCAATCGGTGGATAGTTGCGTGTTGGAATGGCAGTCGTACAGTGCAGCCTCATCCCCCAAAATCAGCAATCATACGACATTGAGTAGCAGTTTAGTAGTTCCGCCTCTGACTTGGGTAGTGAAGGTGGATGCATCTCTACAGCAGAATGGTGATATTGGTTTCTACGGGGTTGTGGTCTTTGATGATGGCGGGAGATATGTGGCAGCCAAAAGTGGTCTTATCCGCTGTTTGAAAGACCCCCATCTTGCTGAAGCCATGGCTATCAAGGAAGCTCTATCTTGGATACTCTCACAAGGCTGGCGAAAAGTTATTATCCATTCGGATTGTCAGATGGTTTGCAGGTTTATTAATCATGATCTCCCGGATTCCTCATATGCAGGCAATATTATCAATCAATGACGGGTTCTAAAACGACACTTTGAAGCAGTGTCTATTGAGTTTATTTCTCGATCAGCGAACACATGTGCTCATGCTTTAGCTAGAGCTGCTAATGTTCATTCTGGTCATGTTACTTGGTTTTCTTCGATTCCTCCATGTATTGAACAATTTATCGGTTAAGTTTGAATAAAGTCGTTCTTTAAAAAAAAAAATTAGCTTTAGTAGAGTATTTTAATGACCTTTTTTCTAAATGATCACTCCCACTGATTAAGATATTTGATATTTTTTAGCCAAACTATTAAAGATGTAGCACTCATAATTGATTTGACCAACTAAATAATGAGGATATAATTCCCCACCATTAGTTGGGCATACTAAATAATCAATATTTGGTTCTAATTATAGTCCAACTAAAGGAATAACTATTGATGACATAATTCTCCACCATAGTTGGACATACTAAAATAATAAAATACGCCTCCCAAAACCAAGTTGAAATCTGGCTCAAAAGATACATTTTATTATTGGAATCCAAAAGTGGTATATATCATACCATGCAACTTACTATAGCTAGTCCAAATAGCCAAGTAAGCTTCGTGAAACAATATAATTAATAAAAGATGCTTAAATTTTGGAAAGTAACTAAATACATGTTTTGTCAATGCAAACCATGAAACTTAAAATTATAATTGAACTAAATTTATAAATTCTAAGAAATTGAGATAAAATTATTATCTAATGGGTTGATGAATTTATTGATATAAAACTTGCATGTGGGCTAAAGTTTTAATTCGATCTATTAAATCCAATTATGAAATCATTATGATAATATTTTAATCTCAATTACTACAGAGCCAGAAGAATTTAGTGACATAAAACTTGCAATCATTATTGTGTGGACCATGGTCCATACAAGTTGTGTGGACCATATTTTATATACTAAAATAATGTACATTCAGTACAAAAATAATGTACACTCAACACAAAAATAATGTATATTGTATTCAGGGGATGTACATTATTTTTGTACTGAGTGTACATTATATTGTATAATGTACACTCAGTACAAAAATAATGTACATTTAGTATATTAAAAATATATTTTTTGTTATGGTCCACATAACACTGTGTGAACCATGGTCCATACAATAATTTGCCTAAAACTTGCTTGTGGGCTAAAGTTTTACTCAATTAGATCCAACTGAAATTTTATGATGAAACAATTATCAAATGAGTTGAAGAATCAAGTGACATAAAACTTGTCTGTAGGCTAAAGTTTTAATTCAATTAGATTCATTACAACCATTATGATAAAAACTTAAGAGATCATGTTCCTTTTCTCAATCCCTGTGGGCAAATTAAGACAGAGTAGCGTTGCAAGGGGACTAGTAGCAACAAGACTTTTAAGCTAGGGCCATAGAACTAGTATTCCTCCCCAAGAAACTTCCTTAAGTCGTGCGCTCTCATGTTTGAAGTAAATCGTTTGGGAGATCTATAAGATTGTAGGTTCAACCATGAATACAACTTTAAATTGATGAACTAAATTAACGAACTAAACGTGCTTAAATTCAGGCAGTACCCCAACTAATTTTATGCATAAAGTTCAACTTAATAAGAAACTATATCCATTCTCAAACTATGATTTCTAAAGGCATAATAAATCCCATAATTTAAAATAAAATGTTATGCTTAGAACAGATATACATACAATTAAATAATAAACTCATATATTTCAAATAAATTGCATAACTGAAAACAATTTTTAATATGAGCAATGACATCAAAATATACAATTAATATTCAAAACTAGTATGACTTCTAATCAAAAGAAATTCAAAATTTGAATAATAATGTAATAGATATGCTCGCATGAGTAGCTCAACTGGTCATAGAAGTGAAAGTTGGAAAGAATAACTATGTGAAAAACTTATCAACTCACTCAACAACAACTTTTATCAAATATTTTTAATTTTAATTATCTATATAAAAAATATTTCAATTTCTAACAGTTAATTTTCAATCTTCAAATTAAAGCAGCTTCTCACCAACAAAAAAATACAGATGGAATGCCACGTTTTAGAAATGAGATAATATGGTGGCAGTGGAGAGCATATAGAGGATATGATTAAATTAAGGAGTGTGGTCCATTCACTCCAATTATTTATTGTGGTGAAGTTGGATCTCATCCAATTCAATTGAATTTGTGACAAACATTATCTTACGAAATGAACACAACACTGACAACATTTAATTCAAACAAACAAACCCATCAAATGGTCCCCCCTTAATCGAATTTGAAAGCATCCAATTCACCCATTAATGCTTACCCCCAATACCACCAAAGAATGTGTACAAACCCCTATTATGACACGTTTAAAACAGTAAACATTGAATTTTAATGGCAAATGCTTATATTTCTTAGAACATCTACATCAGTGTATATTTCACAGTTTTAAAGGATAAAAGTGTCAACATGAAAAAGAGGGGTGGAGAAAGAAGCATTATGTTTTTGTCAATTTGCAGCATTCTTTTTGCTTTTTATTATTTTTTTTCTTTTTAGTCTCAACCTTATCTCACATTCTCTTTCTTAATCATTCTTACATTCTCCCCCTCATATCCCCAACTGATAATGTTGCTCTTATGAAAATTACTATATAATATTAATTACATTATTTATTTATTGTTTTATTATATACCTTTTATATTTGATTATTGTATGAACTATTTATTAATTTATAATGAGATCAATATATTCACAAATATAATGGTTAATGAAAATAAATATTTTTTAATTAATAATTACTACAGTAATATTTTTTTAGCAACACTCATGGTTCTATACTTCTATACAAGATAGTGTATGTTAATCAGCAGAGTTCGATTTTGTGACCAACAATTTGAAATTGTAATAGAATTACTATTTAATTACTGTTAAAAATTATGGAATTTCCGACCACCTGAAAGTGATCTTAAATCAAGTCGAAAGTCTTGTTCCGACCACTTTTGGTATCTGGAAAAACCTTTGTTGCTATTTCCGACCACTTTTTGCTTTCGACTTGATTTAAGATTACTTTTAGGGGGTCGGAAATTCCATAATTTCCAGTAGTGATAATAAAGAAGAATATTGGTCCTGTTTGCAATCATTATTGTGTGGACCATGGTTCACACAAGCTGTATGGATCATATTTTGTATGTTATAAAATAATGTACTTTTAGTATATTAAAAATATACTTTGTATTCAGGAAAATTACATTATTTAAATACTAAAAGTGAATTATTGTTTATAATGTATATTCAATACAAAAATAATGCAGTTTGACGAAGCCCATACTAGCTTTGTTGATGAAACGCAACACTGTTGACGAAGCCCAGAAGAAATGGAGAGCTATGGCAATTGAAGATTGAAGAATGGAGAGCTAATTTGAGCACGTCTGTGAACTGAGGAGAAGGAACGAATGACATATTGGGTTTTGAGCAAATATATCCCATGTCATTAACAATATTAGAGAAAATTGTAAAAAACGTCTCTCTATAATATGCCAATTATCAATATCACCCCTGAATTATGAGTGGTGTAAATGTTGCCCCTCAATTATTAAAACGGTGCACATATAGCCCCTCCCATAACAGACACGTAGTTCCCCGTTAGTGTACGACATCGTTAAGTTAGAGTAAATATGTAATTTTGTTGTTTTTTCTCTCTATTGATTCGAAGTACCAGCGATGGACAGTGGTGGGGAACCACAGGTCTGTTATAAGAGGGGCTATATGTGCATCGTTTTGATAATTGAGGGACAACATTTACACCACTCATAATTTATGGGTGACATTGATAATTGACATATTATAAATGGGCATTTTTTACAATTTTTCCCACAATATTATTTTTCACGTCAACCAGCTAGATAGGCAACTGGTTAGCAACCTGCGAAAAAAGTCAATCGAACAAATTTAGCTTGTAAGTGTAATTATTTAGACTATATTTTAGTTCGTGGTGAGAATTGAGCACTTCGAATTGAAGTAGTAAATGAGCCTAATAAATATGACATGTAAAATGTGACAGAGGGTAAATAAAGTAACTCTAAATTAATCAAGAAAAATGTATCAAATATCCAAAAGTCTTTGGCCCTATTTGATAAATAGTTGTTAGCTGATAGCTATTTGTTGTTAGTTAAAATCAAAAATGAAAATTAAATAAAAAATCTAAATACATGTGATATCGGGACATACCCCTAAATACAAACGCAGAAAACCATCTCAAAAGTCAAAACGAGAGGTTAATTCCGTGGAGATCCAAACTCTCGTCAGGATAGGCTAAGGATTAATCATTATTTATTTGTATTTAATCCAGAGCCCATCATACAAAGGGTTGTGACGAGAGATGGGGCAATTTATATCCTGCACCAGGGCGCGCATTGCATTGTGCGCCCTGATGCAAAACGACGTCGTTTCAGTTTTTTTTTTTTTTTTTTTTTTTTTTTTTTTTTTTTTTTTCGAAATTTCGCTGCTCTCTGTTGGCGGTTAATTTTCTTTAAAAAAATTCTCATGTTAAAAAATTATATAATTTTATACTAGAATACACATAATTGTATACATGAATGTACATAATTGTATAACAAAATACACATACTCTTTTTTAAAAGATAATACACATAATCTAACATAATACATAATAAACATAAACTTTTAACATAATACACATCAGCTCTTAACATAATATACAAAAATTTCCTGATTCGGATATACAAAATTGTATAAATAAAATGTACATAATTGCATAAAAAATGTACATAATAAAAAATACACATAATTGTATAAACAAATACACATAATCACGTCAACTCCCTACCGCGCCTCCCAAAACGACGTCATTTTGGGAGGCGCGGTGCGCATAGTGCTACGCACGTCGTGGTGCAGGGTATAACGATCCCGAGAGATGGACGGGAAAACATATGAGCCAAAATAAAATAAACACAAGTCAATAGGAACAATTTTAGCCCAGCCCGTGCACACAGTTAGCCCACATTAGTGGGCCAATCAAAAAAGTCAACACGAACTGGTCCAAGTTACCACCAGCGACTTCTCATGCAACGTAACTCCATGCAGCACGAATGAGATTCCTTCCAAAAACAATGAGGTGAGATTCGAACCTCATTAGCTGTTAGTTGATTGGGTTAATTAGGAGGTATAACTAGTTGATCACATTAGCTAATTGTAGAAAAGTGTTTGGTAAATTAGTTGTTAGTTGTTTGGTATAAATTCTTTTTTTCAAAAAGCTAATTGAAAAAGTTGTTTTGTGCATTTTTTTTGAATTTTAACATTTTGGAGTTACAAAAAGCTAATTAACCAAACATTGAGAATCCCTGCACGGGATATTTCCTTTGAGCAAGCCACAATCAATTCTCTAAATTCCACACATTCTGTGATAACTGGTCTTTCCAAATCAATGGAGAATCTGCTTCAAGACATGATGTTAGTTCAGTCCAATCAACTCAAGTTTGAAGAGAATCAAGAGAAGATTCTAAAAGAACATCACAACATGAAGCACTCCAATTTCAATCTAAAGGAAAGGGTCGACTTTGCTTGCACAAAGCTGGATATGGTTCATGATGACCTGTTTCGAGTTGGTGAAAACCAGATGGCCACTTTAAATTATGTCAAAGACATCTCACTTTTTCTTCAGACTCTTACTCAAACCTTAAACTCGGCACCAGATGATGCCAAAAAGGGGGGAAAGTAGAGACATGGAAGAAAGAGACGAAAGGAAAGACAGATGTAACTCGAGTCAAGGAGGAAACAATTCCAATAGACCTATGCTACCTCCTGTCACAGACAAAAACAATCGACCTGTCTATCCTCAGCCATCTCGAGACACTTACAGAGCAAATCAAAAGCAAAGACAGCAACTTTGTTAGAAGTGGATGCGTGACAAATCCGTAACAATTGATGTAGAAGGAAACTTCCTCTCCTTTGAACCCTACATAGTAGGAAGTGGCAAGCGCTTTGAAGGTTGCAATATGCCAATCCATCTGAAAGGTAGAGACAATCAAGCCAGACAAGAATACCAAAGATCCAGAAACAAAGAGATCAGAGGGCATTACAAGAAATTTCACATTTAGTGACAACAGAAGTTGTCACTGAAACTATCAATTTTGGTCACTATTGAAATTAGTGACCATTTTTTGAAGTCGTCACCTGTCGTCACTATATCCTCCATCACTATTGTAGTAGTGACGACTTTTGAAAAGTTGTCACAATTACTCACTATTTTGTGACAATATTTACTTTCACTACAAGTAGTATTTGAGTGATAACGATAGTTATCAGAATAAATGTATAATTTGTGACCAAATATGTTATTACAAAATATTGTTCTAGTGACAACTAAAATCGTTGCAATTAATTATTTTATTGTTATTAGTGACCTAAAAGGTAGTAACCAATTAATAGGCTGAACTCGGGGTCAACCCGATGGACCCCCAACAATCCAGCACCCCCCACCCTGCCCCGGGACTAGACATGGCTCGACCTACGCCCAACCCATTTGGATCAATTCGTACCTGTGACCTCAACTCTAATACCAATTGATATATCCTGTAAGTCAAGCACGCTTAACTTTGGAGTTCTTTGGTTGTCTGTTGTCATATCCTTCTTAAAGCTAATTAGTGATAAGTATGAGCTTTTTAACATTTGTAATAAAATGAATTGGAACAGTTTAACTTGCGAAATTGTTTGTTAAATAGCTTCCGTAAATGATAATGAACTTATATGTCACAAAAAAAAGAAAGTAAAAAAAATGAGCGATTACAAAATGTATTTAATTTTCACAATTACATTTATTTTAAGAATCACTAACTAGTTGCATTTAATTGACCATAATATTTAATATTTAGTTCACAACAAATTACTTTGGCACCAACTTGAATGCAATTTTAGTGGCAAACATTGACTACAACATAACTTCACACAATATTCTTCTATTTAATTATAGTGACAAAATCATTGTAATAAATAATTACTTATCACAATTATCATAACATTAGTGACAAAACTTGAATTCAACATAATTATTGTTACAATTTAGTAATTTTTGTTTAGGAAATAATAGAGCGTCACAAATTAAATATTTGTAACAATTTCATAAAAAAATGACAATATGAGTGACAATAATTTTTTTTCTCACAATCGTATCTCATTTCTAAGTGTATTTTTATTGACAAAAAGAGTTGTCACAAATATATAAAACAAAGTGACCAACAACAATTTGTCACAAAAAAGTACCAAAATTTGTGTGTTACACTATATTTTGTCACAATTACTTCTGTTCCCACTATAATTATATTGCCGCCAAAAGACACATACATTTAGTGACAACAAATAGTGACAACTTAGGTTACGACACTATCATTCTAATAATAGTGACAACATATTTGTAACAAATACTTACTTGTCACAATTACTATACTATCTGTGACCAAAAAAATAGTTGTCACAATTATCATAAGCAATAGTGTTGAACATTTTTTTAGTCACAAAAAGAGTATTATTTATGACTAAATTACAAAGTGTCACAAAAAATTTGTCACTAAATGTCTTAATTCTTGTAGTGGGGAAAAATGAAAAACAACATCTTGAGGAAGAAGAAATCAAGAGGAAGAGAGAACAAGACCTCGCATACTTTCAAGAAGCGCAGGAAAAGATAAAAGATCTTAGAGCTATTGGAAAAGATGCTGATCTGGCTGCTAAGCATAGTGCTGTATTCAAAATCCATGAAGAATCATGTAAAAGCTATGTCGAAGGATTGAACTCCATAGAACTTGTTTTCTGGTGGAACAATGGAGTCATTCCAGGCCGAAAAATTTTAGAAGCTTACAACAACTATATGAGCTACACCTTGTCTGCTAAGTGTGCGGAAGTGGCCCGAGATAAAGATATCCGAGCATTCAGAAAACTCATAAATGATGAGCTTGACTATCAGAAGATGATAAAAGATCAAGAAGCCAAAGATAAATAGGCCCAAAGATAAGAAGCTCTACCGATAGAGAAATTGGTAAACATGTAATAGCTACTTGTTTCATTTCCTTTTTGTAAAATGAATTTAACATGAATGAAATCTATCTTTCTGCGGGTTGTGTTGAGTTTTTATTTCTTTAAATTACTTAGACTTCTCTTGTAAACTCAACTATATGGTTGTTTTGTAATGATAATCCTTTCTGGATAATTTCAGCCTTTTAGTTAGAGTATAGATTTTGGCATCATCAAAAAGGGGAAAATTGTTAGAAACAAGTGTACTTAGATTTTGATGATACCAAACTCACTAGGAATTTAGACCCTTCTTTTACTCTCGTTATTTTGTACCTTTCGTGTTAGGCGAAAGTTGTCCGTGCTCATTTCATGATTCTTGCTTAGCAGATTGTATACTCGAATTAGAGCACTTAGTAGTCAGCTGAGACAGATTGAAGAGAAGATAAGATCAAGAGAAGATCGAGAGATCAGCTAAGACTGAAACCTGGAAGGGTTTATCTCTCATGTAACTATCAAATATAAAGAAAAATCATTTAATCCAGGAAGATAACGAAGGATAAGGTCAATCGTTCGTTACCAGAACCCGAGACTATGAGTCAAAGGCTGACTTGATCATACAACTTCCATATGATTATTCAGAAGCATATTTGTCCAAGTCTCAATGCTAGGTAAATCATTCTAGATAAATGGTGTCCTAGGAATGATATTTCAAATATCAAGGAGCATTAAATGATTGGTACTTTTGTCAGTACAAAAGGACAAAAATGTAGGTCACATTTTGAAGCCAACAGCTACACAGTACAGCCACATTAAAGTCTCCTTGCCCAGTGGTTATTACACGTCGGTTAATCGGTTTGAAATTTCATCTCCCTCCAACGGATGAATTTTTCACCCTATAAATACCCCTCTTCATCACATTAAGAAGGTGCTGGTTTTTATCACTCTTTGCTATCAGAAAAGCTTTCAAATCGTCCAATTTCTTACAAGCTTTCTGCTTTCCTAACCAGTGTGTAGTTGTGAAGATTCTTCTAAAAGATCATCTAGCTATCTAAATCTTCACAACATCAAAGAAATCTTGCACAGTTTATAGGAAGATCAAGCTTCATCAAAGTCAATATTTCAAGTTGGAAATCCATCAAACTGTTTCCAACCCTCAACTCTGAAAAAGAATTTGATAGAGGCAGAGTAAACTCGGAAGGAGTTGAAAAACCTAGCATGTTGTTGTCCGACTTAGTGATCAAGGAAGCAAGCTTGGCTTAGTTTGTACTAGGAGTGATAATGCAACCCTTTCACGAGTTGTGAAAGAAGAGTGGAGTAGGCTTTGTTAATAACCGAACCACTATAAAAATCCCTCTCTCCCTCTTTACTTATCGCTACTTAACTGCCTTGCATTGCATACTCATCCATCTACGTTAAACTTCTTCGAAAGAAAAACGTGCAAAGAATATTAAAAGAAACGCATAATTTCCGATGTGCATTGCTCTTTCAAGAAAGTTTCAAAAATCGAGTAGAGTCTATTCACCCCCCCCCCCCTGTAACACCCCACTTTTCTTAAACTTAATTAACAAACTTAACCTTGAAAGGTAAGTTAAAGCAGCGGAATAAACATACTTAACAACTTAATTAGAGGTGTCACCGCCACAATCACCCTACACGGTGATTGCACAGTCTAAGGATAACGAACTAAATCATTAAAAAGTCTTACTAAACATCAAACGAACTAGGGGATAAACTCTGGTGTCCAGCACCATCAAAACATAGGGTAGACATCTACAGGTCTCAAAAGAGTAAATGAACATCAAGAGTTTTAGACTACACAAGCTATCTAATGCTATTCTAGTCTAACTCGTACTCTTTCTCTCACGACCTGGCCCACCTGAAAGGGGTTAACAAACAACAATTACAAAACAAACCCGTTAGCACGAAGCTAAGTATAACTCTACTCAACCCTGTAAAGTACTACATTATATAATTTTGGAAAACATTTGTTTCACATACTTAGGTCAAACATTCACATTCACTTAGACATCACTTAAACATGCTTACAACCTAATCACCAAATAGGCATGCTTTCACAATTATCTAGCTCATACTATCACATACTTAACTTATCAATAATCTCAAGTCTATATAATAACTCAGTAGCAATCACATGCTAACACATAACTCAATAAGCAATCTTGTGTTATCATATAATCTCAAATCAATCTCATGCTAACATATACTCATCATGCAATCTCATGCAGTCATTCAATCTCTAAGCAATCTCATATTATTAAATATCCAATATGCAATCTCGTGCAATCATACTCATTATACAATCTAGTGCAATCATACACATTATGCAATCTCGTGCAGTCATACTCATTATGCAATCTCATGCAATCATACTCATTATGCAATCTCGTGCAATCATACTCATTATGCAATCTAGTGCAATCATACTCATTATGCAATAAAAATGAACATGATACTTTTAGTATAAGAATAGATATATATATAAACTCTCTTTTGTAAAGAAGACTTTTTTCTTGTGGAGGTTTCTTAGAGTCACAATGACTCGCTTTCTTTCTCTTGAGTCTCTTGACTCGATTGCTTTCTCTTGAGTCTCTTGACTCGATTGCTTTCTTTAATCATAGGCGAGGTACGACTTCACCATAAGGTGGATAGACCTATCTGGGCTCGGCATCTAGCCGGCCTAATACTCATCTTGTCCGTAGAACCACTCTCTTGGTTCTTTTCTCAAAATCTGTGGAATTAGGTATCGAACTTTCAGCGTGCACACCCCCTGACCATGATTCCAAGCCCGGCGGGCAGTTTCCAACCTAGTAACTCGGGAATATCTACCTCGTTACTTCATATCGAATCGCAATATTCGTTTCTTGCCGGTTTTTAAACGATCTTGCTTTGCTTTCTTTCTTTTAATATTGCCGGTTTTTAACCGATCTTGCTCTTTTCTTCCGAAAGGACATAGTCCTAACGTGCCTCCAAAATACTATTTGCCTCACAATAGATAGCATATATATCTCATGCAATTTCTTTATTTATGCAATTTATGCACATAACTTCTTAGAAATTTCTCAATGCAACAAGAAGATGACTTTCTAGAATAGATATGAGTTTTTGAAAATAATACTTAGGCTCACTTTGGCCCCTTATGCATTTTAAAACATGGTATGCTCAAATATGCACTTTACGTAGAATATGCTTCAAAACTTCTTACACTGTGAACTCTCAACAATTACTTAATCATGCTCATAAAATCATAATTTAGCAAATTTTCATTGGCAAACACTTAGCAAGTATTCAACATGCTCTTGATTTCAAAATGCTCAACATATTCTTATTTACTGTGATCATGCTCTGTAGACTTAACATTCTTGGCAAAATTCTCAACAAGTCATCAGAGACATCTAGGCATGCATTTCTAGCAAAAACTTAACAAATATTGATCACATTTCATTATCTAATTCCATATAATTTTCATGTTTCTGACATAAATAGCCAAGACCAAACACTCTACATTTCCTTCATTGTAATTACTCTCAGACAATTCTATAGCATTCTCCTTCACAAATTCTATCACAAAATGCTCATTTCAACTCCAAATTCCATGAAATCAATTTCTAAACGTGCATCGTAACGGCCCCGAGTGTCCGAGCCTCAAGAGCACGCGAGTCCCGGTCTAAAACGACATGTAGCTGAGCCGCAAGAGCCCAGCCACTACACAGCACCTGCTCAGCGGGACTTGTGGCGGGGCTTGAGGAGCCCCGCCGCCTAGAGCCGCCAAGCGGAGGCCTAGGGCCACGGCACTTTCCTAGAGCCGTGTCCTAGGGCCGCTCCTCCACGGCCCTAGCCAACGGCTCCCTCCTAGGGCCATTGGCTAGTCCCGCCTCTCATCTGTTGCACACTGTTTTGTTCACCAGTGAGCTTGTTCTTCACCTGTAAGACATTTTCAGGCAGATAACCACTCCCAAAACATCAACAACACATCAAAGCTTAGCAATAGCACATTCTACTAGCTCAAACACACATTATTCTAGCATTTATACTCATTTCTAAGCACAAACAATGACTTCACATAGTCAAAATAGATTTGGGAGTCCATGGGGTTATACCTTTGTAGACTTCTTCTCTTGGCTGGGATTCCACCTTTTTCCCAAGCTAGCTACACCCTCCTTCACCTCCTAAACATCTCAAACAAATCACACAACCACTTACTACCAAGTTCTCAGACATAGAATAGAAGGAAGCTTAAAAATTGGAAGGCTAGTGTTTGGAGAAAACTTACTGTGACTAGCGTTTTGCAGAGCAAAAATGGTTGGGGAAGCAAAGAGTGGAATCAAGAGGCAAAGGTGTGAGAATAGCTCAATATATAGTAGCACAAAACCCTAGGAAGATCTCTCATGATTGGAGGAGGGCAAAAGTGTAAAGGGTTGGCAATAAAGTTGCATCAGACAAGCTCTTCGAGTGGTGTGGTTCACCATGCTTCATGGTCCATGGTCCAAAATCAGGATATTAAAAGTAGTTTGGGGTTGAAAATGAATTTCCCAAAAATGATTTCTAAATGGTCACTTGATTTAGGCTTCTCAGATTTCTCCCGGTTTCACTCAGATTGAATTTTCAGTTCAAAACTTGGCACGCAATGTACCCGAGAATCTAGGATTTTTGTTTCAAAACAGGTTTCGGTGTTGAATTTACTTAAAAGTGGCTCAAAATAATTTATTCAATCACCGATTCAATTCTAAAAATTTTATAGAGTGAAAAATGACTATTTTGGGACTTCTTAAAACCGAATTTAAAAAATTAAATTTTTGGGTTGTCACACCTCCCTCTAGACTCTCTTTGGTTACTACCGGGACCAACAAGGAACTTACAAGATCTTGTAGATAGAAATCTTGTTCTAATTTGTGGAGAGGGAAATGATGGATTATATCAAATGCATGATGTGACATAAGTTTGAGGTATAGGAGAATTCATCAACCAATAAACTATTGCATATCTCAATCAAGAATTTGCAGTTACAATGGTATAACTCGTACTAGCAACACATCTTCGCTAATGGACATCACTAAAAGACAGGTGCGGCGGGTGCAAGCATGCACATTTTAAGTTTTTAAGGGTATTGAAAGTAGATGAGGACATAAACTATGTCCATAATATTTTTTTTTGGAGATTGTGGGTCTAGTGCATCTGAGATGGTTAACTATTCGTTGTGGGTTGAATATTCATTGTCTGCTTTTGTTCATGTTGCGGAATCTACAGAAACTAGAAGTTTATAGTTATTCATCATGTGAACCCCTTGATATGTGGCATGGGGATTACCTCAACTAAAGTATCTCTTTGTTAGTGGGTCCTTACAGTAGTTCCTCCAAGATCAATTTATCATAATTTGGAGAGCATTAGAAGTTTGGATTATAGGAGTTGTACAAAGGAGTTATTTTTGGGAATCCCAAATCTAAGGACATTGGAAGTTACTACCAATCATACAATAATTAATAAAAAATCCAAAGCTCCCAAGTTTGAAAGCCTTGTCTATTTACATAATCTGGAAGAACTAGTGGTTGGACGAAAACATCTTCATGGGAAGTTTCGAACTATTCATTTTATGGGGATGCAGAGTCTAGAGAATTTTTTACCTAATCTTGAGAAGTTGGAACTCTTTGATACATTTTTGAAATGGAAGGATATAGATGTTGTCAGTATGTTGTTTAAGCTTGAGGACCTCAAATTGTGCAATAATGGTGTTGTTGATGACCGAAGAAAATGGGAACCCAAAGATGGAGGATTTTGGAGATTAAAGTTGTTGAATATAAGCGGGCATGGTCTACAATGCTGGGAAGCCACTACCGATCATTTTCCTGTACTTGAACATCTTTTCCTTAATGCAGCAGATTTTAAAGAAATTCCTAGTGATTTTGTATATATAACTACTCTCAAATCAATCCAGTTATTTGATTGCTCAAAATCACTAATATCATCTGCTGAGCGTATTCGAGAAGAGAAGCAAGAGTATGGAAACGACACATTTGTTGTTGAAATTTCAAGGTCAAATTTCGAGCTACCTACCTTAATTATGTTTTTCAATAAAAAAAATATATTAATTTTTTAATCTTTAATTTCCTTAATTTTAAAAACCTTAATTAGATAGTGATGATGTTTCGTTTTTCAGTTGGGATTTTCAGCCGTGGCTTTAGCTCGCATCAAACTATGGCTCTTAAGGTGGATGTTGTGCTCCCTTTATACTTTCATAATGAGTAAGTTTTCTTTTTGTTTTTGTTTTTAATGTATGTGTTATTAGCTTAATTGCGTCATTCGTAATGCGGAAGGTGATTTCATAGCTGCCAGATGCATTCCATTGAAGGGGAGGTACAAAGTGAAAGAAGCCGAAGCTCTGGGAGTTCGTGAAGCAATTAGTTGGATCAAAGAGCAAGTATAGGGATTGATCAGTTTCAAATTGAAATGGATGCTCAAGTTGTGTTTCAAGAACTGAATTGAAGGCCGAACCTGTTTATGCAGTTATGCCCCATCAGGCTTGATTGTCAATGATATCAAATTGTTAATTAGAAATCTCAATGTATTTTTCTCTTTAGTCGAACAATTAGCGAACAAAGTAACCCACAGATTAGCTCAAGCAGCTTGGTCTATGTCTGATTGCTCTAGTTAGAACTTGACTCCTCCTGTCATTTTAGACAGCTTGAAGATGGATTTCATCTGATTCTAATAAAAGCTTTTGTTCCAACAAAAAAAAAAAAAAAATTTGCTTAGAGATTAAAGTTCAGCCCACTCTATTAGAGAATACTTTTTTTTTTTTTTTTTTTTTTTTTTTTTTTTTAATGTATACCACGAATTGACGGGAAAGGGCTAGTACGCAAGGTTAACGCAAGGTAGAAGAACTGAGATATTATTCATGGTGGAAGAATGCTCATTGTCAGTTATAGAAAAAGAAGACAACTTATATCCATGCTAGCATGGAGGGAAAAGTGGTTACAACTAAGCATGTAAAGACTTTAATGCCCTTTGCTGCCTTCTTCGTTCCTTACGTACTACTATACACTGAAGATATAGTTCCCTCCACTAGTGGAATTTATGGAAATTTCCGACCACCTGAAAGTGATCTTAAATCAAGTTGATACCAAAAAGTGGTCGGAAATAGCAACAAAGGTTTTTCCGGATACCAAAAGTGGTCGGAAATAGCAACAAAGGTTTTTCCGGATACCAAAAGTGGTCGGAACAAAGCTTTTGACTTGATTTAAGATCATTTTCAGGTGGTCGAAATTTCATAATTTCCAGTAGTGCTCCAACAACCCTCGTAAGATGGAGTATGAAGATTGAGTACCCAGCTTATAGAGGAATGATTGGAAGAGAGATGTGGGAAAGGCTTTAGTGAAGCCGTTTGCGTTCTGGCTCGCCGAGGGAATAGGTAACAACTTGATCAGACCCTATGTGATCTTTTCACGGACTATGTGACAGTTGATTTCAATGTGCTTTGTGCACTTGTGGAAGATGTGATTTTCAGCTATGGAGATAGCTGACTTATTATCACAGAACAATGCAACTGGTTTCGACAAATTAACCTGCAAGTCTTGCATCAAGGAGGATATCCATTGCATATGATTATAATATTTGAAAATGGTGTAAGTTCTTTTTTACATTTATTCTGATTATTATATATAAGCAATAATTTGTTGAAGAAAAAAATAAATAAAATACTTCTTTTTAAGAGTAAAAATGTCAATTTAACATAAAAGAGGAAAATCCATCACTTTTAAAATAACTACTATTTTCACGTGTGCGATGCACGGAATGAATTTGTTATAATATATTAAGAATATTTGGATCGATATACAATTATTTAAATTATATCATCAAATACGGAGTATTATATAGTGCAATTGAAGATATGATTTGGATCGTTTATGTTTGTTGATGTTATCATTGCTTGAATTCGAGCAAGTAATTGCTTAAATTAATAGTTAATGTGTAGATGTACGCATGTGCTGCTGTAACTTTAAAGATTTTTATATATCATTGTTTAGGATTTTTATAAATTTGTCAAATGTGCTCGTTCTCTAGCAACTTAATTATAGTAATCAATTGCTATCCTAATTCATTTGTATAAAGGATATATTTTTTGTCTAGATATATAGAAATTTTGTCATTTTGAAAAAAAAAAAAACATAATATCTTCGATTGTATTTACACATTATTGAAAGCCTCTTTGTAGACGACATTGGTAGTCGCAACACAATATTGTCAATCATTGTCTAGAGCTAACACCTTCAGGCCATCATGATGAGTGACTTGGGAGGAAGCCACGTACAATTGTCTGTGATTATTAAAGACCAGTTTTTGTTTAGCAATAACCTAACATGAGTTAGTGTTTGACCTTGGCTTTTGTTGATAGTCATGGCATATGCAAGAATCAACGAGAATTGTTTACACTTGACTTGAAGGGAAATCTCGTATCAAAAGGAGTTAGAGACATTTGTGGGATAAGAACTTTGGTTCCTTCATGTGTCCCATTAACTATTATTGTTTCGACAATATGATCTACCAATCTTGTGATGATGAGTCGTGTCCCGTTACAAAAATCAAGAGAGTGGTCTATGTTCCGCAATAACATAACAGGTGCACCGACCTTTAATGTCAATGAATGATTATGAAAACCCGACAATCTCAAACTATTTAAGAATTCAAGAGTGTGTACTTCTGATAGATTTTCATTGTCTGATTCTGCCTTACACAAAGAGTCAGAACTTAAATATATTCGTCCTTCTTCAGTATTCATGTCGCACATGTACTGATTAATTTGATCAACCACATCTAAAGTCGGTGAGACGATCGCTCAGCCTTCTACCTGCGACTCATCAAGCATGTCATATCTCGAGCTTGGGAATGTGCTTTCCACTATAGTTGCTATGAGATTGTGTCGACACTTCAACAAAATTTTTCTCAGAATATTGATCTCAAATGAACCGCTATTTACAACCCTTGTAATCCCATCTCCGATGTCTGCAATCCATTTTGAAAACCAATCAACTGTATGTCTATATCTTCCTCTAAAGCTAAGGTCCGTAGTCTCAAGTTCTTGGAAAGTCTTAATACCTTGCAATTTGTCCACAGGTATGAAGAATTAATATTTTCTTTGACAACTACTGGTCTAGTTGCTTTCGAAATAACAGGTAGGATATGTTTAAAATCGCAGCCCAAAACTATTATCTTTCCACCAAAAGTATTTTTAGCACTACCTGGTATGGCAAACCTCAATAGATCCCTCATGCATGGTTTTGTCCAAAGCCTCAAAATAGTTTTTGTGCGTCATCAGTGTTTCATCCCATATTATCAATTTGCTCCGATCCTTATTATAAGCTCAGCAAGGTCACTGCCTTGTGATATATTGCGCATGGGATGGAATCTTCTTTCAAAGAGAGTGATATAGCAAATCTAGAATGCGCCGTCCTGCCTCCCGGCCAGGAGCAAAGATGCTATTCCACTGGAAGCAACATTCAAAAGAATATCATCGTGGCTCCTTATCTTTGACGATAGCATTCTCCACACGAACGTCTTGCATGTTCTTCCGTAACCATACACAAAGAACAATCCACCTCCATTGGAATCAATATCATTCATCACAGAGTCGTAAACATTCTTTTACTCGTCGGTCAATTGTGTTATCAATGTTTCATGCTTTGTCTTTAATGATTCTTTGTCATAGCCAACTCTTCAGCTATCAACATGCTTTCACTCAAACCTATGCTAGTTTCGTCTGGAATTGGCATTTCTGAAAAGTCTTTCACGCTCTTCCCCTACAAAGATAGCAACTTCTCCAACACCACCAAAGCAAACTATTTTTTATCTGACAGAAAGTCGAATTAATAGATTGGAGTAAAATAAATATCATCGATTCAATATTGAATAGTGATAGAAAAATAGGAATATGAATTTTAATATTAAATATATTATTTGTTGTTATAATTTATATTTTTTTTTTGAATGCTACTGGCTCTATTACATTGTAGTATCTGTTCATATACTTTCTCAACCTACTGAAACACAAAGAACCAATAACGCCTCCACTTAGGCTCGAACTCATAATCTTCCAAATGAAAGTCCAACCCGGATACCATTAGACCACATAATCCTGGTGTTGTTATAATTTATATAATTGTATATTGATTCAAATATTCTTAAAATTTTAGTATTTTCACACTTGCGTTGCGCGAAATTGATTTGTTATAATATTTACAAATATTTGAATCGATAACAATGATATAGATTATAATAACAAATGTTATATTGTGAAATTGATTAAATGGGTTGGATCAATTATGTTTTTTTTTTTTTTTTTTTTTTTTTTTTTTTATGTTATCATTGCTAGAATTCAAGCAAATAATTGCCCAATTACCCATGCGATGCACGAATAAAATTTTTATTATGTATTTAGATAATAAAATTAAAGATGAAACTATAAACAATTTTAATATTCAAAAATGTACATTTATTTGATTATAAGATAAGTGTAAAAATATCACTCAATTAATTGAATAATATATGATTCGTTTGTCTGCAATTATCTTTAAAAAATCGATATGTAGTATGATTTATGTAATTATATTATTACTAAAATAAATAGGACTAAAAAGTATAAATAATTTAATTATAATTATTATAAAAATAACTCTAATGATCCATTTTAACTTAATTATCATAATTATTATTAATCAATTATACTAATATCTGTTCAATTATACTTTTATACTTTAAGTATATTCCTTTTCACCATATCGCCTTTACTTTTTTTTTTCTTCCCCACACACACACACACACACACATATATATATATGTGTGTGTGTGTGTGTGTGTGTGTGTGGATTAATTGTAATTATTATATAAAAAAAATTCAACAACCCATGTTTATACTAATATCCTTGTAATTATTAGTTTAATTAACATACTAACTAGTATTTGCACCCGTGCGATGCACGGTTATAAATCTAAGAAGTAATACGTAATGCCTTACAATTAAAAGTAATAGTATGAACTGCTATTTTTATTACACATTATTGAAAACTTCTTTATATACGACATTTGTAGTCATATTTTTGGATTGTACATTTTCATCACAAATCAACATTTTTAATCCGCTAGGATTACTAACCCTTGACACCGCTACATATAGTTGTCCGTGATTAAATACCGGCCTCTTTAAAAATAAACCGACGCTTGACAATGTTTGACCCTGACTTTTGTTTATTGTCATGGCATATGACAACATTAGCGGAAATTGTTTTATTTGAAACTTAAAAGGCAATATAGGATCTGACGGTGTTAAGGACATCCTTGGTATTAAAACCTTTGTACCAGCCATTGTTCCGGTCAATATTTGCGCTTCTAAAACATGTGTAGCCAACTTTGAAATGATCATTCTTGTACCATTGCACAACCCCAATGAGTGATCAATATTTCTCAATAGCATAACGGGTGATCCAACTTTTAAAGTCAATGAGTGATTTGGCACTCCAGAACATCGTAATCCATTTAAAAACTCCGGTGTGTGTAGATCAGCAAGCATGTCAACATTGGAATCCGATTTGTACACCGAATCACAGCTTAGATATGTCATTCCTTCGGCAGTATTAAATTCATTCATGTATTCATTGATGTTATCTACCACGTCCAAAGTTGGTGCCAAAATTGCACAATCTTTTAGATATTTGACATCTCGAATTCCATTACGAAACCCCGGCCCGGGAATATTCTATCAACAATCGTAGAAATAGGATCCTCCACCGACCTGAGTAAGAATTTTTCTGGAATGTTGATCTCACATTCACCATCCAACGAATCACCAATAGTTTTGTCACCTATATTAGCAATCCACTTTGCATATTCTTCAATATCTTGAACTCCAGACTCTGATTGCAATGCTCTAAGCCGCAGATTCTTTGTAAGCCTAAATACTTTACAGCTTCTCCAAAGATATGATGAATTTATACTTGCACCCACTATATCTTGCCTGGTCCCCTTTGGAATTACTGGTAAAATTTGTCTGAAGTCTCCACCTAACACAACGGTTTTCCCACCAAACGTCATTTCAAAGCTTCTTGGATTTTGAACACGCAGTAGATCTCGCATAGTTCGGTCCAAAGCTTCAAAGAAAAATTTCTGCATCATTGGTGCCTCACCCCAAATGATCAACCGACTTTGCATTATCAAGTGTGCCAACGGACTACTTTGACTGATATTGCAAGTAGAATCTTCATTAACAGCGATTGGTATTGCAAACCTTGAATGCGCTGTTCTTCCCCCTGGTAATAATAGAGAAGCTATGCCACTCGATGCAACATTTAAAACAATCTCACCCTTTGACCTCAAAGCGGAAGACAATGCTCTCCACAAGAAGGTTTTACCCGTACCACCATATCCGTACACAAAAAACAATCCCCCCAACTCATTCTCAACATCGTCCAATACGTTATCATATATTGCCTTTTGCTCTTCAGTGAGTTGGTCCACCAAACTATCATTCTCTGCCTTCATTGCATTAATGTCATATGACAATTCCTCTTGTATTAACCTATTGGTTGATCTGTCCAGAAGCTGTAAATCAGGAGAGGGAATTGAAGGAAAGTCTTTCAAACTCTTTCCCATAGTTGTCAGAAGTAGTTTGATCTCCGAAAGTGCATAATTCTTTTATTGATCCTCAGATAAAATTAAATCTGTGGTATCATTATCCAAAAAATAGTATAAGTGTGCTTATAAAAACATATTGCATAACATGAAGAAAGACATTAACAAAAATTGAATACCTCCAAGTCCCGTCTGTTGTCTAATATGGAATTCTGCATCTTCAGTCAAATAGTTCCACGTAGCTTCCCACACCACTTCAGGTTTTGACATTGAGTTGGACATCAACAAAGTCACAAACAATCTTCTCAAATTAGCAGATGTGGCCCACTGACCTGCTTCTTCAGTAGCATGAACATACTCTTTATCGTCGTCTACTAATCCTCTAGCTGAACACGCGTCCCTAAAGGATTCGTACTGCACACCATTTACTGTTCTGATATCTGCAAAACTTGTAGGCCCTTGAACTTTATTCAAAAGACACTGCAAATAGAATATCTCGCCACTGCCAGGCGGCACATAGAAAACTCTACCTATTGAAAACCCTCTTTTCCTTGGATGACATTTTCTAATATCCTTTTTCCATACAAACTTCGTTGGCATTTCAGCATATGTCAGTTTCCTTGCTTCTGGGTATGTTTTGTTTGCCTCAAACCATTCCAAAAACATGCTTTGTAATATAGTTGGTCGACTGAGTATGTTATCAACCGGATCATCATCTGCAAAAACTACACTCTGTTGATTGGGTAAGTGAAAGCTTAACCGTTCAACCGCTGGTGTTCTTAACTGTATTTCAAAACCAAATAAACGCCAGGCAGCTTCACATGGAGATATGTACCTACAATCATAATACATACTTATCTCATCAATCACTTGCGGTTCATCTCCCTCGCTGTTGCTACGGTAGAACTCTGCGGTCACCCTGTCGTGACCCTTGTTGACGTATTTGAACAGGTACTTTATTGAACGGGATTGGTTGCACCATTCCACATTAATATGACCTCTATACTTTAGCAACAAATGCCTATTGTGTGGCACCACATAGCGATTGTCCAAATTAATCCCATTTCTCACCACAGAACGACCATTGTCACGTCTTTGATAAATAGGATAACCATCATCGTCAAAATTAGAAACATTAACAAACTTTTTGGGAAAGTGTTTAGTACATTTACCCTTAGCCATGCATGGAGAATTCAACCGAGCTCTACCGCAAGGACCGTGCATCATATACTCATCCACTAATTTGAAGTATTCTGGATCTTGTATTGGATCAGGTAACTCAGCAGAAATTATGTTGTCCAAATGTATCCCATGTGATGCTTGTTGTTGCTTATCCAGAAATAAAAGTATATGAGCGTGCGGTAGACCACGCTTTTGAAATTCGATGGTATAGATAACTATTAACATGGAAAAATGGGTTTTCAGTTAGAATATAAACAACGTTATACAACAGATTGCTTACTTTGATAAGTTCATAGGCATAAACAAATAGTTAAGTACCTCCAATGACGGGTCCAAACAACTTGTTCTTCCTGCATTCAGAAATTAAAGCATCCAACTTCATCTTGAATAGTCTGCATATTAAGTCAGGCCGGTCTTCCGGTTTTAAATTACGATCAGTCAAGAAGCTTTTAACCTCCGGCCACTTTGGATTGCATGTGAATGTGATAAAGAGATCCGAGTATCCAACCCATCTACATATAGACAGAGCGTCCTGGTAATTCTGTATCATGTATCTAGCACCACCAGTAAAACTTGAAGGCAATATTATTCTCTTCCCTTGAGTCCGAGGATCCACTTCACCGCGTGTTATTGCATCATTCAAGCAATTATATGTTTCGCACCTCAAACTTTTTTGGTGGGTCCTTATATAGATCAACCTGCCTGACTCCACCATTGTGTAGGCATCGACCAAAAATTGTTGGAAAATCCTTTTTGCATGCAGTAAAGTAGAAAGCTACGTCACTCTTGACTGGATGAGGTATGAGAAGTATTCCCGCGGACTAATCCTCTGACGAGCACCTGAACTGTTTCCTTTTAATGTTGAGAACTGGATGTCTTCCCTATAACCGTCCTCACCATAAGGAAACAATAACGGGTATTGCATTGGTAAGTACGCTGGGTTTAGTTCACATGACAAAATACGACAAATTATTGTGTGGACCATGGTCCACACATGGTTACGTGGAACATAAACAAAATACATTTTTAATATATAGCTAATGTACATACACTTTATAGTTAACGTACATTACTTAATATAATGTACGGAATAAGAACAAAAATAATGTAAAACACCATGGTCCACACAATGTTATGTGGACCATAACAAAAATACATTTAAAATATATTACATGTACATTAATTTTGTACTTAATGTACATTACCTAATATAATGTATACTCAATGCAACCATAATGTACATCCCCATGGCTAAATGTACCATAATTTTGTGATGAGTATACATTTACTTGGACCATACTTAGCCCAGTTATATCAATCTTTTAATATATACTTAGCCCATTGTAATAGACACATAATACCTACTTAGCCAATGTAGAACAAAATATCTATAAATTAATAAGCCCAGATTCACTCAGCCCAAACCCGACCCTACAACCCAGACCCGTTAACATTTCCTTATACCCGACCCGCTTCTCCCTTTGACTATCCGGACTTACGCATTCGGACATCCTAGAACACCATCTCTAACCTCTTAGCTCTCTCTCTCTCTAACACTCACTCTGCTCGCAGACATACTCCCTCAGCTCTCTCTGTGTTTAACGCTCTGTAAAATCGCTCCTAAACACTCCGATCTTGTTCATTTTGCTCTATTCTTTAGGTTTTCTACTGTAACACCCCGTGTTACGGCCCCTAAAACCAATTAGTTAACTAATCAATAGCCCAAGAGAAAGAATAAATTATAATGATTAATTAGGGAAAAAGGCCCACCATAGTCTGTGGGCCCTCATATCTAAACCCAACCCCTAATCCCAATAGGATTAGGCTCTAAATAAGATCCCTAGATCTATAAATAGGGAACTTAGGAGGCACCTAGAATCCCCACCACAATAATCTCTCACCACCCAAAGAGCTCCAAGAATTCCCCTAGGAGAAATCAAGAAATCAAGAAAGCTTAAAGATCCTTCATAGCCAAGGAATTAATTAAGGCTAAGAGGTAACCCATGTCTCAACAAAACCTATTTTCATAGCTATGATTCACCCTTAGGGTTTCCCCCATATTATTGTGATTGGCGAGATATGATGATAATTATTGATGTTTGATGTGATGATCCCATGAGGGATCTTGATAATCTTGATATTGGGAGATTCTTGATAATTATGGAGTTCTTGATGATTATATGGAGTTCTTGATGATTATGTGTTGTTCTTGATAATTGTGTGATGCTCTTGATGGTTATGTGTTATTCTTACCGAATCTTGCAATTAGAAGACGAATCGTATCCTTGTTGATATAAAAGTGATTAGAACCCTAGGTTGTATCGTATGTTATGATTCTTGGATTGTGGGGTGGGGAAATCGCATGTTTGGGTGTTGATTATGTCTAGAAAAGCATGATAGGTTATGTGCCGTTCGTTCCTCGTATTTGATCCGTTAATTATCTACGTGTTGTCGTTAATTGCGTTGTAAGGTGTCTAAGCATGGTTTCGGGTTCCACAATGGTTCCCGGGGCGCAAAAATGATGAAAAGAGTCAGTGGGGGGTAGGTGGGGGCGTAGGGGACCCGCCACCTACCCACGGCCGTGAAACACCGCCCGGCAGCGGGTAGCCGGCGGGCGGGCAGCTGCCCGCCGGCGACCCGCTGCCCGGAACAGTACTTTCCGGCGGGCAGCCGGCGGGTGGCCCCCACCCACCGGCTACCCGCTGGAATTTCCCCCACCTTGGGTTCCCGGCTTCCCCGTTTGATGTTCCCCTGTTCCCCGTGGTGTCCCAACGGACTCCGTTTATCGTGCCTATGTCTAGTTTGATGTTTCGGGTACCGTTCGTAGGTTTATGAGTCTATTATATTGCATGCTAGTTGAATTGGTATCCCGTTGACCTTGGTGGAAGGAGTATCACTACAAGAAAAATCTCGATTTGCGACGGAATTTTTCCGTCGCGAATCGCGTTTTGCAACAGAATTTTGCATTTTCGCAACGGAATTCATTCCGTAGTCTCCAGGCTTGTAGTATTCCATTCCGTGACGGAAATAATCCGTCACAAGCGGTGGCGACAGAAAACAGCAACGGAATTTTCCGTCGTGAAGTTGGCTACGAAAATCATTCCGTCGTGAGTCTGTCGCGATTTTGGTAACGGAAATCTTTCCTTCCGTCGCCATCGTGTGAGAAAATATTCCGTCGCGAAACTCATATTCCGTCGCACATCGTCGTGAAATATAACAACGAAAATAATTGTCATCGCGATTCCATCGCTAACCTTTCCGTTGTAAATTTTGTATTCCGTCACGAAATTCCGCCGTAACAAAACAACATAACAAACTGTCGTCGCAATTCCATCGCTAGATATTTTGTCGCAAAATTTGTTTTCCATTCCGACATTTCGTCGTAATAAAGTAATAAAACTAATTACTGTCGCAATTTCATTACATTTTGGGCGACAGTAATCTTCTCGTCACCAATTTCGTGGTCACAACGACAACGAATATTCTATTGCTAAAATCACATTTAATTGCTATTCTTCTAAATTATTAATTTTTTAATATTTCAGTAATTATTATTATTATGTTAAAATTCAAAGGTGAGTATATAAAATGTTAATATGCAATTATATTTATAAACAAAAGCACTATTAAAACTAAAATACAATATAATTTGTAATATAAAAGTAATAGTGCTTTATAATTCACAAATTTAATGGTGTACTTAATATGAAATTCATGTCTAAACAACAATATAATAATCCAATAATCCATAAAATATGAATATCAAGTCTAATCCACTTGTGATGAGGGTGATGATGAAGTACCAGCTCTCTCACATTCAAGAGATCCAATCTTTACTGAAGCATAGAAAAGCTATTGTGTTAGCATTAATTGGACCACAAATGATGCTACCATATTAGCCTATAAACTCTTCTATACTTATCATGCCCGCCAACCGCAACATAGTCCTGATTTAAAAAAAAAAAAATGATTAAGACTCTTGGGAAGAAGTCAAGAAAACAACTTAACTATTCTATATGTAAAGATTATAAATTTACAAATTTACTTGAACCTAATCACTTTTTTATTAGTTATTTCCTTAAACAAGCTATAACAACTACGTTTTTCAAAAACAAAAAAGCTATAACAACTACGATCTAATATGATATGAGAGGCTAAGAGATAAATCCTACAATATTTAACATTAGAAATGGAGAATTAGAATTATACGTTTCCCTATAAATCAATATCAATCATGCAAGGACATACATGCAGAACGTACAAACTATGTTGTGCAATCTGCAGTAGCAATCATAATCAATTTCAAGCATTCATGAGGAATATATATATATATATAGGGTTGCAAAAATCGCGCCTAGGCGCTAGGCTCTAGGAGGCCACCGCGAGGAATGGTCTCGGCGGCCTCCTAAGCGGCCAGTCGGTTCGGCAGTTCGGTAAATTTTTATTTTTTTATTTTTTAATGTCGGAAAAGTTTCGGAAGGCATAACTTTTGACTCGGTTGTCCGATTTGGACAATTTTTTTTTAAATCGCGTATTTTTTCAAGATCTATACACCGCAAACAGCCGAAGGCAGTTTGGTCCACTAATTTCTCAAAAAAATGCTTCTTTAGCTCTTAATTTTAGTTTTTTTTTTTATTTATTTAGATGATTTAAACAATTTTTTAAACAATCTTACAACCACTTTTGTAAATAGTTTCTAAGAAATAACTATGAAAACCTTATGTTTTAGTACTAAATTTTGAAAACTTTTAATTTTAAAATTTTTTTTAATTAAAAAAAATAAAAAAAAAATAAAAACAAAATAAAAAATCGACGCCTAGGCGCCCTAGGCGCGGGCGCCCCCTTGGCGCCTAGGGGGCGCCTAACGTTTTTTGCAACATTGTATATATACATATAATCAGCTCTTAAACAAAGATATATAGTAACTACCTGAACCTGAGCTATCCATATAAAACCTTCAGAATGCAACATTGACAAAACCATATATATACATTCCCATTACATATTCCAGTTCTGGTTACAATACAAATAGATATAGGAGTAGACACCTATTTCACATTTACACTAACAGATTAAATAATTAATTTTTTTGGGACGGCAGTGTAATTCTCCTATTACACTAACAAATTAATTTTCTCAACAAGCAACCGAGAGACGACAAACGACGGCACATTTCTGACCACGCCGGCAGAAATTCATGGCCACTGGACGATCGACATAATACACCAGAATAGCACAGACGAGAGAGAAACCTAAAAGAAAACAAAATAAACGGAGAAATGAGAGGAGGGCGAGGGAACCTGTTCAGATCTGGGGAGACTCTACAGAGGCCTTCTCGGAGGCGATCGGAGAAGATGACCAGAGACTCTATGCAGCGGCTGACGGCTCACGGGGAAGGCGGCTGACGGCGACGGCGGCTGATGGTGACGGAGGCGTTGGCAAGTAGCGAAGACTGCGGCAACTTGGGTTCCTGTGGCGATTGATGAAGAGGGTTTTGGTTTAGGTTTAGGTCTGGGAGAAACTGTAAGATTTTTGGAAGGTTTTGGATTTAAGTTTGGGGGGAATTTGGATTTAAGTTTGGAGGGAATTTTTTAATATATATAATTGAAGTTATAAAATCAATTCTAATCAATTCGAATAATAAAATGATGTTATACAATATATAAGATTTTATGTTTTTTAACCTATGTTATATACCATATAATAAAAATAAAATATGAATATATATATATATATATATATATATATATATATATATATATATATATATATATATATATATATATATATATATATATATATATATATATATATATAATAAAATATTAAATCAAATCTTTTCAAAAACAAACGTTATATACCTTATTAAAATTCAATAAAAACATAAAAATATATAAACAAATATTTTGAAAAAAAAAATAACTTAGATGTATGCCTTATGATAATTTTTTTAAAAATACATATGTATATAATAATAAGTTTTTTTTAAAACACATATGTATATAAATTTTTTAAAAATATATTATATTTTATCTTAATCATATATACGATGTCGTTTTTTTTTTTTTTTAAATTAAACCTAAGATGTGGGTTCTTTATGGAACCGACGTTGCCGGTTTATTATTTCATGTTTTGTTAAATAATAATAATAATAATAATAATAATAATAATAATAATAATAATAATAATAATAATAATAATAATAATAATACGGTGGATTACAAAACCTGACATATTATATGTATTTATATTTAAAATAATTTTAAAAATTCTACGACGATGGTTCCTTTTGCACGATTATATATATTGTTATCATGCATATATTGTGCGTTAAAAATTGATATCCAACACACAAATTAAAATATGTAAATATTTAGAATAATTTTTAAATGTTAAATAATTAATATAAAATAAAAAATGATTATTTTCGATATAATTAAAAAGAGTTTTTTAAACTTGTAGTAAAAAGTAGTAGTAAAGATGATTATTGTTGTACATAGTTATAATTGATAATAAAAATGACATTCTAACAATTTTTCATATTAAAATAATTTAAATTTTCTTAATGCAGTATTGATTAGACAGTAAAACTCAACTTAATATATGTTAAAAGTGAAATTACTCTAATAAGTTTACTGATGTTGTGAAATAATCCACAGGTCCATAATATCTTGTCACATTTATTTTTTTATGCATGGTTTTTAATGCAACAAAATAAATGTTTCTAATTTTTTAATTTTGCGGTTCAAAAGTAGGTGTCATTTGTACAAAGTACAATTGTACTTGTCTCATTAATTGTCAAGAAATTTGAACAAGTCAAAAGGACAAATTGAAAAATCGGAAAATGTAAAATAATAGTTATGTTCAATTTTGGGAAGAAGACACTATTTCGTGACAAACTAAAAAGGAAAGTAAGACAAGTAAAATAGGATGGAGGGAGTAGTGACAAAAGAGTTATGCAATTTAGTTATAGCATATGAATTCATTGTCCGAGTATAATTATTTTGCTAGATCAAATTAAATTTCAGTTATATAATTATTTTATATATTTTGCCAAAAAGAGTCTCAATTTTTTATTTTGTGATGATTTCACAAATTGTAATTTAACTACCAACTTAATTTACTAAGGAATTCTTAAAATTTTGAAATTTTAAATACATTGTTTTAATGATTTAATATATTTCATTATTTTTAGTAATTACCCATTTTAAATATCAATTCTTATTGTAATTTCAAATATTTATGTCCGTAACTTTATCTTAGCAAATCAATATAATTATTAAACAAAAAACTTTATAAATAAATAAACTTCATATTTCATTTTTACATATAAAATTTAATAAGATTAATAATTTTTAATAATTCATATGCAATTTCAATTTTAAATTAAATTTTGAAAATTTACTTCTTGTAAATTGTAATACCAAGTCTAAGTGCAAAATTCGACCATAAAAAAATTATAAATTTTACTTAAAAATTAAATATTCTTGCGACGGAAAAAACGATCGTCGCATGTACCGTCGCCAAACTCAAAAGTCAAATATATCTTTGCGCAATCAAACCTTCGCAATAAAATTAATTTCCATTGTTGACTCCATCGCCGTAACACGACGGACATGTGGGGTGTCACTTTTTCTGTCGCCAATGTGTTAACATATTGGCGACTGAATCGATTCTGCTGTCTCATTCTGTAGCAAAAATAAACTTTACTTTAAAACATAAATAAATATTTTAGTGACGGAAAGAACAATCTTCGCAAGTTCCATCACTAACCTCAAACTTCAAATCTATCGTTGCGCCAAACATCGCAACAAAATTAATTTTATTTGCTGATTCCATCGCCATAGTGCGACACACATATGGGGCGTGGATTTTCTACAGCCAATATATTAACATATTGGCGACAGAATCGATTTCGTCATCTCATTCTGTAGCAAAAATAAAATTTACTTTAAAAATTAAATATTTTAGTGACGGAAAGAACGATCGTCGCAAGTTCCGTCGCCAACCTCAAACGTCAAATCTATCTTTGAGCCAAACATCGCAACAGAATTAATTTCTGTTGTCGATTTCATCACCATAGCGCGACAAGCATGTAGGGCGTCGTATTTTCTGTCGCCAATGTGTCAACATATTGGCGACGGAATTGATTCTGCCATCCCTTTTTGTAGCAAAACTAAATTTTACTTCAAATTTTAATTATTTTCGCGACAGAAAAAAAAATCATCGCAATTTCCGTCGTCAGCTTCTGTCGTCAATTCATTGGTGCAAAGATTACATGAGAATATTTTCCACTTTACCCAAAATATCGCAACAGAATTGATTATCGTCGCCGATTTTGTCGCAAAACGACGATGGAACCATCGGTCGTTGCCTTTTCCGTCGCCGTTGTGGTGACAGAACATAATTCTGTCGCAAAATCCGTCATCAAAATATGGGCGCCAAAATTTCCAAGGTTTTTTTCTCACTTTGCGCCAAAAATCCCTACGGAAATGAATTCCGTCACCATTTCCGACGCAAAATCGTGACGGAACACATTCCGTAGAAAAAACCATCGCAAATCGACAACGGATTACATTCCGTCGTGATGTTTCCGTCGCGATTCGTTATTTTTCTTGTAGTGTATGAACCCCTTAGGACTATTCTTAGTATGTGATGGATCACGCATAGGTTTTGTTATGCGCTTTCTCCCCCTTCCCAATGTGTAATATGGGTTGCATGTGCTTGCTTTGTGTTATGTGTGGGTGTTACCCCAATTCGGTTGCGATCGGATTGGTTATCCTGAGCTGCGGTTCAGAAGCTGGCTGCGGTCAGATTGATACTCTTGGGCTGCGGTCCACCGTTTGGTTGCGATCAAATGTTTCTATACGAGCTGCGGTTCGTCCTCTTTCCTGGCTGCGGTCAGATGACATTCTCTTGGGCTGCGGTCCACTGTTTGGTTGCGATCAAACACTATGATGAGCTGCGGTTCATCGGTCGGTTGCGATCGACCCCTCCGTGTTGCGATACGGGGCAGGGTGCTGCGGGGCCGTGTCAGAGCTATATGCGCTGACCCTCATGTATGGGCATGCGATTGGTCCTGTGGCGCCAACAAAGTGTGTTATGTGTTGTGACATGGACGAGTTGTGATTACGAGTGTCTTGGGGGATGTGACTATGGGATTTATATTGGGGATTGTTCATGTTGGGTTATGATTATTGTTTATGCTTTGCCTTATCTGCCTTATCTGTTGTGAAATGCATATGCTCGTTATACCTGTCGCTTGTGTCGGGCCTTATCTGTCGAGTCATTCCCGGTTTTAAAGCTAGAGTTCGTAGGATATATCTTCATGCTCAAAATGGTTTTCGTATATCTATATATATCTCTATATGTATTGTATTTCAACGCGTTGGAGTGGGTTACCAGCATCTCTCGCTGAACAGATATATTTGGCTTTCAGGCACAGAGGACTAGAGCACTGGAGCGCGCTAGAACTGGAGCGTAGAAGTAGATTAGTTTCCCTTTCGGCCTGCGTGCCATATTATGCATTGTGTTTCAATGGATATTAGTTAGACAACCTGCGCACCTGGGTTCTCTAGCCCAGGTGTGGCATAGCACCCCGTACACTTATGATATACTTTGGGATGTAATGAGATATTACCTTTATTATATAAGCTTAAAATGTCTTGAAAATCTGGGGTGTTACATCTACTCTATTTCTATCACAATTTGATTGTGACCGCCTACTATCGCTATTAACAGAAAGCCATTGTTTCGTCTATACACCAACCTCATTTACAATGTTCGAACTCACAAATTTTTGTTCGATCTACTGTTTAAGAATCATTTATGTTGTTTTAGACTAAGTGGTTAGAGATGATTGAAAAACCCTAACTGTGAATTCTACCGGTTGTGTGAAAACCTAATATACAGGTAAAATTTTGATCCATTTTGTGTTTTTATACTTTAATCTGTGTAAATTATTAGTTTCACTTTTACTTAGTGTATAGATTAGTTATACATACAAAATCAGTTAGGGTTTGAAAGAATTTTTAATCGTCATTTTGGTTTCAGGAATTTCTAGAACAATAACAGCAAGATTAATGATAACAACGGCGTTTTGGTGTAAAAGTTGTCTCAACAGTGTACATACAACAACATTTGCGAAAGGTAATTCTGAAACTCAAATATTAATGTGCGTAGGTTACCTGGAGTATTAATTGGCTGCTTCCTTTTGCTACCTATAATCGTAGAACTTAGAATTTTCCGCATGATTGCTGAGTGAATTTGTTTTGTGTGGTAAAACTGAAACTGCAAATATTTTAACTGTCTGGGTGTGTTTAATTTCAGGTTTTATATCACAATCATTTATTTGATTGTGTTGTTTGTCTCAAAAAGGGTGTTCTGTGTGCCAAATGCTTAAGCGGTAATTGATTAGTATGACTGTTGAGTTTTTCTTGGGAACAGTTGAATTTGATATTAATGTATAAATTGGTATTACTTGTCTGGTTTATCATATGAATTGGCTGATGTTAAAATGATGTTAAATTGGTATAAGTGGTATTACTAATTGCTTAGTTTTATAGGCAAATGATGATATTCACACTCTGATGCCAAGTGTTATACAATTAAATATCTGTTTCTTAGATAACAGATACATCTGTTTGTTATAATTGTATAACAAATGTCTTTTTAAAATGACTTTAAATTCTTTATATGAGTTCCTTTATATGAAATTTTAAAAGTGGTATTACTAATCAGTTTTTTGGATAGGCAACTACTGATGTTACAAACCTTATGCCAAAATGTTTTCACTTTCTTTTTCTTAGATTAGTAATTGTCGTTTGTTTTTTTTAGGCTTTAGGGATTTACAGTATAATGTAAGTCTCTTATTAGTCCATTTCTATGACTGTTTAAATCCAGGATTGTTTAAATTCACTTATAGGAGCCAGTCGTATTTCCACACTTAGTTATTTTATTTGCAAATGATGGTTGTATACTTTCCAGAGTTAGTTCTTTTATTTGCAAATGATGAGTACAGATCTGTTTCTTACCTCTTGATTTTATTTGCAAATGATGGTTGTAACATATTTTAACTTTAGATTTATTTCATCTGAAAATTAATAATATTTAGTGCACTATAGTCTATTTTAGATAATAATTGTCCTTGATGTGACAGAAAACTTGCATACATCACTTCTGTTTTTCCTCTAGGTTTAAAAAAAAAAAAAAACATTAACAGTAGCTAATTTGATCTGAAAATATTTAGTCAACTAAGGTTTATTTTAGATAATAATTGTGTGGTTGGATGTTACAGAGAACTTGCAGCAGTGTTTGTTTTTCTTTTAGCTTTTGTTTAACTAAGAATTGTTGTAGTTTAACCTTTCATCAACTTTTTGGTATGTTAAGCATTTGTTTTAGGTAAATGTAGTTGACTAAATTCCACAATCTTTTATATATAAGATCCCACTTTATAATTCCACAAACTTCTATATATAAGATCCAAGTCTATTAAAAATCTTAAGAATACTAAAAAAAAATTACAACTACAAAAGACTTCCAACTACAAAAGACTTGGTAAAAATACAACACACTCAGACAGTTACATACGAAATACAATATATGATTGTGCTCTTAGCTGATTCCTTGAAAACTGGTAACCTTCATTGCTGGTTCTTGATATTCAACCTGCATAAAGTCACTTACACAATACAATACCAAAATACCAAAAAAAAAAACGAAATTACTCATAAAAAGTTAGTTCAAAAACTGATTGTCCAAAAGCCATATCCAAAACCACACCAAGGTGGTCAATTGTCTTAAAACTTTATCCATTACAAACCAACAGAGCATGAATATCAAATTGTTTTGTTTTACAGACCAACGTTAGGCTTCTTAACCTTGCCAGAAGAAGAGAACTCATCAAGTAGTGAACTCTTAACCACAGTGCATTGCTCCAAATCAACCACAGGCTCTGAGTCTGCTGACCAGTACTTGGGCTGTTCACCTCATTTTCACCATTTGAGGCTTCCTGCAAATGGAAGCAGATATTTAGTGTTCATAGTGTAACACCCCGAAATTTTTCAACTTTTAAGACTTATATAATAAAGGTAAATTATCGTTAAATCCCAAAACATAATATAAAGAGTACGGGGTGCTATGCCATACCTGAGCTAGAGAACTCAGGTGCACAGGCTAACTAACTAATATCCTCAATAATGTAAATGCATAAGCGTGGCACGCAGGCCGAAAGGGAAACTATCTACTTCTGCGCTCCAAGACTCTAGCGCGCTCCAGTGTCTACTCCTCTGTGCCTGAAAGCCAAATATATCTGTTCAGCGAGAGATGCTGGTAACCCACTCCAACGCATTGAAATACAATGCATATAGGCATATATATAGATATAAGAAAAACCGTTTCGAAGCATGAAGATATATCCTAAGAGACTCTAGCTTTTAAAAACAGGGAATAGACTCGGCAGATAGAGATAAGCACAGTCCACAGTCATATAATTCACAAGCATAGGGAACAGACTCGACAGATAGAGATAAGCACAGCCAATAGTCATAACCAAGCATATACGGTTTGCTTGCATGTATCCTATGGTCACGCTTTCATAACATTCGTAACATCAAACCATCCATATCTCGTCACATAGCACACTTTGATGGCGCCACAGGACCAATCGCATACCCATACATGAGGGTCAGCGCATATAGCTCTGACACGGCCCCGCAGCACCCTGCCCCGTATCGCAACACGGAGGGGTCGATCGCAACCGACCGATGAACCGCAGCTCATCATAATGTTTGATCGCAACCAAACAGTGGACCGCAGCCCAAGAGTAGTCATCTGACCGCAGCCAGGAATATGAACCGCAGCTCATGTAAAACGTTTGATCGCAACCAAACGGTGGACCGCAGCCCGAGAGTGTAAATCTGACCGCAGCCAGCTTCTGAACCGCAGATCAGGAATAACCAATTTGATCGCAACCAAATTGGGGTATCATGCACACATAACACATAGCAAACACATGCAACCCACATTGACACATTGGGAAGGGGGAGAAATCGTATAACGAAACCTATGCGTGATCATCCACATACTAAGAATAATCCTAAGGGGTTCATACTTCTTACACCTAGGCCAACGGGATACCAATTCAACTAGCATGTAATATATAAGACTCATTCATCCTACGAATGGCACCCGAAACATCAAACTAGACATAGGCACAATAGACGTCCGTTGGGACACCACGGGGGTCGGGGGAACATCAAACGGGGAAGCCGGGATCCCGAAGTGGGACTATTTCCAGCGGGTAGCCGGTGGGTGAAGGGTAAACCCGCCGGCGACAAATTTTCGGCCGCCGGCTGCCCGCTGCCGGCAACGTCCATTCTGGCCGCGGGTAGGTGGCGGGTCCCCTACCCCCCACTGACTCTTTTTCACAAATAACGCCCCGGGAACCTTTGTGGAACCCGAAACCATGCTTAGACACCTTTAAACACAATTGATGACAACACGTAGACAATTAGCTGATCAAAAGCAAGAAACATACCGCACATATCCTATCATGCTTTCTAAACATAATTAACACCCAAACATGCGAATTCCCACCCAATATAACAAGAATAACACCATACGAGTTTCACGATACATCCTAGGGCTCTAATCATATTCAAATTATTAAGAACGTTATTCATCTTTAAACATTAAGCAACAATGTGATTTATCAAGAATATCACACAATCATTAGGAATCTAGGTTTATCAAGAATATCACACAATCATCAAGAATCTCTTTCCATCATCAAGATTATCAAGATTACCCAAGAAATCATAACATCAATTATCAAGATCACACAATCAATATCGTAAACGAATCATCAATACACAAGAATGTAGAGGGATGCCTAGCGGGAGATCATAGCTAAGAAAATAGGTTTTGTTGAGACATGGGTTACCTCTTAGCCTTAACTAATTTCCTTGGCTATGAAGGATCTTTTTCTAAGTCTTCCTTCTTTCTTGATTTCTCCTAGGGGAATTCTTGGAGCTCCTTGTGTGGTGAGGGATTATTGTGGTGTGGGTTCTAGGTGCCTCATATGTCCCCTATTTATATATCTAAGAGTCTTAATTAGGGTCCAAATACTATGGGCTTGCTAACTCTATTCCTTTTAGGACTAGGGGTTGGGTTTAGAGATGAGGGCCCACGGACTATGGTGGGACTTTTCCTAATTAATTATTGTAATTTAATTCTTTCTTTGGATAATTGGTTAACTGATTAATTGGTTTTAGGGGTCGTAACACGGGGTGTTACACATAGTTAGGCAAAAGATCTAAAAAAAATAAATGCGTACTAAAATAAATAGTAGTACCTGGTCAGATTCATCATCCTCCTCTTCATCTTCATCAATCATCTTAGATATAAGATCCTTCTCTTGGTTGTCTTTCAGCTTTGAACAGTAGGTAGAAACCAATAGTTCATCCCTCAACAATCTCATCACAGGATAAGCTGGATTTGCTCCCCTCATTTGATTGATTTTCAATGTTATCTTAAATATCATTGACAATCCAATAAGTGATTCCAACTCTTTGGAAATATCTGAAACCTATAACCAAAACAAATACATATTAGGAAATGTTAAAATAGAAATATAGTGTGGATGTATTAGCTTTTTTATAAGAAAGATATGTCTTTAGGATAGTGAGGTTACCATGTTATATTTCTTGTAGAGGAGGTTAGCAGGGATTCCTACCATGTCTGAACACTCCCTATCCCATAAAAGGAAGGGAGCATCTGATAATCCTTTATCCATAACCCTCACAATTACCTTAAATCTTGCCATTCCTTCCTTGAACTTTTTATCACAATTAGAACAAATTAGATCCTCACCATCTGGGTTCAGTTTTCTGTTGCAACCTGAGGTCATGCAAGATATGTACATCCAACCAAATGAACCTTCAATTCCTACAATTTGTGCTGGAACATAAAAATCTCCATCCTGCATTGAACAAAGAAATTGTTTAGTAGCATTGGCCATTAATTAGTATCACTGGTAAGAAATCTAAAAATATAAGAATAGTAGAACAACTTAAACCTGTTTGCTTTCCAATAAATCACCAACTGAGGTGACAGTCAGAGATCCACTCCTGAATTCTGAAATGCCAGTGGACTGGGACATAACTGCACTTGTGGTAATACTTCTCAAAGGACTATGAACTGTTGTTATCCTACAGAAACCCAAAAAATAAATTAATACATCAGTGTAGACCCAAAAAATGATTTAATACAGCACTGTAACCAAAAAAAAAAAAAAAAATACAACACAGTGCAGTTTTTCAATGTTACACAAAAATAATAGAAACTTACTTGGCTTTGAAATCTTCAACTTCCTGATAAGAGGCATTCAAGTAAAGCTCAGTAGCATCATAGGAACTTGAGATCCTGACTTCACCTAATAAAACAACATAAAAAAAAAAGTCAGAGAAGTCTTACCATTATTTATATAAATCTAATATATATTAGGAATAATTAAACATCTTACCATTTACAATTTTTGCCCTGCATAGCTGAATAACCACAACAACTGGTTCTTTGAGATCTGAATTGTAGAATGGTAGCATGGAAGCTACATGGTTATCCCAAACATGCATTTCAACTGATTTCCCCTGTATTGAAATGAGTTAGTAAAATGGAAATAAGATGGAATTAACTTACGTTATAGAGTGTATGAAACTTACTCATTGTCTGCTATCTTGAAATCTATTAGTTTGGCTGGTTTCCCCCCTATTATTTTGTCTAATGGTGCATGAATCTCAATGACTCTGCCTATAACATCTGTAATACAACAATAGAAGATTATATAGCTTAAAAAATGAAATCTGCAAAGTTGAATCTGCAAAGTTAAAAAATGAAATCTGCAAAGTAAAAAAATGAAATCTGCAAAAATTACTTACCAAACATGACTTTGTCATTCACTAATGTTGGATCTTTAAGACATTGATAGGGTTTAAGCTGAAACATGTTGGTAGGAAACCCTCTGGATTTGATTGCCTTGACCTGAGTATTGTAGTTCAACCTTATCATATACTTATGGTCACAAGTCCTATACATATAGTACTGACTGAACACCAGAAAATTTTTTAGAGAATATAGCTTCCCTTCCTTGAACACATTCTTGTACTTGTCTACATCCGAGTTTTGCATGTTTACATGAATAAATGTTCCCTGTATTTCATGATAGAATAGTGAACAGATTTTATAGTGTGAAAACAAAGAAAGGAAAATGTAACAGTGTGTACGAAATAGTGCTTACCTCTTCATCGCATACCACAAGCTCTCTACTCTTCATCTGTTTCGCACTTCTCCTTTCAGGTATTTCATAAACTCTGACACACCTAATTAGAATGGCCCTCTCTCTATTTAGAGGGACAACATCTTTAACCAAAATATATTGACTTGGCATCTTAAAATATGCAGGGGTTTACAAATTGGTTTACTGCTTAAAGGCTGATTTGGAACAATGGTGGGTGAAAAAAGCTTGACAGTGAGGTTTATATAGGCTGAAGAAGTGGAATTCGAAAGTTGAACCTGCCATTATTTGCTGCCGGAATATTGATGGAAACCTTTGAGTTTCCAAGAATTTAATCTCAATAATCATGCAGATTTTTTGGAAGCATTTATTTTAAATACATTTTTAAATCTGTATGTGTGTATCTTAAGGTCTTTACGTGTATATATTTAAATCGATTCAAGCAATCTTGGAAATAGATTTTATATAGGTTATGATTAGAAGTCTTACATAGTTAGAAGTCTATTGAATATCCTTGGTAGCATAACATATTAGCCGTTTAATTGTCATTGGAAATCCAAACGTTACTTGAACACCATCGATTCGCACACTCTAATCTGCATACTCTAAACGGTGCCGTATTGTTTGGGCGGGATAATAGTTGTAGTAGAAAGTTACTACTTTATTATATTGATAGATTATTAATTGACTATACTAATATTTGTGCAATTAATATTTTAATTAACATAATAATTATTAGGTAATTATACTAATATTATGTAATTATACTTTTATACCTTCATTGCATATATAATTTATGGGGGAAAGGCGCTATATTCATATAATTCATGAGAAAAAGTGTCTTTTTAAAAAAAAAAATTATTATTTTTGTTGAAATAAGCAATATTTAATGTACAATTTTTAATATATAATTGTAATTTTTTTTTGAAAATTAAATTAAAAATCAATGCAATTTTAGGGTAAAAATGGTTGTATAAGTTGGGAACAATTATTGTGGATGCAATTTATTCTAGAAAGTGTTGTGTGGATGCGAATGAGTGAATCAAATAAACATATATTCTGAAAAGTTGCAGTCTTCTTCATCCTAAACTTCTGCAAAAATTGCATTCCATAGAATTATTTCTTGTGTTAATTCCAGCAAAGGTCCTCCGACTATAGTGATTTTCCAAATTTAGTCCTTGTCTTTTAATTTGGATAAATTTGACACTTGACTATCAAAATCTTTCCACCATTGGTCCTTCCGTTATCTCAGCCTTATTTAGATGTTAATTTTAGGGGTAAAGTTGTCCTTTCATTACTTGGATTGTCTTCTTCCTCACCATACAAGCCAGAACAACATGATAGCATGCAGTCGATGACGTTGCTCCTCAAACTCCCGTCGACGATGCGACTTGGAGTCGCGGGCGGCGGACGGTGGGTGGCAGCAAGGCGAGGCAGCGACCGCGTAGCTGGTTTGCAGGTATGGACTTTTGTCTTGCTTAATCTGTTGCTTGACCCCTATCCACGTATATTATTTTAATATTTTACAAAATCTGCTAATTTTTTTTAAATTAAAGTCTTCGATAAAAGATACATATCTCTTCTATCTGCACCATAAAGAGAGCCTAGGCTATTTGGGTAAGCTGTTAAGGTCTTAAGCATGATCTACTAAGTTGGCTTGAAACAAAGAATAAATCTCTCCTCATGTCTAGTATACTACTACAGTCCTCTCAGCTTGCTGCATATTCACCATGATAGTTAACTAGTATTCAGTAACTGTAAGTTTATTGTGTAGAGATTGTGAAAAGGCTTGTATTATTAAGCTAGAGCAGTAAGCTATTTATACAAGTACAGAGAGATAAAGCAAGTAACAAAAAAACAATAAGGAACTATTCTACAAGATGAAACTAAGCAACAAAATATAATAATACATTAAATCATTAATCCTTAACACGGCCCCGCAAGATGGAGGAGCCGTTGGAAACTCCAATCTTGGAACGAAACCGCAAAAAGAAGTCACGACCTAGAGGTTTGGTAAGTACGTCGGCAACCTGATCCTTTGAGCTAATATGACGAACACCCAAAGTTTCGTCCATGACACGCTCTCGAACAAAAAAAATAGGCCAGCGCAAGATGCTTCATCCTCGAATGGAACACCGGGTTCTTCACAACATACGTGGCTCCCATATTATCCCAATACAACAGTGGAGAATGCGGTAATACTATCCCCAGCTCAGACAAAAGATTCCGTACCCAGATTACCTCAGCAGCCGAACTCGCCAAAGCACGATACTCAGCCTCAGTTGAAGACCGTGAGACAGTTTTCTGACGAACAGACTTCCACGAGACAACATTTGAACCAAGACAAATAACAAAACCAGTGGTAGAACGGCCATTATCTCTACTACCACCCCAATCAGAGTCTGAAAAGGCTGTCAGCAACAAACTGGGGCATGCACGTAATAATAAACCATGAAATAAAGTACCTTTCATATACTGAAGTAACCGTTTAACGACACCCCAATGATATGCCTTTGGCGAGTGCATGCATTGCGATAAGGAAATAACAACATAAGCAACGTCAGGTCTAGTGACCAATAGGTACTACAGCATTCCAATCAACCTATGAAAATCAGTCGCATCAACCACAGGTTCCCCCTCGTGAATAGACATGGACGTTATAGTAGACATCGGAGTGGAAACAGGCTTTGCGCCATCCATGTTATATCGAGCCAGAATATCTGCAACGTACCTACTCTGGGAAAGAAAATAACCACCAGAAATAGGTACAACCTTAACACCAAGAAAATGGTGTAGTGTGCCTAAGTCATTCAAAGCAAATTTTTGAGATAATAATTTTATAAATCGGTCAAGAAAAACATCATTGTTGCCAGTGACAATTATATCATCCACGTAAACCATAAAATAAACAAGCATTCCACGAGCAGCATACACAAACAAAGAAACATCACTGATGGTTTTCTTAAAGCCAAAATTGATTAGAAAAGATGACAACTCCAGGTACCAAGCTCGCGGAGCTTGCTTCAGGCCATACAAGGCCTTTTTTAACTTGCAAATGTAGTTAGGCTGAGTAGAGTCAGTAAACCCCTGAGGTTGCTCCATAAAGACCTCTTCACTTAACGTCCCATTTAAAAAGGCATTGTTAATGTCAAACTGGCGTGTGGACCACCCTTGAGACAATGCAATTGTCAGAACAACCCGGATAGTTACTGGTTTCATAACCGGACTGAAGGTCTCAAAGTAATCATAGCCAGACTCCTGTAAAAATCCCTTGGCGACTAAACGAGCCTTGAACTTGTCAATAGTACCGTCAGCATGTCGTTTGACCCGAAACACCCATTTACATCCAATAATTTTCTGTCCAACATTCGGCACTAGCTCCCATGTTCGATTATGGATCAACGCTGTAAATTCAACCTCCATTGCCTTACGCCAAAATGGTTGCTTCAGAGCCTGCGCAACCGTAGATGGTTCGACTGCACTAGGCATGGAGTGAGCTGAAGTCACATTAACAAATGCATCATTAAAATATTTCGGATTAGGCCGTCGGGTTCTTTTTGGACGATCACTGGCTTGCGACACGGTTCGAGTGGATGCTGTCGGTTGGTCACTGATTTGGGATGAACCAGGAGCAGCCTCGACTGACGGATTACTCACCTAAGGCATGCCAGGAACAGAATCCGCAGACTCAGTCGATGAGGAACCCGATTGGACATGATCTCGAGAAGAGGCAGATTCGGAGTGTGCATGATCCCTAGATGATGGAATATTATCCTGCAAAATTACTGGACTCACAGGCGCAACTGAGTTATTGTGGGATTCTATATCACAATTAGCAGGAGTAGATGGAACAGAAGTTGAGGTCTGTATCGCAGGGAGATTATGTGGAATAAAAATTTGTGTGCTACTGGAGGAATCTGCAAGAAACTGGTTATTTGCATGAGACATAAGTATTTTCTTGTAAAGGAATTCAAACTCAACAAATGTGACATGGCATGAAATATAAATACGATTTGCAATTGGCTCAAGACACTTATATGCAGATTGAGAAACAGAATAACCAATAAACACAGATGGTGCCGACCGTGGTTTTAATTTCGAAGAAGCATAAGGTCGAAGCCATGGATAACAGAGGCACCCAAAACATTTTATTTTATCATAACTAGGGATTTTGTGGAATAACATTTGGTATGGAGAAATATTATTAAGAATAGGTGTTGGCATTCTATTTATAAGAAACACAGCAGTTTGAAAAGCATACGTCCAGAACTTAATTAGTAAAGATACACGATGAAGCAGCGACATGCCGGTTTCGACAATGTGCCTATGTCGCCGTTCCGCCGTACCATTACGCTCAGGAGTATGCGGAGGTGTCGTGAAATGAGATATGCCAGCTAAATGAAACATAGGAACTAGTTTGACAAACTCACCCCCATTATCTGAGAAGACATATATGATTTGATGACCAAAGAACTTTTCAACTAGAGCCTTAAATAGGGGAAAAATGAAAGCAACATCAGACTTCTGTTTAAGAGGATATAGCCATACATATTTTGTAAAAAAATCAACAAAGATGACATAATAATAGCAACCATCAACGGAAACATCCTTGGTACCCCAAACATCTGTGTACAAAAGTTCAAGAGGTTTTGAGCTTTTTAAGGAATTCTGAGCAAATGCCAGCTTATGACTCTCACTTACGCTACAGGACTCAAAATGAAACAAATTGACATCAGATAAATGAAATGGGAAATTGGAATTGTGAGCAATAACACTAAGTACTTTATTGGACGGGTGACCCAGACGATGATGCCACTCGGAGACATTGGCAAGAGTGAGCGCATTAATTTGTGGGTGGCATGGCATAGTGGCAGAATAAATATCATGTACGTTGTTTCCCTGCATCAGACACGCCCCCGTGCGAAGATCCTTGACACGAAAAAAATATGGGAAAAATTCAACAGAAATCGCATTAGTTTGACAAAGCTTAGAAATAGAAACCAAGTTACGATGTAACTTAGGGACACAAAGAATATTGTCTAAGGTTAAATTACGAGTAGGAGTAGGAAAAACAGTAGTGCCTGTGTGAGTAATTTGCAAACGATTACCATCTCCCAGGTGGACTTCATCGGGGCCTCCATATTCAAAAAATGATGGCAAAGATGTTGCACTCGAGGTTGCATGATGTGAAGCACCTGTATCAAACAGCCAAGACTGTTGCGACACATTGTTGACCATTGAAGCATTCACCGATGGATTTGAAGAATTAGACATATGCTGATTCCCAGTTGTAATACCATTTTCACGGAGGAACCGGGCTAGTTTGCGACAGACTTTTACTTCATGTCCTTGCAGATTACAAAATCGACATACCAGATTGTTACGGTAAAAGCCACCTTGGTTGTAATTGCCTCCTTGATTTTGACGGCTGCCACGAAACCGTCTTTGGTTGTAATTCCCTCCTTGGTCACGATTGAAGGGTTGTCCAGTTGGTCCACCATTAGACTGGCTAGCTAATGGAGTTTGGCGTTGAGTAACATTAGCAGTAACAAGGTGTGATTGTCTGGCTTCTTCTGCATCTTTCAACATGCGCTCATGTTCAGTCAAAATATTGTAGAGATCACCATAGGTGATTCCTGCTCTCTGGACACGAACAGCAGGGATTATGGAAGCATACTCATCACCTAGTTGATTTAACACATAGGCAATTAAATCATCATCATCGACCGGGCTTTGCGCAGCAGCAAGTGAGTCGGCAATTGAGCGCATATCTTGAAGGTATTCAACAATCGAACGAGAACCTTTTGGATTTTTAGTCAACTTGGTTTTAAGATAGATGACTCTACCCTTAGAGTCATTATCATAGCTTGTCGCAAGTCTCGACGAAGCTTGATGTGCAGTGACTGCAGATGAGATGAGAGGTTGGATGGATTCGGAGCAGCTCCCTAGGAGAGCACTGATCAAGATTTGATCATGTCGATACCAAGCAGTGTAAGCCGAATTTACGATAGTGCGGGCTTCATCAGTGAATTGAGTAGGTGCTCCTTTTGTGCCATCAACATAGCCTAAGAGATCAAGGCCGATTAACGTGGACTTCACTTGGTGCTGCCAAACCAGGAAATTAGTGTCAGTTAACCGGATAGGGAAGTGGGTTGGGGCAGTTAAATGAACCAACGATATGGTTGTAGAAGCGGAAGCCATTGAGGGAAGGGAAAAAAATAGGGATCTTCATGAAATTCTCAGTTAGAGAAATATGGCTCAGATACCATGTAGAGATTGTGAAAAGGCTTGTATTATTAAGCTAGAGCAGTAAGCTATTTATACAAGTACAGAGAGATTAAGCAGTTAACAAAACAACAATAAGGAACTATTCTACAAGATGAAACTAAGCAACAAAATATATTAATACATTAAATCATTAATCCTTAACATATTGTTAATCTTAGTAGTGTCAATCAAAGAGCCCTGCCACGTTGCTGTACAAACAATTCATCCAAGTAAACAGAAATTGTGGAAGCATGCTCAGTCTCGACAACAGGCTAAAGGACAGGGACCGACCCCAGTCTTGCAAATTGTATGTAATTTTATTTTTGGGTACATCTGAAGGGAGTGGGGGACTGAACCTGAGACGGTGAGACCTCTTAGTTTTTGCAAGTCAAGTTAAATGAAAGAGATTGCACCTGCTTGAAATATATGTAGTATGGATTAATATATTATTTTGTTGATGGTTATATTCTGAATTGTGTGACTGACTTTGAAATGCCATCACACCCTACCGTAACAAGCTTTTATTTATGATATTATTAGGATTAAGAAGTGTATTCTTTTAGAAAGTTCTCTAGACTTGGTGTGCAGCTTAAATTCCATCCATTGAAAACATTGTATGAAGTGTGTTATAGCTGGGTTTGTTAACCTCTAATAGATGCCTTGTTCTGTTAACATTTGTCCATATTAGGTATCATATGGATCAGAACTAAGCAACCCTGGTCCCACCTTTGACATGGATTTATCAGATTTTTTGGACTGGGAAGAACCAATGTTGTATGAGAAACTTTTCCCGAGATCCATCTCAAAGGTTTTTAACTCTTTTGTACTGACTTGTTGATTGGACGTTTATGTTGTACTAATTTGATTTCTGTTTTAGATGGGCTGCATACGTTGCAGGAACAATTCTTGTTTTGATGAAGGAACTAGGAATTCGCTTTGAAAATAGTATTAGCATGCTGGTAAGTCTATCTGCTAATTAGGAGCTTGGCATTTTGTTTGAAAATTTAGTGCATTTTCTTCTGTTTTTTTTTAATTATTATTTTTAATTTTTAAATCGTCTCTAAAAATTAAATTAAATGTTGATGGTTATATCCATTTTAAGAGATTCATGTTTTGTTGGAAAATTAAAGATGAAAGCCTCCATGTCCACCTCACCCTTTGACTTTGTCATTGGATTGAGAAATGGAAAACCCATTTCATTGCATGGTAGCGCACATTGCGCTCCCTTGTAAGGAGTAGCGCCAAAGGCGCTGAAATGTGGACAAAATACTGTGTCCATTATATGGGTGGGATGGAGGGGCTGCCTACTATAAATAGCAGCTCCCAACATCGTTTCAAAACACACCTTGAATTCGAGTCATTTAATATATTCTCCTTCTTCCTCCTTTCGTCTGAGCAATAGTGAGGTTCGCCTACGTGATTGCCAGTGCAAGCTATCCGTAGTAGGTCTGTGTAGCCTGTCAAAAGCGTGCCAGGGTACTAACTGCACCGTTACCGGGCAAATAACGCTTTTAAGGTAGTGTTATTATAACACGGCACAGATTTTCTTTCTACCATACATCCGTAGTGTCTGTGCTTCTTAAAAGGCTTCCAGATCGTGCGTTGACGTTGCTATTTCCCCCAACAGTTAAAAGCGTTATTGTGCAACAGTCAACCTTTAGCATTATGGCACCTTCTGTCATACCAGATCTATCAAAAATCACCGCGCTTGATGGGAAAAATTACAGCAGGTGGGCTCAAAGAATGCTTATTCTTTTTGAACAATTAAAGTTGGTTTACGTGCTATATTCAGATGCACCTGAACCTTCTCCAACAGTGTTCTCTCCATTTGGTGCTACAAAATGTAATCGTGAACCTGATTACACTCCGGGTGAAGAATCGAGAGAAAGCAGTCCTGAAATAGATTACATTCCGGGTCAAGAACCGGGTGTAACTCTGATTCAATTTAGAAATGACAATGCGGCAGCCAGAGGATACTTGCTGTCACAAATGAATGACGATTTGTTCGACATCTATGTCAAACAAGATTCGGCAAAAGTCATTTGGGAATCACTGTCAGAAAAGTACGGTGCCAATGGAACTGAAAGTCAAAGTGTCAGAACCGTCTACAACGAAAGGAGTAGAAAAATAAAGAAGTTTAAAGGAAGGTGTTTTACGTGCAGAAAGCAAGGACACCGAGCACACCAGTGCTACCATCACAAGGGCAAAACTAGCAAAAGTCAATCTGACAGAGCAAGATGAGTATTGAGTCTCTTTAAATAAATAGTTATTTTGAGTAACTATGTTTGCTCTAGTTCTAAGGGTTCGCATGAAGTATGGTTATCGTAGTACATGAATTCTAGTTGAGCTGTCTAGATTTTGATTACTTAGTAGTACTTATTTCTTTAGTATTTTGAATACTAATGACATTGATTGAAATAATTCGTGCATAGATATTGCTCAAACTTTTTACTAAAATTATTTGTATAAAAATAAGAGCATATATAATAGGCTTCAATTGCAATTTAGTGAGAACATGGAAAAGTCATCATTCTTGAACACTCTGTCTAGGAAGATGGTTTTTAAGTAAACTTCGGTTTCACCACTCGACCTGGGAGTTTTTAAGAAGTAGGGTGTTGATCATGCAGGCTAGTTAGAGCGCCACTTGATCTTTACCTGAAATGAGGTTGACTTTCATATGTTGCTAATACAATCAAAGCCTTGCAATAGAAGTTGTTGAAGTACTGCAATATTGATCTGCACCCTATGAATGCTTTATATGAGTTTTAAATTCCTTAAGAGAAGGAAAAAATTGTGCTAGTGGCAACTCTGAAGTCTCATTGTTGAGAGATATTCCGAATAAATATGAACTCGAACATATTCCTTGTGTATGAGATTAATTTCTTATAAGAATATGATGTGAAATTTGTGATTATATTGTTCAAATTCATGTAGCATGTGAACAACATTATTTCTATGGCTTACTAACAATGAGCATTTATATATATATATATATTATTTAAACTCTTGGTTGAGTCATATTGAAATACCTATAATTCCTAGTTAAAGGGTAATTGTGATCAATTGAGATAACCAAGTTTGTTGAAATATCAACTGTTGAGCATGTATCAGGCAGAGTGCGAAGCTTCTATAATGCTCCACAAAGCAAGTCGGCAAAACTCAGTCTACAAAGGAGCTAATGATGGGCACCAAATATCAGTCTGGGTAAGAGATCAAATACATTTGACAAAAATATTTGTAAGTGTTGCTTTGTGGGGTAATAAACTCCATATATTTTCATCAAAAGTTTCTCTGTGGTATTGAGAATAATGATGAAAGAGAATGTGTCATGTTAAACATGAAAATCTCAAGGGATTATTTACGAGTAAACGAAGTACTCGTCAAAGTGCATGTAAGTTTGGCCAAGAGAATCAACTTACTTGAGGGCTAATTATGAGGATTAGTCGTTGACTCATTGGAAGGACTTAAAGTCCAAGTGGTAATGAATTCGTGGTGGATCCCACTTCTGTGGTCAAACGAAACCATGAAAAGAGTTACAAAATAGTACACTAGTTGGTCATTCCAACAGTATGTGTACCTGTGAGGTTGAGCTACAGCTCTTAATGAATTCATAACTCTTTGAGAAAGGGTGGTTTTGTTGAGACAAACTTAATGAATTCACCGCATGTGAGGTTGAGCTACAGCTCTTAATGAATTCATAACTCTTTGAGAAAGGGTGGTTTTGTTGAGACAAACCTAATGAATTCACCGCATAATGACATGAGTATAAAGTGCTCGTGGTGCCCATAGATACTCTGTAGCCAGTCATGGTGGTCTGCGTTGAGGTAGACTTGACAGAGTTGAAGGTCTATCCTAGAATAGACTTAACAGGGGATATCTCAGGGTCAAGAGTATGACCTCACATATTTTAAAGCGACCAAAGCAAATTAAGTGCGTTAAGTTCAAACTTTGTCTATTCGATGAGTTCAAGATCAAATTCACTCCCGTTTAGAGAAGTACTTAATGTCACTATATGACAGTTCAAGTTTTATACACTGGCATGAAAATTTGTTTTGATCGTTGTCAGGCAATGATAGCATCAGCCTAAGTCCCTTTAATGGTGGGGGATTGTTGGGAGCATTTAAAAGGAAAGGCTTCCTTTTGCCTATCCATGTTGTCCCACATTGGAAGTTTAGCCTCTTATACTCAATTGGGATGGTCTATGTTGAGATAGACCTAAAGAGATCCCTAACTTGAGTGGAAAAGGGCTACCATGGTCTATGTTGAGATAGACCTAAAGAGACCCCTAACTTGAGTAGAAAAGGGCTAACCGCCTCTTATGAAAGATAATGGGGTTATCCCAAGAAGCTGAGTGGCTAAGAAACATGGTGATAACCGTGTAATTGTGGGGGTGTCCAACACCTTCCTTCATTGTGATTCACAAACTGTCGTTTGCATTGCAAATAACAGCCTATGATAGAAAGAAAAGACTTACAACTGATTTATGTCTTTAACTACTCTATAAGCCTTTAATGGTGGTCTATACCGAGATAGACCTGATAGAGTTAAAAGTCTGTATTGAGATGGACTTCACAAGACGGAAAAAATCTATAATGTTGTAAGACTTGTCAGAGTTAAAAGTCTATTTTGTGATAGACTTTGACAGGGTAGAAGTCCATATTTGAGACAGACGTAACATTCTTTAATACTAAGGGTGTTCATAAGAAGTCAAAGAGTTTGACTTTTGTAGAACCTCCTTTTTGAGTTGGTGTGTGCATTCGAGTTCAAAATTTATCTAACCGGTGAGTTCAAGATTCACATCACTCCCGGGAAGAAAATTACTCAGTGTCACTACGTGTCAGTTCAAACACTGACATTAAGATCAACTCATTTGTATTGCTCAGACCTTACCCTTTTCCTTTCCTCTTTAAATTTGTGGGGGATTGTTGGAAAATTAAAGATGAAAGCCTCCATGTCCACCTCACCCTTTGACTTTGTCATTGGATTGAGAAATGGAAAACCCATTTCATTGCATGGTAGTGCACATTGCGCTCCCTTGTAAGGAGTAGCGCCAAAGGCGCTGAAATGTGGACAAAATACTGTGTCCATTATATGGGTGGGATAGAGGGGCTGCCTACTATAAATAGCAGCTCCCAACATCATTTCAAAACACACCTTGAATTCGAGTCATTTAATATATTCTCCTTCTTCCTCCTTTCGTTTGAGCAATAGTGAGGTTCGCCTACGTGATTGCTAGTGCAAGCTATCCGTAGTAGGTCTGTGTAGCCTGTCGAAAGCGTGCCAGGGTACTAACTGCACCGTTACCGGGCAAATAACGCATTTAAGGTAGTGTTATTATAACACGGCACAGATTTTCTTTCTACCATACATCCGTAGTGTCCGTGCTTCTTAAAAGGCTTCCAGATCGTGCGTTGACGTTGCTATTTTCCCCAACATGTTTATGTCTGAGGTTATTATGTTGATCATGCAAATTGGTGTGAGGGACTGACCGCTAAGGTGAAGCTATCTTATCAATGAAGAATTTCAAGAAAACAAAAATTAGTATTGTCACCCCACTTCTAGGACATGACCCGGCCGTATCGCTACATGAAAACCTGTAACAATACGAAACCTATCCATACATACCTCTCGAAACCTTTATAACAACACTTGAATACATAATAATTCCTCGACCCAATATGACAAAATATAAACAACTAGTTCTTCCCAAAAACTCATCAAAATCACCACTATTAAATATTTACAATCAAGAGTAGTATGTCCAAAATGTATCACAAGCACCAAACCAAGCACAATGTGTTACCAAAGATACAAAGGGTCAAAGGAATATCCAAAATAAACAAAAATCCGTGATACACTCCAAAATTAGGACTAAGTCTCCTAGTTTCAAAAGTCACCTTCGAGACCCCACCACTTGTGTTCGTGCTATTCACATGTCCTTAACTATTCTAAAACATGAGAAAGATACAAATAATGAGCTAATGCCCAGTAAGTAGTACTCCTCTCAACCCCAGATCAAGTAACCTCAATAGAATATAAAATGCTTTAGAGTAATAAATAGATGTAAAACTCGATCTTTAAACTATACCGAAGTCATAATATACTTCCATCATACTATACACAAGTTCACAAAATTGGAAACTTTAGCTATATGGGCGCCACCATTATTTCATAATACAATACTTTCAAAAGCACAAATCATTCCTTAACATATGACTCATTGACAGCCTAAAGCCACTATTATAACCCGTGGCAAAGGCCATTATCTGCATAATGGTTTAGAATGACTCGACGATTCGGAATGAGTCAGGCTCGACGATTCAGAATGAGCCTGTTGGAACGTTCCAACAAATAATTCAAAAGACTCGATGATTCGAAATGAGTCAAGCTCGACGATTCGGAATGAGCTATTAGGAACGTTCCAAACCGAACAAAACAAACTGTTAGTGTTTTAATTATTCAAAAGCCCCAACTTATAATTGGCAATATTATTATGGCATACTAAGATAGGATTAGTTCAGTGTCTGTTTTGTTTCTCAAAGGACTGATTAATCAGATTCAACAACAAAAGGACTGACACTGAAGATCTGTTGTAGGAAGCTATTTTCCTAAATGTTGTACGCGGTTTTACAGAAGTCAGATTTGGAAAGAAGATCAGCGTATCTGCTTTGGAAAGTTATGGACTGAATCCTTAAGATTACATTCTTCAAATATCGTCCTACCATCTACAATCAAAGACATCTATGGAAGGAGTGTTCTTTTGACGGAACTATAAGTATCCTCATTCGAAGAGAATGAGGGTTACGCCTTTGAGAAAGAAGAAAACACTTCACATCAGTTTGATGAGATCAGATCTTTGATAATCATGCCTCTTCTCAATACAACATGTTCATGGTGATTAAGATGACGAACTTGAGAAGAATCACTGCTGCTTAAACGAAAGGACACTGTGATCACACTGTTGTGGGAACAACTGTAAAGAGCGTCATTGAAGTGGACTGCATCAGAGTGGGCTCTCCAAGTGAAGGGATTTCATTGGACTTCTGTATGCATAGCTCTCCATCTTCAACAATCCACTAAACCTGTGTAAACTGGGTATGTACCTTGTGTGGGGCACTTGGGTAAGATTATTGTATATCTACCTTTGTACATCGGATTATGATTTAGTGGATTGGACGCCTATGTGATCGTCCCCCAGACGTAGATACACACTTTATCGAACTGGGTAAACATTCTGTGTTGTTGGCTTTGTGGTGTTATCTTTTCTTTAATCTTCACTGTGATTAGTTATTACTGATTGAATTCATCGCTGAATCAGTCAGTCCATTTAGTCAGTTGATTAATCTAGTTAATCTGTTTAAAAAGAGAAAATGCAAAATTACATGTGGTATCAGAGCTTTTAAGTCTACATAGTGACTTGATCCGTACGGGCTGTTTTGTTTAGTTTTGCATTGTTCTCTGTCTTTTGGAAGTGCCTCTGTGTGTATTTGTTGGCTGGTTGTTTGTATTCAGGATGGATGCAAGTATGAAACCACCGGAACTAGATGGTCACAACTACTCTTTCTGGAAGGCTCGCATGGAGATATATCTCCAAGCACAGGTACCAGGGTTTACCGTACTGTCCTAACTGGGTGGAGCCGTCCAACTGTTCAGAATGCGGATGGAACCACTGGAGATAAGCCCATGGAGACGTGGACAGACGATGAAATGAATGCCTCTGATCTAAACAACAAAACTTTGAACTCGATTGTAGGATCTCTGCATGAATCTGTTTTTACTCTTGTCACCGGGGTAAAAGAAGCTAAACGTGTATGGGAAATTCTTGAAACCAGATTTGAGGGAACTAGTGATGTCAAGCAGTCAAAGCTACAAATGGTACTATCAGAATTCGAAGCCCTTAGAATGAATGAAGAGGAAACCATTTCGACCTTTCACAGTCGGGTTCCGAATCTGATGAATAGAGCCTCAATTCTTGGTGAACCTTTCACTGATGAGAGAGTAGTCAAAAAGATCCTTCGATCTTTGCCTAAACGCTTCCGGATGAAAGTAACTGCTATTCAGGAACACACAGGTTGGGAAAAGAAGACTGTCGGAGAACTTAACACACATATGAACTAGAAGTGCTTGCGGATGACGATCTTGCAAGCAACAAAAAAGGAAAGTCAGTGGCTTTTGTGGCTGAGGCTGATCGAGAATCTGACACAGACGACATAGATGATGAAACCTTGGCTCTTCTAACCAAGAATTTCAAGAAAATATTAAAAGATTTCAACAGAAAGAGTCAAGGTCAGTCCACCAGGACACAATACAAAGGTAACAACTCCTCATATCAGAAAGCCGAAACAACTCCCTTTTCACAGAACAATCAATCTCAGACTAGTCGAACAAGACAGAACAGAAACAGTTCCACAGACACAGGGAAGTCCCTCAACCAGTTAGTGCAGTGTAGAGAATGTGAAGGGTATGGTCACATACAGGCTGAATGTGCAACGTATCTCAAGAGAAAAAAGGCTATGTCAGTAGCTACATTAAGCGATGATGAGGATGAAACATCCAATGATCAGTCAGATGATAATGTGGGAAACTTTGTAGCCTTCTTTACAGCTACAGACATTCAGTCAGACGGAAACCAATCAGATAAAGAATCTTACATATCAACTGATGATTTTGAAGAGAGACATACTCAACTTGAAATAGAATTTGCTAAACTTGTTGCAAGCTGGGAACAACTAGTGAAAGTCAATAAAAATTTGAATGACGAGCTGAAGCAAAGGGATGATCTTCTAAGAAAACTGAATACAGACCTTGTCATAAAAGAAGATCTCATCACTCAGATAAGAACCAGAGAAGGAAAACTGATAAAGGAATTGGAGGGTCTGAAGAAAAATATCCAGATGATGGACACCACATCAACCTTAGACAATATTCTAGACTTTGGCAGAAATCCTAATGATAAAAAAGGTCTAGGATTTGAACGAGGTGAATCTTTGAATAATGCACCTATGTTTGTCAAAGAGGGTATGTTTAAGACCATAGCAGTTCACAGCTTTGAACAAGGACAGTCATCTCGGTCAGTGCAAAAAATTGACAAGAGAAGGAGATATGACCAGACTGCAGATACTGACCTTGCCAAAGTAACTCATCAATCTCATTATTCAAGGTTCAAGAATAAGCTTGTCAAAGTTAGACATTACACTCCCATTTGTCACTACTGTCAAACAAAAGGTCGTACTCGGCCTGAATGTTATTTTTTCTACAGAGATCAAAGGAAGGAGAAATATCAGAACAAGACTATTACACCGTTTACTAGACAGGTTTGGGTCAGAAAGTCAGAAGTTATTTGCTACCCCACTATAGTTCTGACTGCGTCAACTGAAGCTAGATGGTATTTCGACAGTGGCTGTTCCAGACATATGACTAGAAATGTAAAGTGACTGATGGCTGTTCAACCAAGCAGTGGAGCTGTAACATATGGAGATGGACAAAAAGGGAAAATAGTTGGGAAAGGTACCCTGAATGTACCAGGTTTGCCTCAATTAGAAGAAGTTCTGTTAGTCAGTGGGTTGAAAGCTGATCTGATTAGCATCAGTCAGTTGTGTGATCAAAATTGGAATGTGTGCTTCGATCGTAACTGTTGCAGAGTTAGTGACAAAGCAAATCAACTTGTCATGGAAGGAACCCGGTCCTCAGACAATTGTTATGTTTTGGCAAATGAAACTGCATGTCACCTATCCAAATCTGATGAATCAAAACTCTGGCATAGACGACTGGGTCACGTAAACTTCAGAGATATGGATAAACTGATAAAACTGGAAGCTGTGAAAGGTGTACCTAAGATCAGAATAGATCTGGAAAAAGTTTGTGGTGCATGTGCCATTGGGAAACAAATCAGAACTCCGCACAAAGTAGTAAGAGGTATCACCACTGAGAAGTGTCTAGATCTTGTTCACATAGACCTCATGGGGCCAACACAGACTGAAAACATTGGGGGAAAAATAATACATATTTGTGTGTGTAGATGATTTCTCTCGATACAGCTGGGTATACTTTCTAAGAGAAAAATCAGAAGCATTCAAGGCCTTTAAAACTTTGTGCATAAGGATTCAAAAGGAAAAGAATGAATCTATAATAAAAGTTCAGAGACTGAGAAGTGATCATGGAAAAGAATTTGAGAATTCACTATACTCAGATTTCTGCTCCGAGCATGGTATATCACATGAGTTCTCAGCTCCTAGAACTGCTCAACAGAATGGTTTAGTGGAAAGAAAGAATCGAACTTTACAAGAAATGGCTAGAGTTATGCTACATGCCTCTCATCTGCCGCAGCGCTTCTGGGCTGAAGCAGTACACACAGCCTGTCACACTGTAAATAGAGTCTATCTTAGACCAGGAACGACCAAAACACCATATGTGATCTGGAAGGAAAAGAAGCCAAACCTAAAGTATTTTCATGTGTTCGGGACAAAGTGTTATGTGCTGGCTGATAGAGAACAAAGAGGGAAGTTTGAACCTAAGAGTGATGAGAGCATCTTCCTTGGATACTCTCCAAACAGTCGTGCCTACAGAGTCTACAACAAGAGAACTCAATCTGTGATGGAATCAGTAAATGTGGTTATAGATGATAGTCCAAAAGAATTAGTAGACACAGCAGTGACAGATTCAGTGACAAAGCTTCCTCTCAGTGAATCAAATACCACTGATAGCAACAGTCAGCCCAAATCACAAGAATCCTCAGATGAAGATCAAGAAAGTTCGGAACAGGAGACAAATCTCATAAATGATACAGGTAAAGACAAACCCACCAGAACTCAGAAAAATCATCCGTCAAACAACATCATTGGAGATCCAACAGATGGGATGAAGACCAGGAGCAGAATAAGAAATAATCTGACAGAAATATCTGGGTCTGCTTGCTATACCTCAAAGATAGAACCCAGGAATGTTAAAGAAGCTTTACAGGATGATCTACATCAGTTTGAGCGAAATCATGTCTAGGATTTAGTTTCAAGACCTGATGGTGTTAACATAATTGGAACAAAATGGATCTTTAAAAATAAAACTGATGAAGCTGGAAATATAGCAAGGAACAAAGCTCGGTTAGTGGCCCAAGGGTACACTCAGATTGAAGGGATTGACTATGATGAGACATTTGCTCCTGTAGCTAGACTCGAGTCAATCAGGATTCTGTTGGCTGTCGCATGTATTATGGGATTCACACTGTTTCAGATGGATGTTAAGACAGCATTCCTGAATGGCTATCTGCACGAAGATATCTATGTGGCTCAACCTAAAGGTTTTGAAGATCCAGACCATCCATCATATGTCTACAAGCTTCGAAAAGCTCTCTATGGTCTAAAACAAACCCCACGAGCATGGTATGAGCGACTGACACAGTATCTGCTTCAGCATGGGTATAAACGGGGAAGTGTTGACAAAACCTTGTTTGTAAAGACTACTGGAAGTCATGTAACCATTGCCCAAATCTATGTTGACGACATTGTATTTGGATCAACCTTACAAAGATACACTGATGAGTTGGTAAAAGTCATGAAGGAAGAATTTGAAATGTCCATGGTTGGTCAACTGACATACTTTCTAGGACTACAGGTCAAGCAAAGCTCTGAAGGATACTTTATCTCACAAGAAAAGTATGCTAAGAATCTAGTCAAGAAGTTTGATCTGGAATCATTTAAACCATCCAGGACACCAATATCTACCTCCACAAAAGTATCAAAGGATGAAACTGGTATATCAATGGATAACACAGTCTATCGCAGCTTGATTGGCAGTCTGTTGTATCTAACAGCCAGTCGACCAGACATAATTTTCAGTGTTAGAATCTGTGCAAGATATCAATCTGATCCAAAGGAATCGCACCTGATAGCTGCAAAACGTATTCTGAAATATGTAAAAGGAACGATGCAGTATGGCCTCTGGTACTCCAAGGACAGTGAACTGAGTCTTGTGGCATACTGTGATGCTGATTGGGCAAGAAATATTGATGATCGAAAGAGTACATCTGGAGGATGCTTCTTTGTTGGTAAAAACTTGGTATCATGGCTAAGTAAGGAACAAAATTCTATTTCTTTAAGCACTGCAGAAGCAGAATACATAGCTGCTGGTGGATGTTGTACTCAGTTGGTATGGATGAAACAGATGTTGCTGGATTATGGTCTTACTCAAGGAATTATGACACTCTATTGTGACAATGTCAGTGCTATTAATATCTCCAAGAATCCAGTTCAACACTCCAAAACGAAGCATATTGATATCAGGCATCATTACATCAGAGACCTGGCTGAATCCAAGGAGATTGAATTGGAATATATTCAAACTGACAAACAACTGGCGGATATTCTGACTAAGCCACTATACGCAAATCATTTTGAAATTCTCAGGTCTGCTCTGGGAATTTGCAGAATTGACTAATAAAGTAGTTAGTCAATCAGAGAGGAGTGGAGGTTGGTTTGTACGGGTCAGTATTATGGCTTGACTTCCTTTTAAATATCCTCTCTATTTTTGTTAAGTGGATTCTATAACCTAATGTATCTCAAAGATATCTTAAAGATCCTAATCTTTCTTCGAAATTCAAATTTCCTTGGGTTCCGTTTCCTTCCTAAAAAGAAGTTGTACCGTTGTGTCAATCAATCGCGTCTGCATTCTATTTGACTAGCCTCATTAATTAGGGTTCATCACCCTTAAGTCTATTTGTTATCGGGCCAAGTAGAAAAATATCTACGAGTATCTCAGCACTCAGTCTTCCTCTCTGCTTCCTTGCCTTCCTTGATTTGTCCTTCTTCTCTCACAAAAATCTCCAATGGCGGATCCAGTAAGAAATATCATCATCAAACTCGGAAGCAAGACACATTCTCCAGAAGTGGCGTTTAAGCATATTCAGACTCTATTACAGTTTGCCATGAAGAAGAAACTCAAGCTTGATCCTCTACTTCGTGATGAGATATTGGTGGCTGTTATGACAAACTACCAAGAGTTTTATGCTGATTGGTCTGAAGACGATGCAACTGAACTGCTGATGATGGTTTCTGAAGCCAGTGATGAGGTTTCTCCAATATCTATTCCAGAACCCTCGGATGGAAATCGGGTCGGGACATTTCTTCGGCATTTTGCACAACGAGCCCTAGAATCTGCTGAGGTCTCTCGACGGCAAGCAGAGTCGCAGCCCTTGTATCTCGAAGCTGCTGAAAAAGAGGCAAGACACAGACTGGAGATCCTCCGAAACAGGTCAAACAATTCTGATTCTCCTATTGAAATTTCACTGGATAAACCTGATGATTCTGCTACTCCGTCTTGTGTGCCTGTTAATAATGAAAATTTAACTGCTTTGAACTCTGAGAAACCCCCTGTGAATGTTGATCCTTCATCCCTGCCGTTAAGTGAGTCTGATTGTGTGAAAATGATGCCTTGCATGTGTCTGATGAGAAAGAAAAATCATCTGATGAGCCTAATAATCTAGGTCTAATTGTATTCTCTTCTGATAATATAGTTCTGCCATCTGCTGAGATTGCTGTTGATCCCAAAGAAATTTGCCCTGCTGATGATCCGTCTGATTTACCTGCTAATGTTGAGTCTGTTGACCTCTCAAGCCCCAATAAGTCTGAGAAAACAGGTGGAATCCCAGTCTACACTGCCACATCGTTAGGTGAAAGTCTGGAGCATGTGCGACATTTTGCTGGACTACCGTCTGCTTTGATTCCTCAACCGTATTGAGTGATTCACCCATCTGAATCCTCCAGCGAAGATGATAAGATTCTGGCTGAAGTTTATGGGTTTCAAGCACCTCCATCTGACATTCCAACCATTGAGGCCACTGCTCATCCTGACTCCACAAAATTTAAAATACGAGAGGTTACTAATCTACTTGATGGCTCTTCTACTCAAGTATCTGATTCCAGTCATTCTGTGACTCCTGTTCAATCCCCAACGAAAGAAACGAGAAGGTCTAAGAGGAAGAATGTTCCTGTAAAAGTTATTGCGGAGACAGGTGGTGACAATGCTGACACAGATCAGCTTGAGAAGAAAAGGAAGTCTAGTGAAACAGTCAAATCTGAATCTAATCCACCTATCCAACAAGTTTTCAAGACTCTACGATCCTCTGTTAAGCAAAAGGGTTCTGTTGCTACTCAACCACATGTTGTCCTCGCATCTTCCACCAGAAAAGTGAAACCTGCTACCCGTGCCAGAGGTCGGAGCATTACACCTGAGGTTCAAGCTGCTGAAAGCTCTGACACATCCATTTACAGACCTCAATTTGTTTCTCCTTCTGCTCAAGCCAAGTGGTCCACAATGGTCCGAAGAGAACTGATTATTCAAAGATCGGTTGATGAAAAACAGATGAACTCCGTCTGTGATGTTCTGTCCTTGCTGAGAGAAGTGGGTCTTCTGAAGACTGTCACTGCCATCTGTCCTTACTCAAAGCTGCTCACCTACGAATTTTACTGTAATCTTAATGAGGAGATGGACAATTTGTCTGGAGAGCATCCACTGCAGATTTTCATTCGAGGGGAATGGTATGTGTTTGGCCCTGACAAGATTAACAAATACTATAGCCTGCAAGGAGTCCAAGAGGGAGCTATTACTGACTGGGATGCAGTGGCCAAAACAGTCACAGGTGGACAAGCTGACAGATGGCCTACTGGTGACAAGGATACTCTACCTAGCTCTCAGCTCACCTCCAAATATGTGATTCTTCATCGTCTTGCTCTGCATAACTGGCTCCCTTCGGCACATTTCCACACTGTCGGCAAGCCACTGGCCAGTCTCTTATTCAGAATTGGAACCAAGATGCCCTTTGATCTTGGGTCGTGGATCTATTCTCATATTCTCACTCTGATTCACCCGAGGGAACAAAAGGTACGACTGCCCTTTCCTAATTTGATCTTTGGAATTCTTACATCACAGGGCCTTGAGCCTATGACGAGTGAGGTAATCAGTCCGACCCTTCTCTACACGGTGGACCGGCGTCTGTTGATTGGAGAACATATATGTGATGTTATGCCGGTGACTGCACCCTCCAATCCTGAGACTGATACAGTGGAGGACATCTCGCCGCATGCACGAGATCTTCAACTCTCTATCCAATTGAAGGCAAGAGTCTCTGAACTCGAGACAGTTCATGGCATAATCGCTAAATAGCTGACAGGGGCTCATACAGAATTAGCCACTGTTCTTCTTTGTTTAAGCCTGACTGAGGTCTCTGCTGCTGCTCCTGTGAAGTCTAACAGTGAGACTCCCTCCAACGCTTGACCTGGCTTTGGCTCTCTTTTGGCAAAAAGGGGGAGTATGAACTCAGGGGAGTTGTGTGTTTTTGTGTACCTTCTGGCCCTGGCTGGGCGATTGTTTGTGATGGCACCTCCTTTTGAAGAATGTTTTTCTTGACTTTGTTTTGATCCAGCATGACATGTATGCTGTGTTTTTATTTCTGCAATGTAATCAAATGTTGGGTGGTATTATGTTAGCCTATCTTAGTTATCTCAGTTCTTATGTCTTTCTATATAGTCGAGTTGTTTTGCCAAATAATAGCCAATGGGGGAGTTTGTTAGTGTTTTAATTGTTTAAAAACCCCAACTTATAATTGGCAATATTATTATGGCATACTAAGATAGGATTAGTTCAGTGTCTGTTTTGTTCCTCAATGGACTGATTAATCAGATTCAACAACAGAAGGACTGACACTGAAGATCTGTTGTAGGAAGTTATTTTCCTAAATGCTGTACGCAGTTTTACAGAAGTCAGATTTGGAAAGAAGATCAGCGTATCTGCTTTGGAAAGGTATGGACCAAATCCTTAAGATTACATTCTTCAAATATCGTCCTACCATCTACAATCAAAGACATCTATGGAAGGAGTGTTCTTTTGACGGAACTATAAGTATCCTCATTTGAAGCGAATGAGGGTTACGCCTTTGAGAAAGAAGAAAACACTTCACATCAGTTTGATGAGATCAGATCTTTGATAATCATGCCTCTTCTCAATACAACATGTTCATGGTGATTAAGATGACGAACTTGAGAAGAATCACTACTGCTTAAACGAAAGGACACTGTGATCACACTGTTGTGGGAGCAACTGTAAATAGCATCATTGAAGTGGACTGCATCAGAGTGGGCTCTCCAAGTGAAGGGATTTCATTGGACTTCTGTATGCATAGCTCTCCATCTTCAACAATCCACTAAACCTGTGTAGACTGGGTATGTACCTTGTGTGGGGCACTTGGGTAAGATTTTTGTATATCTACCTTTGTACATCGGATTATGATTTAGTGGATTGGACGCCTATGTGATCGTCCCCCAGACGTAGATACACACTGTATCGAACTGGGTAAACATTATGTGTTGTTGGCTTTGTAGTGTTATCTTTTCTTTAATCTTCACTGTGATTAGTTATTACTGATTGAATTCATCGCTGAATCAGTCAGTCTATTTAGTCAGTTGATTAATCCAGTTAATCTGTTTAAAAAGAGAAAATGTAAAATTACACAAATAACAAAATGTAGGTTACCTCATGAGTTTGACCGAACATTCAAAATAGTTCTTATAATCAAATAGCCCGATGTAGCAAAAATCATTTCTATAAAAATCACATAACAAAGTACATAATTTATTGTACAGAGTTTTTCAAGTCACATATTTTCTCAATATACATAATATTTCCAATTATGGATAATAAATTTATCAAACTAAGAATTATGCAAGGTATAAACCCTTCCCAAAATAATAATTTTCTTAGTACATAACTCTTTAAACAAATCGTGGAATAGTTTATTAAACCAAAATAGTTTCAAAAGAGTTGAAGTGGTTTAATTGTAAAGAATTTAAGTTAAGGGTTAAAGTGTTACTCTAAACATAGTAGAAATCATTTTACAAATCTAATATGTACATATGCAATATAACCATACAAATTGCTGAGAGGTGGAATTGAACCCACATCCACCTATTTACACAACAACAGTCCTACCAACCCACCATCTCTACACACAATTGAACCCACATCCACCTATGTCTATGGATATGAATTGTGTGTTGGATATGCTAAGGAACCACTTCACGCTGCCGGTATCACGCATGCCGCCTCGTATAAATAAAAGGGTCAAATCTTTTTGCACACAACATCAACGTCTTCTGTATCATAAACAATATTACTATTATGAGCAAGAGAGTGGCGATGAACAAGAAAGCAAGAATGAACAAGAAGCTGGTGATGAACAGGAGAGCAAGCATAAAGAAAGGAGGAATATGTTGTATGAAGCAGAAAGTTTAATCAGGTAAGAATTGAGAGCCCCCTCCTCTTATCTCTATAAATACATGAAACAACGGAAACAGGCTCGACACAGGATTCGTCAGATCTTAACTCTAGGAAATAAGCTCACAACTTACATCAACAAAGAGTTGTTGAAGGTTAGGAATGCATACCACCAATCTAAAAACTCACAAAACAACAATCATATTTCTCCTACAAGGCCTGATTCGCTGCAACAGCAAGCTTCAAAGTCTACAATCAAAATGGTTGGCTGCGATGATGAGTTCAACACAATAATGGACAACCTGAACCAGCGATCCTCGAAACGAGAAATTTTCTCAATTGTGGGAATGGGCTGCATCAGTAAAACTACCTTAGCTAAAAAAATTTATGAAGATGCTTCATTCATTTCTCGTTTTGATTGTCAAGCTTGGGTTACTATCTCACAGGAGTATAATCCGGGACAAGTGTTCCAAAGCTTACTTCATTCTCTTGCCCCAGCAGGGGTCTATGAAAATAGTGATGAATTGGCTGAGCTAGTATACAAATGTCTCAAGGGTCGAAGGTATTTGATTGTAATAGATTACATATGTGTGAGATCTAAGATTAATCTACGAGAAACTTAACTCGTAGTAGCGGAAGCGGAAGCACGGTAGATCTCCAGCCATGGTTGATATCCTGTTGTGTAGCCACGTGAACGGTAGATCTGCGGAATAGGGTTAGCCGTTTTGTCTCATACTTGACTCAGAACCCTAGATGGTGTACTGGTATTTTCTGAGCAGTATGAGTACCATAACTTTATGCTATATAATGAATATGTCATGTATCCCATCAATACAGGGTTTATATAGGCATATGGTGGAATACAGACTTAACCTAATGTCCAGTCCAACCAATTACTTAATGGGCCTAGTCCACTTGCACCACATAAGTAAGACCCATAATATATAATATATATTATACAGGAAAGTCTTACAGTCTCCCACTTGGTGCAAGTAATAGCACAATTCTCATCAAAGAACAAAACCCACGAATCATAGTAATATGTCTTCTACTGAATAAGTGAGTAATATCTCCTATGATCACATGCATTTTGATTACCCAACTTGAATCATTTATGAACAAACCTTATGTTTATTCCTGGTACCTTAAATGGATATTTCTCAAAATAAAATATATATATATATATATATATATGCGCAACTAAAGAGAGAAAATCATCCAAATTGTACAATAGAGTACACTGTATGATCTCCAAGATCCTTAAAAGCATGCCTTAAGTAGAGATCTTTTAATGTTAGCATAAAGCTAACTATATTCAATGACTTCTTTATAAGTTAACTTTAAGCACTACCTCTAACGGCTAAGAGCTTGGAGTTGACACGTCTGTCACTCCCACTCATCAAAATAGCCAAAAGATAGTCAAGTTATAGAAGCATTCCAATAACTTAGACAATAAATCAAAACTCTAAGTCCATAAATTTGGAATGTTAAACATACACCATAACCTCCCAAATAATCTCAAGGTCCAAATAATTTCAAATTGAGGAAAATGCAGAAGAAATAGCAGTTTTAGAGACACTTGATGCAGGGAAACTGTTTAGTGAAGGGAAGTATAAAAATGCACCGGCAGCAGCGGGGACTTTTCGTTACTACGCTAGTGCAGCAGACAAAATCCACGGCACCACTCTCAAGATGTCGCGTGACCTCCAAGGATACACATTGCGAGAGCCCATAGGTGTGGTCGGACTCATAATTCCGTGGAATTTTCCAGGACAAATGTTTGCGTTTAAGGTTGCCCCTGCATTAGCAGCTGGTTGTACTGTGGTTGTCAAGCCTGCTGAACAGACTCCCCTTTCTGCTCTCTTTTTTGCTCATTTAGCCAAGCTGGTAAGCTTAGCTTGATTGTAATTTGTAATTTCCTTTCTTGATGTTTTCGATCTTTTTTACCCTTAGCTTGTTATATGGAGTAATTAAAGACTGTTTTAATTTTCTCAATTTACAAACAGGCGGGAGTCCCTGATGGAGTGGTGAATGTGATTACAGGATTTAGACCAACTGCTGGTGCTGCCATTAGCTCTCACATGGACATTGATAAGGTAATCTGATCTTCCTTAATTAATATATATGCATTAAATATATTCCCACATTCAATTTAACCATAATTAAATTTTTGTTTCATTTCCTGGATGTTCAGGTTAGTTTTACAGGGTCGACAGAAGTGGGGCGTCTGATAATGCAGGCTGCAGCAACTAGCAATCGAAAACCTGTGTCACTTGAGCTGGGAGGCAAGTCTCCTTTCATAGTGTTTGATGATGTAGACGTTGATAAGGTTTCGGATCTGGCTTTAGCTGGAGTCACATATAATAAGGTAAAGTAGTCATTAATTTGGAGGATCTATCCTTAATTTCCCGAAATCATAGGATAGTGATATTGGTCGGGGTTTTGAATTGGCAGGGAGAAGTATGTGCGGCTGGGTCTCGTGTGTTCGTCCAGGAAGGAATTTATGACAAGTTTGTTGAGAAGGTGGTAGCCAAGGCAAAAGCCAGGGTGATTGGCGACCCTTTTGATCCTAATGTTCAACAGGGACCCCAAGTATGAATTTATTGCTTCAAACAATTAAGCCAGCCCTTTACGTACACCCATAAATATACATATATACGTACCAATATGCATGCTGAAACATATATACATACAAGTCTACTACTACTTATTGATTATATATGCAATGCAAGCTGACATAAATCAGTATGAGAAGATACTTCCATATATTGAACATGGAAAGAGGGAGGGTGCTACGTTGCTAACTGGTGGTAAGTCACTGGACAGAAAAGGATATTTCATTGAGCCAACTATATCAGGAGTCTCCGATGGATGACAAGTGGAGTCCATCCGTTCACTCCAAAATCTGTTAGAAGCAGTTAGAAGCAGTCTGTTAGAAGCAGTTCCTTTTTCCCTCTTTTTTCTTAGCTTTGCATGACTGTGCATATAAAACTCTTGTACTAAGCCTTCTTGCCAAGTAATGAGAATAATCCTTTTGTCTCCATTTCAGTCGATACTCCCTTCTTCTCTGAATCATCACATGGTATCAGAGCTTCGAATGAAGTAATCTACGAAGCACTTTCCCACAATGGAAGCGTGGCTTCCCGTCGGCAATCGATCGGCTCCGGTCAGTAATCCGGCAACTGCTGCGGCAAACGCTGCCAACCCCAATCCCGCTCAGGAAGTTCCCGCTGCTATTGGAGAGGTGAATTTCAACCCCGATCTTCAATCCAATCCCTATTTCTTGCACGCAAACGAAAATCCAGCGCTGGTGCTCGTGTCTACCCCGATGGATGGCTCGAACTACCATCCCTGGGCTCGAGCAATGACAATGGCTCTATCCTGTAAAAACAAACTTGCGTTTGTCAATGGAACCATCACCAAGCCTGCAATAGGCGATCGAAAGTATGATGTCTGGGAACGTTGCAACAACACAGTGGTATCATGGATTGTCCGATCGTTGTCCCCGACTATTGGCCGAAGTGTGCTTTGGATAGACACGGCGTATGGAATCTGGAATGACTTGAAACGACGATTCAGTCAACAAGACCTATTCCGGATTGCGGAGATTAAATGTGAAATTTATCGAACGAAACAGGAAGAAGGCTCTCTGAATGAATATTTCACGAAACATAAACTGTTATGGGATGAGTTAATGATCCTCAGGCCTACCATGCTGTGCGGATGCAATCCAAAATGTCAATGTGGAAAAAGAATTGACGAGATGAATGAACAGGCAGAGAAGGATAAACTCTCTGTTTTTCTGATCGGGTTGCATGATAGGTACACTGGAGCTAGAAACCAGATCATGCTCATGAAACCCTTGCCTGATGTGTGTGAAGCATATTCGATGATAGCACAACAAGAAAGGCAATTTTAGATGAACACTACTGGTTTTGGAAGCCAGCTTCATCAAGCAGGAGAAAATGGAAGCAGTAGCAGTGTGTTTTTAGCCAATGCTGACAGTGGAAATCACCAGAATTATAAGAGATTTCCTTCAGGCAACAAGAGGCCAGTATGCACATATTGTGGCTATACTGGACATACACAGGATAAATGTTACAAGAAGTATGGTTATCCCCCTGGTTGGAAGCCAAGGGCAAAGAATCAAGGATCGGTCAATTTAACTCAAACAGAAAATCAGAATCCAAATGCAGCCAGTTTGTTTACTCAAACAGACTTCAAGAATTTTTTGGAGTTCATGCAACTACAGAAGACTTCTGGGGGAAATTCAAACACCCTCACTAATCAGCCCCTAGCCAACACCATATCTGCAATCTCAGTGCCAGCCACCCAATTAGAAGGTATGAATCCTTCTCTGATTTCTGTGGTTCATAACATGAATAACTAGATATTGGATAGTGGTGCTACTCACCATATTGTGTGTGATGAAAAATTGCTGAGAAATCACAAAGAAGTTCAGAATATGCATGTTGGCTTGCCTAATGGTCTGCAGGTTGCCATCACATACACTGGATCTGCGCATTTATCTGATGATGTTGTCTTACATAATGTTCTTTATGTTCCTGGATTCTGTTACAACTTAATCTCTATTGGTGCTCTTATTCAAGGCTCAAATTGTACCATGAGATTGCACACTGATGAATGCATTATACAGGATGCCCATGGCAAGAAGATTGGAGCAGCTGAGCTCAAAAATGGATTGTACCATTTGGTCTTTCCTACTGTTTTCCCTTCTATTTGCAATTTAGTTCCCACTGTGAACAAATGTACTCTATGGCATGCTAGACTAGGGCATGCTTCATACACCAAAATCCAATGTTTGCATAAACTTGATCCCATTATACAAATGAATAAAGATCTAGTTTGTGATTGTTGTCATCTTGCCAAGCAGAAAAGGTTTCCTTTTCAATCAAGTTTATCTAATTCAGTTGCTTGTTTTGAATTGTTGCATATGGATATTTGGGGGCCTTACAAGGTTGCAACTCCTCATGGCCATCATTACTTCTTAACCATACTAGATGACCATAGCAGATCAGTATGGGTTCACTTAATGAAGAGGAAATCTGAGGTCAGAAACTTGGTCACATCCTTCTGTAACTTAGTCAAGAACCAGTTTGACACAAAAGTGAAATGTATAAGGACAGACAATGGGCTAGAGTTTGATATGATTGATTTCTTTAATAAAGAAGGGATAGTGCATCAAACCTCTTGTACTTACACTCCCCAGCAAAACAGCAGGGTGGAAAGAAAGCATGGCCACCTTCTATGCACAGCAAGAGCCCTCAGATTCCAAGCTGGTCTACCAGAACAGTTCTGGGGAGAGTGCATATTACATGCAGCCTACATCATCAATAGGCTACCCTCGGCTGCCATCAATAATCAAGTTCCTTATCAGCTTCTCCTCCACAAAAGTCCTCAATATCAGCATCTAAGGGTCTTTGGATGTCTAGCATATGCCACTACAGTGGGTCCTAAATCAAAATTTGACCCCAGAGCCAAGAAATGTGTCTTTATTGGATATGCTAATGGAGTCAAAGGGTATAAGCTCTATGATCTACAAGACAGAAGTTTTTTTATCTCCAAGGATGTAGTGTTTTATGAACATGTGTTTCCCTTACAACACTTGGATAAACCTGAACAGGAATTCAATCAAGTTATATTACCTGTTCTGGATGGTGCCCCAGAAGAAGATGCAATGGTTGACACCATGGTGGTTCCACAACCCCCTATCCCAGACAATTCAGTTCTTGAAGGTCCTGAGCTGACAACTGAATCAAATGAGGGTGATTACCCTCCTGATGACATTACCATTGAGGAGACAACTGAGGCATATAGTCCTCCATCTGAACAGCCAGTTGTTAGGAAGTCCATCAGACACAAGCAGGCCCCCACCTATCTAAGGGACTATGTGTGCCACAGTTCTATAGTCAGGACCTCTCCACACAGTCTGCACAAGGTTATAAGCTATGATATGCTTTCACCTTCATTTCAATCTTTTGTAATGAATATCACTTGCACTACTGAGCCAAGGAGTTACAATGAGGCAATGGAACATGAATGTTGGAGGAAAGCCATGCATGATGAGATCTCTGCTCTTGAAAATAACAACACATGGACAATTGTTGATCTGCACCCCTCAAAGAAATCTATAGGCTGCAAATGGGTGTATAAGGTCAAGCATAAACCAGATGGTAGCATTGACAGATATAAAGCTAGACTAGTGGCTAAGGGCTACACACAAACACGTGGGGTGGATTACCTTGATACCTTTAGTCCAGTGGCCAAGGTTACTACAATCAGAACCTTTCTTGCCATTGCAGCAGCTAAGGATTGGCACCTGCACCAAATGGATGTCAACAATGCATTCCTCCACGGAGAATTAGATGAGGAGGTTTATATGCAGGTTCCACTTGGTTTTGAGAAAAGGGATAAGGGCAAGGTGTGCAGACTAAACAAGTCTTTATATGGACTCAAACAGGCCAGCAGACAATGGAACACTAAGTTGAATTCAGCTCTGCAATCCATGGGGTTTAAGCAGTCCTTACCTGACAATTCTTTATTTGTTAAGGGAGAAGGAAGGTCTTTTGTGGCACTATTAGTATATGTAGATGATATAATAGTGGGCAGTGCAGATCTGAATCTGATACAACATATCAAAATGCAATTGAATGACACTTTTCAGATAAAAGACCTTGGACCCTTAAAATACTTCCTAGGTTTGGAAGTAGCTAGGCAGAGAAAAGGGATTGCTATATCCCAAAGGAAATATGCCCTTGAGTTATTAACTGATACAGGTTTTGAGAATGCCAAACCAGTTCAGAGTCCTACTTCTCCATCACACAAGCTCAGCAAGGGTGAAGGTACTTTGTTGGATGATAACACTCATTACAGAAGAATAGTTGGGAAACTCCTATACTTAACTATCACCAGACCCGACATAAGCTTTGCTACACAACAACTCTCTCAGTTCTTGGATACTCCCACTGACTTACATCTACAAGCAGCCTACAGAGTCCTAAGATATATCAAAGGGGCACCTGGCCAAGGACTTTTTTTCCCAGCCTCATCCAGTTTGCAGTTATCAGCCTTTTCAGACTCAGACTGGGGAGCTTGTGTGGATACTAGGAGATCCATCACTGGCTTCTGTGTATTTCTAGGAGGTGCTTTGGTGTCCTGGAAATCTAAGAAGCAAGTTACAGTTTCAAAATCATCATCAGAGGCTGAATATAGAGCCCTAGCAGCCACCACTTGTGAAATACAATGGTTGCTTTATCTGCTGAACGAATTTGGATTGCATGTTGATATTCCTACAGCTCTTTATTGTGACAGTAAGTCAGCAATAGCAATTGCTGAGAACCCCGTGTTTCATGAACGCACCAAGCATATTGAATTGGACTGCCACTTGGTTAGAGAAAAACTACAAAAAGGCACCATCAAACTTCTTCATGTGACTTCTGCAAATCAGCTGGCTGATGTATTCACTAAAGCTCACTGCCCGAGCTCCTTCAATGCCTACGTGTCCAAGCTTGGATTGTTCAATCTATACAATCCAGCTTGCGGGGGGCTATCAGGAGTCTCCGATGGATGACAAGTGGAGTCCATCCGTTCACTCCAAAATCTGTTAGAAGCAGTTAGAAGCAGTCTGTTAGAAGCAGTTCCTTTTTCCCTCTTTTTTCTTAGCTTTGCATGACTGTGCATATAAAACTCTTGTACTAAGCCTTCTTGCCAAGTAATGAGAATAATCCTTTTGTCTCCATTTCAGTCGATACTCCCTTCTTCTCTGAATCATCACAAACTATATTTACAGATGTCACGGTAATTAAGTATCTTCTATTCTATAATTATTTAGTCATAAAAAGATGGATACACTACTACACAGCAGGCTTTTAACGTCGGCTAAATAGAGCTTTTAACGTCGGCTATGTATCGTAGTTGTTGCGGGCGTCGTTGTAAATATTATTTATAACGTCGGCTATATAAATAGCCGACGTTATATCTTATTTAAAAAATAAATAAATAAATACTTACAACGTCGGCTAAAAGTTAATAGCCGACGTTGTAGGTATTTTAATTTTTTATAAAATACCTACAACGTCGGCTATTAGCATATAGCCGACGTTGTAAAGTATTTAAAAAAAAATTAAAATACTTACAACGTCGGCTAAATGCTAAGAGCCGACGTTGTAGGTAGTTTAATTTTTTATAAAATACCTACAACGTCGGCTATTAGCATTTAGCCGACGTTGAAAGTATTTTAATTTTTTTTAAAATACTATACAACGTCGGCTAAGTGCAAATAGCCGACGTTGTAAACTTTATTTATTTATTTTTTAAATGTATTCAACGTCGGCTATTACTTAATAGCCGACGTTGTATGTTTTTTTTTTTTTAATATACAGTTTATTTGTCCATTTATACCCAAAAACCTGCTCAAATCTACTCACAACCACAACCATAACGTAAACCTGCTCAATTTCTCACAACCACAACCAAAACCTGTTCAATTATTGCACCACAACCACAGCAAAATATGTAGAATCTAATATTTATAATGAAACAAGTAATAAAAGTAATAAATCTCACAATTTGATACTAATTAATAATACAAGTTAACATTATCGAAAGCTAATATCAATTTGTTCAATTTACATACTTAACCATACATCAACAAAGAAAAAGAAGTCGGCCCATACATCTCTTACTTGATCAATTTCTTGTTGAGTGTAGATCGATCTACCAACTCTCTCAACAATCTACAAAGTTGATAATTATTAAATAATTAGTAAGCTAGCATTTTTAAAATTAGAAAGAGAAAGGTATTATATTAAATTACATGCCTTATCCATTCCCGTGCATGCTTCTTTGGAAAGAATTTCAAGCATTTATTTCATCACATAATATCCACATGCCGTACTTCCAACTTGTTGAGCACACTACATTTGAATTAAATTATATTTAAAATTTTATTTAATAAAAAATAATAAAATATATGTAGTTTTACAAATGTATAAAATACTTACCAAAACCTTAGTCCATTTTGGTGAACGAGTTGATCCATTGCTTCTCAACAACTTTGCTGAATTGACACACCTAAAATTGAAACATTAGGATCAACGTAACACTTGGAAAATATATAAGTACTTAATACATAATTACTGCAATTATAAATAGTACCCCAAAAAAAGAAGTTAGAAGACTCTTAAACCAGTGGTTACTGTTTAGGATTCTCCATTCAGCCTGTGTAGGGCAACCTGCCATAATGAATGGACTTTAAGAAAGAAGAAAAGGATGACAGCCAATTAACAAGTTCATATACTCATAGCCAGCCCGATGGTTAAGTATCGAGCTCTAACGACCATTTGTATTGACTCAAATTCAAAGAGACGACAGAGTACGTTTGAGTCGTTTAAGCATATAAGATTAAGAGTTTGAACTTAATTTCATCCAACGAGATGCAGATACCAGCAAAGCAGTATGCAAGAAAAAGAAAGAAAAAAAAAGGTATAATTTATATTTGACAATGTTCATAATAATCTTGTGGGATGCCAGGATACTTGCAAGCATTAGTGACAGACTCAGAGGATAGGCCGCCTTCCTGGTTCAACAGGTTCTCTGAATCCCCTGGAGCTACTGCCATCGATCTCTGACCTTTTGATGTCTCTACCACCTTCACATTATATCACACAACAACTGATTTTCAGTTCCCTGTTATGTGGGAAAATGTAGGTTTAATTTGTACATTCTATTATATAGAGCCAATACCTGCTGTCTTAATCGTTCATTTTCTTCCATTAAATGCACTCCCTGCAATTTTTGAAACTTCAATTCACCACTGTGAGTACTCAACCTTAAAACAACACTAGTATACCTTTTCTTGAAGCTGGTTTATTTCCTTCATAATCTTTTCACCCTGACAAATTAGTCGAAAAAACAAATGTTTGTGAAAAATATAATAGACCATATATATAATCATAACAATAAACCATAATATCACTGGGTAGCACAAATTAAACCTTATTGTTGATAACATGGCCCAAACCTATTTGAAGGGACCTCTCCAACTGCTGCAACTCTTCAATACTCAATTCTTGAAGCTCCTCTCCCCTCATTTGCCTGTTCATATATAGCCAAGACTACATCTTGATTTTAGTATGCATCATTTAGCCAAGAGTACAGAAAACAACACACAAATTAAACTCACCTCAGCTATTGCATTTCACTAGAAATATCATCACAACTTAGTAGGTTAGATGTCACATTGGTTCTAATGGGATTTTTTTTTTTTTTTTCTTTTGGTGGTTCTTGATATTCTGGAGCAACGTTAGTATAAATAGCAAAGCTTATAAATTTGGAATGGTAACTGAGATGTCATCACACTACATGGTAGTTGACAGCTAACTAAACTTATTACTTACAAATTTGACAAAAATAATTTTATAAGCCATTGTTAACAGTTGCACATTACATAATAGCTAATGTAATCTCATTTTAATTTCTTACAAATCGAACAAAGATATATAACCTTTCATTACTCAATGTTGATGCAGCTAATGACATTAAGCTAGGTACAGCTAAAGACTAGGCATTAAGCTCAACTTTTCTAAGTGCAGCTTTGCCAAGATCAATGCCACACACATCAGACAGCCTCACTAGGTACAGCAAAACATCAGAGAGCTCTTCTCCTAGGTGTGTCTTTTCTGCCTCTTCCCACCAATTCATTAAATGAAGTCCAACAACAAATTAATCCATCAATTCATATCTTCTAAATTTTCAACTAACCTCAATATTCGTTAATTCTAGAGTTGTTAATCCTATATTATATAATTTTAAAAAATTATTATTAAATACTTAGTTAATTTTTTCGTTATTAAGTTAGAGAATTTTGTAGAATTATACCAATAACAAATTACCAATTACAATTACAAATTATATACAAATAATTACCGATTACAAAACAATCTAGAATATACCAATTACCAAATATATACAAACAAACACTAAAATGCAAATAAATGGACTAAAAATCGAAATTAATCAATAATAATTACAAATATATACAAATAAACTCAAAAATACAAATAAATTGACTAAAATTCAAAATTAATCAATAAAAATTACAAATATATACAAATAAACCCTAAAATGCAAATAAATTGACTAAAATTCGAAATTAATCAATAAAATATACAAATATATACAAACAAACCCTAAATTGCAAATCAATTTAATAAAATTCGAAATTAATTAATAATAATTAATATATATATATATATATATATATATATATATATATATATATATATATATATATATATATATATAACGTACCGGCAGTGTCCGTCGATGGCGTAGTGGCGGAGGGAAGCGGCCGGTCTGAGACGGTGCGGCCGCAGGGAGGAGAGGGTGAAGCGACGGCGGCGGGGGTTGAAGTTGCAGCGGCGGCGGCGGGGGAATGAAGTTGCAGCGGCGGCGCGGGGACGACGTCGGCGGGGAAGGAGTGTGCGTCGGGGACGACGTCGGCGGGTTGCAGCGGCATCGGCAGCGGCGGGGGAGGCGGTGGGAAGAAGAGATGGAGGAGATGGATGAGAGGGGAGGAGATGGATGAGAGGGGAGGAGATGGAGGAGATGCGATGCGGTGGTCTGAGATCGGGTCGTCTGATCTGTCTTGGCTTTATTTAATAACCTTTATAACGTCGGCTACTTTAGTTAGCCGACGTTATAAAGAAAAAAAAAATTAGAAAAAAAAAATTAAAAAGAATACGACGTCGGCTATATAGTCAGCCGACGTCTTATTATATTTATTTTCTTTTTTTTTTCTTTATAACGTCGGCTAAATGGAAATAGCCGACGTTATATATAAATAATTTTTTTTTAAAAGTAATAAACAACTTACAACGTCAATATAGCCGACGTCGTAGGTTACGTATTTCTTTTATATTTTTATGTTTTATTTATAACGTCGGCTATTAATAAATAGCCGACGTTATAAACTTAATTATAAAAAAAAAATTTAAATGTTTTTAACGTCGGCTATTTATATAGCCGACGTTAAAGACCCGACGTTGTATGTGAATTCTGTAGTAGTGATATATATGATGCACTACTTAAAATCTTCAATATATGTATGCTTTTGTGAATTGCCTCATGCAGGATGACATGCTAATTGCAAAAGATGAAATTTTTGGACCTGTTATGCCTATACTAAAATTCAAGTAAGCTCAATCATTCTATCTCATACTATTAACAATATAATATATGCGAGATGAGAAACACCTCAACAAAGTTGGTCTGCTTATTGACTTGGTAACCATAAAATTATAATTAATTAGTTTGAGATAATGCAGGACAGTGGAGGAGGTGATAAAGAGGGCTAATGACACAAAATATGGACTAGCTGCAGGAATTATGACGAATGACTGGAACATTGCTAACACAGTTTCAAGATCAATAAGAGCAGGCGCTATTTGGATCAACTGTTATCTGGCTTTTGATGCAGACTGCCCGTTTGGAGGGTATAAAATGAGTGGGTTTGATAAAGACATGGGGATGGAAGGCCTTTACAAGTACCTTCAAGTTAAATCTGTTGCCACCCCAGTTTACAATTCTCCATATGGCTCTAAATTTTTCTGCTCTACATACTGTAATAAAATGCCATTTTTCACTGTCCTTCTAAAAGAATCCTCAGAGCTAGCTAGAGAGAACCGCAAAGCTTGAAGATTCTTTCCATGTAATAGTCAGGGAATGGAGAACAACTCTTATCTATCTATCTATCTATCTATCTATATTGTTCAAAGTAAATAGCAGTTCAGAAGCATTCAAAGTCCAAGATTTTAGAGCTCTGAATATATTTTTTTGGGTGACGTTGAAAATATTCATGCACAAGATGATATCATGCTTTCTTTAAGAAAAGGTACACGTAGGACATTATTTGGCGTGCTGGCAGGGACACGTGTAAGGCGCTAGCAATGCCACCACTTCAATTTAATCATAATCTTCCTATTGCTGCCACTTCACACTCTGATTCTACAATCTAGAGATGAGGATAGTAATCTGGAATACCCTTTTTTTTTTTTTTTTTTTTTTTTTTCATTTTCATTTCAATTGCAATCTTTCAAAATACTATTGTTCAATTCTCCTGGTAAATGTATCTAATTCTGATTCCCATGTGTAGAGGTGTAAACGAGTCGAACCAAGTTCGAATTTGGATTGGTTCGAGCTCAAGTTCGTTAATGAAGGTTCGATTCGAACTCGAGTTTAACAATTTATGCTCGAGTTTGAGCTCGACAATTTTCGAACAGCTCGAGCTTGATTTTGAGCTCAAGTTCGAGCTTGTATTTTACCTCAAATTTGATCTGTTTGATTTTAAATTCATGTTTCAATTAAAAATAAGAAGGTATATATTGTCGTATCTCGTCTCTGTGTCGTTGTCGTCGACGATCTTTCAGACTCTAGAATTAGGGTTTGGGAGTAATGGGGGCAGGACGGCGAAAGTACTAGATTAGGGTAAGGGAGTAAAATTTTAATTTTAATATTATTATTATTATAAGGCTCACGAGCGACTCGTTGAGTCACGAGCATAGGATATATGAACTCGGCTCAAGCTTGATAAGTAAACGAACAGCTTGAGTCGGCTCGAGCTCGAGCTGAGCTTTAACCGAACAGCTCACAAACGGCTCGGCTCATTTACACCCTTGTGTAAGACTAAACACACTCTAAATATATCCAACATATACCTTTAGAAAAAATAAAAAATAAAAAAGAGAGAGATGATTATCTTGCTGACGAAAACTGCTTCTAAAAATTTCCAAAGAGGTTATATATATCTCCCAGTCTGCAATCTGCATGCTGCATTCTCTTCAACTTTTACTCCATTCAATAAAACAGTAGAGAAATCTAAACAGAGATGACATCGCCGCCTTCACAGTCCAACGGGAATACGGGTTCTCACCTTAAGATTCCAAAGATAAAGTTCACCAAGCTGTTCATCAATGGAGAGTTTGTTGATTCTCTTTCAGGTTACGTTCTTCCTTTAATTTTCCTCTCTTTCCTTAACTATTTATATATGCATATTATTGTTGGTGTCGAGAGAAAATAATGATCCTGGAAAGTGTAAATTAAATAGGGAAAGCATTTGAAGCAATAGACCCAAGAAATGAGGAAGTGATTACAAGAGTTGCACAAGGGGAGAAGGGAGATGTTGATTTGGCGGTGAAAGCTGCACGCCAGGCGTTTGATAATGGTCCTTGGCCTCGTTTTTCTGGCACTGTAACTTCTCGATCTCATTCTTTCACTCTTCTCTGCATAATCTGAAAAAAAAAAAAAAAAAAAAAAAGTCCATTATACTTATGGTGATGATTAACAGAAGAGGAGGAGGGTATTGCTTAAACTAGCAGACCTAATTGAGGAAAATGGCGAAGAATTAGCAGCTTTAGATACACTAAACGCAGGGAAACTGTTTAGTGAAGGGAAATATGCAGATATTGTTAGAAATGCACAAATGAAATAGACATATTTCATATAATCTAACCTCAATAGCGGAAGCATAGGATCAAGCATACTTCCAGCCATAGTTGATACCTCCATTAGATTGCTGGAAGAACAGTAAAGAGCTGTTTTTGTCTACCACTTGGTCTCCTATTCTACTAGATGGTGTAGTCACAAATCACAGGAGCAGTGGGAGGACCATACACACATATATAACCTACGTGCCATCATTATAGGTTAAGTAACGGAAACCGTTACTTCCGTTTCAAACCACAACATTATGGCCATAAATGGCCTATTAACTTGCACCACTTAATGGTGACATAATGTAAATGTTACATTCTCCCACTTGGTGCAAGTGTTAACTCAAAGAAGCAAAAAACATGAACCATAGAGATAGTTCCTCTTAATGAGAGTAGTATCCACTTATGGTTACAATGTAACTTCTTCTCTAAGTACCTTATGTGGTATAAAACTTAATGAATAAACCTTATGTTCATTCTTGATTATAATTAGTTATCAAAAACTAATTATTGCCGCAATGGCTAAATTTGGCCTAATAAACTTGCACAACTTCATTTGTACAATATTAATGGAAAATGTTTCAATTTTCCACTTGGTGCGGGCAAGTATTGGCATAACCTTTGTTGAAGATCAAAAAACATGAATCATAGTGGCATGTCCTCTAAATTAAAAGGTGAGTAATACCATCTATGCATCACATGCATTTTGATTTCCAACTCAGGTCATTTATGAATAAACCCTACGTTTATTCTTGGTCCAACCTTATGGATGTTTCTTGAATAAATATGCGCATAACCATAGGAGAAACCATCCAAATTACATAGAGGTGACAACATAAATGTACGTATAACATTAGTCACATAATAAGTTCCATGTACCCTCTATGATCCCTAAAATTCTTATAAGCATGCATTAAGTAGGGATCTGAAACTATTAGCAAAAATGCTAATATATCGCACGACTAACTCATTATCTTTAATATTATCGCTGACAGCTAAGTTTTCAGAGTCGACACGTCTGCCACTCCTACTCTCATTAATCTTAGCCAAAGATAATAATTGAGTAGTCCATATTCCAACGACTTAGATAACAAATTCATGAGTCTAAACCCACAAACGGAACTTTAAACATACACCTTATAAATGATCTCCAAAAAAAAGGAAGCCCAACTTTCATGTCATAGAGCAATAATGAGGATTTTATCAATGTAACTTTATGAAACAACAAAATATTGTATCATCATAAAAACAAAAAACCCTCAAGATTCATCTATATGAACCAACATCATGAGTCTTTGCATGCTTTATGTCTCTCAACATTAAATCTTGAACCTTTTAAATCTTAATGGCCCAGGATCAATTTGATGAGACGAAAGACTCCAATAAATGCTAAAGAATCTAACTCGTGATAGTTCACCATAAACTTAATGTCATTGTTATAATAAAAACTATTAATGTTGTTACAACATTTTCAGAAATATGTTGCACAACTTGTAGCTAGTTCAACAAATTGAACTATTGATTTTATAATAACAAGGCAAGGTGTCTTATCCTTGAAGTGGAGCAATCTTGAAGTGAGACATCTTTAATGATCTTTCCAAATGATCACTCCCACTGATGAAATGGGACATCTTATTGATCGTTTAAATGATCACTCTCACTGATCAAACCATTACTCCCACTAATAAAGTTATTCTTGAGCATAGATGATATACACACTAATGATCCTCAAGTCCAACTAATTTAACAAGGATTATAATTCCCCACCATAGTTGGACATGTTAAATATGTACATGTAACAGACACAATTTCCAACTATTTAAACAAATTAAATTGCTTTAGTTGAAATTTGGCTAGATATGTACAATTCCAATATAAGGATCCAAAAGTATATCATGTCCAAATTCAAAAGCTCTATTGTGATTGGGCTGAAAAAACGAAGTAAGCCACATACAGTAACAATTTCAAGTTACTAAAGTTTTGGAGTTTAACAAAATACATGTGTTGCCAATGCAACCCATGTGACATAGAATTATAACTAGCCTTAAAGTTATAAATTCTAAAATTGGTATGATAAAATTTTATCTTGATCGTCAATTTAAACAGAAGAATCCAGTGACATAAAACTTGCCTGTAGGCTAAAGATTTATTCAGTTAGACTCAACTGAGACTTTATGGTAATCAAATAGAAGAATCTAGTGACACAAAACTTGCCTGTGGGCTAAAGTTTTGTTCGATTAGACTCAACTAAAACTTTATGATAAAATTATTATCAAAGGGGATAGAAGAATCTAGTGACATAAAACTTGCCTGTGGGCTGAAGTTTTATTCAATTAGATTCATCTACAACTTTATGATAAAACTATCAAACCATGTTCCTTTTCTTAACCCGGGGTAAATTAAGAAATATGATTTAATATTTTATCTTGACTATTTACATTAATATAATAAAATTCCTGTGGGTAGATTTTATTATACTTTATGTAATTAGTCACAAAGTGATCAAAATAACTTAATAATTTCAGTTATGAAATTGTATCGATCACTTGATATTTGTACACAAAAGAATATTAATGTACCAAGCTATTAATCCAAATTTCTTCCATACATAAAAAATACACATAAAAGAAACTAGACTAATACCACAAAATGTACACATAAAAATACTTTTGAATATGTACATATATCATAACTTTATGATAGAAGATGTCAATTTATTTATATTAAAACCATATGTTAAATAAATTTACCTTCCTATCTATAATGATAAAACTCATCAAAACTATATTCCGATGCATAATTGCCTGTGGGCTAAATTATGATCATAGTTTGGTGTTTTTACCCTAATTAATTATATAAACATAACAAAATTGCCTGTGGGCTAAATTTTATTATATCATATAATTAATCACAATCAATACGTCTACTGTATGTGATCTCACAAAATTTCAATTAATCAAAGATACCGTGGCTATTACTTAATTAATCAAAATTATAAGATCACTAGACAATTTTCTTAATATCTTAGGCATCAACTTTAAAGCCTAAAAACAATTATGCAACAATATGATAAACAATCCCAAGTGTACTCCCAGGAAAGTTGGTTGGGACGGAGCCTCATTAAAAATAACCAACTCCTTAGACAGAGTAATGTTTCAAGGGAAGTAGTATCACATTGGCCCCTTCCCGAGAAACTTTTCACCGGTTCATGTTTTCTCACACTAAAGGCATAATTGACGAGCAATCTTTCCAAATCTTTAATAGTTCGCCTATGGAAAGACTTTTAATCTCAAGTGAACATTCTAAATGGTCTAAATGTGCTTAAACATAATGCACTACCGTTTATTATTCCACACACAAGGTTCACCTTAACAACGAATTATTATAATTCCTAACTTATGCAATTCCAAAGGCATAATCAAATTCACATAACTAGAAAATATAATGTTATGCTAGTGAACAATTATATGTGAAATTCAATATGCTCATATCCAAATAAATTGTACATCATAATAACAATTTAAAATGAGCTATAAAATTATTATTCAAATAACAACATAAATCCAAAACTTGAAGGATTATAAAATTTGAATAAGAATTTATAATAATCATATACTTTTCAATTATTGAAAAGTTTTAACTTGTAGGCCCAAAACGAAAGTGATTCAATGCATATAGTAAAGTTTATGAGGACTAGCTTAAAATTGTAAATTCTAACCATATCAAAACCATATGATATGTTGACATTTACAAAATAAATTCTCACAAACTAAATTGCATAATTTAAACCATAATATTATGCACTTAATTTAATTATATGCGTAAAACAAACTCAAAAATATGAATATAAAATCAAATATTCATACTCAATCAAAGTGGGCATCACAATCCAAAAACAATAATGATAATATAACAATGTCACGACATATTAATTCTTCAGTTCAATAACGATAATCGTTATTACTATAATAACAATTACGTGACAGTAATAACTGAACAATCAATTTCCTCAATCGTAACCCCTGACATTTAATAGCAATAAAAATGTTACAAAATATTATCATTATTAACACATATGATTTGTATCAAGAATGAAGTGATTTCAAATCATACTATCAAAAATCCAAAACAAATGATGATAGTAACGGCACAAAACATTGATCCATCGATTCAAAAACCAATAATCGTTATTACTATAATAATTCTAATAATTATTACATAACCGTAATAACGGAACAATCAATTTTCTTAATTGTAACCGAACAACATTTAATTATAACAATGATAATCATCATTATTATTAAATGTTACATAATATCATCATTATCAACATAAAAATTTTGGACAAGGAAATTCAAATGAATTTCAAAATATGATTCTTAACATCATAATCCAAATTATTATGACAATAATAAAATATTATTCAATTGTCATAACCATATGCTTTTCCAAAAATGTGATTCAAAATCATACTCCTTAAAAATTGTCAAATTATGACAAAATTGCAAGAAATTCATAACTACAATAAATAGCCATAATGATCACATGACATATATTATAAGTTATAACAATTAGGAGATTTAAAATTGGAAAAACAATCACCAAAACCGCAAGCCTTTAGAAAAGTTTCTTTCGGATAATTTTTACAACTTAATAAAATTAAAATCCGAAAATTATTAGTTGAAAAAATATAATAACCAACATTTTTCAACTGTAATGAGACCAGATAAAGGCATAAACAAAAGCAGTTTAAAGACAAAATATTATTACCATTATAATAACAAAATTTACTCAAAACTAATGGCTTTCAATTAAATCGAAACATGCCAATATTGAGCTGAATTACCAGTTAATAATTGTAACAAATTATGGTAATAAAAACAACTCTTATACAACATATCAAATGCAGGTCCAACTCCAGCCACAATTCGAAAGCCAAAAATTGTATACATATAAAGGCTCAATTGGACTAAACTTTATTACCATATTAGCAACGAAAAATGAAAGATAATGCATGCCATTAATGAAATGACTAATCTTGAGCATTTTTAAAAAAGGTAATTACTTAGAAAATATGATAATTAAGTATTAAGCATTGAAATCTAATTTATGATTGAAATACAAGTTCCGTTACACAAGCTAGCCATAAAAAACGCGTGGAAATTAAAAGGGAAGTATTAAAACAAACCTTAATTGCATATGTCTCTTCAGCGTTGATGACGTTGCCCCATCGGAAGACTACAGCGGCCACCGGACGAACGCAACGGCCGTCGCATTCTCCCTTCGCTGTTGCTTGGACAACGATGTTCAGCCGAAACTCTCAAACCGAACCGATGTCGGTGACCAAATCGCAGCATTTTAGCGCTGCCCGCCTTCAACCATGGATGCCGGATTGCAGGTTTAGCGAAGCCATGATGGCCTAACTGCGATCAACCCGCCGTCATGCCAGAGGTCAAATCGAAGCCTCCTTATGCCAACCAAAGCCACACACCCCATAGTGTTGTCCTCTCAGCGGCAAAGCTCCATACAAGACCGTTGCACCATTTTCTTCATCCATGGACGGCGGGTCACCTTCCATCTGTTGCCAACCGCCGGAACTCCGATTCGTCGCAACCCCAGGTGAACTACAGTGGCGAAGAATGCCTCACCTGTCCAGGCCTTATGAAGGTTCCAGGGACTTCAAAATTCGACATTATAGACGGTGGCCATTGTTCCGCTGTCTCAGTTCTCCGGCCACAACCACCCCACGATGCTCATACCCTCGACAGATGCTCACCGGAAAACGAAAACAACAACAATTCCAGGCAAGAGCAGTAACAAAACCAGGTATATTATTATAATAATATTTTTGTTCCAGCATATGCACAGTAATATACTTGTAAGGCAAAATCACTCTTAAAAGGCCACAAATTATGTATATGTATGTGATTTGCAAAAGTAATGCATGAACACAACAAAGCGGTGGAGTTGTCAAGGCGCTGATTTGGTAATCCAAGCGCCTGGGTTCAAATCTTTGGATTTGGATGCTGCTAACTACAGAATTCGTTCAAAAAAATATACACTGAAATTGCTACAATTCCACTGGCAACAAAAACCTATATATTTTATACAAAATATGTTTATGTAATTTAATCAACTAGGCAGAGATTATACTGGCTCTGATACCAAATGTTAGAAATGCACAAATGAAATAGACATATTTCATATAATCTAACCTCAATAGCGGAAGCATAGGATCAAGCATACCTCCAGCCATAGTTGATACCTCCATTGGATTGCTTGAAGAACAGTAAAGAGCTGTTTTTGTCTACCACTTGGTCTCCTATTCTACTAGATGGTGTAGTCACAAATCACAGGAGCAGTGGGAGGACCATACACACATATATAACCTACGTGCCATCATTATAGGTTAAGTAACGGAAACCGTTACTTCCGTTTCAAACCACAACATTATGGCCATAAATGGCCTATTAACTTGCACCACTTAATGGTGACATAATGTAAATGTTACAGATATACCTTCAACAGCAGGGTATTTTCGTTACTACGCTGGTGCAGCAGACAAAATCCATGGCACCACTCTCAAGAGCTCGAGTGAGCTCCAAGCATACACGTTGTGCGAACCGATAGGTGTGGTAGGACTCATAATTCTCTGGAATTATCCGGCACAAATATTTGGGTTTAAGGTTGCCGCCGCATTAGCAGCTGGTTGTACTGTGATTGTCAAGCCTGCTGAACAGACTCCCCTTTCTGCTCTCTTTTATGCTCATTTGGCCAAGCTGGTAAGCTTAGCTTGATTGTAATTTCCTTTCTTGGTGTTTTCTTTTTTACCCTTAATTAAAGACTGTTAATTTTCTCAATCTACAAACAGGCAGGAGTCCCTGATGGAGTGGTGAATGTGATTACAGGATTTGGATCTACTGTTGGTGCTGCCATTAGCTCTCACATGGACATTGATAAGGTAATCTTAGCTTCCTTAATACACAATAATATTCCCAATGAAAGAGAAATAATGTCTGAAACAGATGGATTGTCTCATGATTTCCTTGATCTCAGGTTAGTTTTACAGGGTCGACAGAAGTAGGGCGTGAGATAATGCAGGCTGCAGCAACTAGCAATCTAAAACCCGTATCACTAGAGTTGGGAGGCAAGTCTCCTTTCATAGTCTTTGATGATGTAGATGTTGACAAGGTTTCGGATCTTGGTTTAGCAGGAGTCACATATAATAAGGTAATCTCCATTTATCCCAGGTTTCCTTTCCTCAACTCGATCTTAACATGATCGATATGGGGTTTTAATTTGGCATTTTGAATTGGCAGGGTGAAGTATGTGTGGCTGGCTCACGAGTGTTTGTCCAAGAAGGAATTTATGACAAGTTTGTTGAGAAAGTGGTCGCGAAGGCGAAAGCAAAGGTGGTTGGTGACCCTTTTGATCCAAATGTTCAACAGGGACCCCAAGTATGAGTTTGCTTAGCTTCAAACAAGCCCTATATATGACCAGTATGCTTTAACATATACATGTCTATTTGATTTGATGCATTTAGGCTAGCAAAAAACAGTATGAGAAGATACTTTCATATATAGAGCATGGGAAGAAGGAGGGTGCTACATTGCTAACTGGTGGTAAGCCACTGGACAGAAAAGGCTATTTCATCCAGCCAACTATATTTACAGATGTCACGGTATAAACCCTCAATCATAAAAAGATGGATGGAGTTAAAATCTTCAATACAGAATGCAAAACATTCTATATATGCTTTTGTTGCCTCATGCAGGATGACATGCTAATTGCAAAAGAAGAAATTTTTGGACCTGTTATGCCTATACTCAAATTCAAGTAGGCTCAATCAATCTATCTCATACTATTAACAATCCCAGATGGAGCAACTCCAACCAAGTTGATTATACTGTTGACTTCACTTAGTAATCACAAAGTTCAACTCTCAACCAGAGCCGCTTATTAACCTTTTTTATTTGAGTTTGTCAATTTAGACCATCTAGACTAGTCTGGTTTACCTCCTTGTGATCTTTTGCTGTTTAGAATCACAAAGCAAGATTTATCTCTGGTAACCTTAAGAAAAAAGTGTTACATTTGTTACATTTTTTGTGAGATGATGCAGGACAGTGGAGGAGGTGATAAAGAGGGCTAATGACACAAAGTATGGACTAGTAGCAGGAATTATGACGAATGACTGGAACATTGCTAACACAGTTTCAAGATCAATAAAAGCAGGCAGTATTTGGATCAACTGTTATATGAATATTGAGGCAGACTGCCCTTTTGGAGGGTATAAAATGAGTGGGTTTGATACAGATTTGGGGATGGAAGGCCTTTACAAGTATCTTCAACTTAAATCTGTTGCCACCCCTGTTTTTAATTCTCCATGGCTCTAAATATTATGCATCACCTCATTATTTTGTATACAAAATAAATGATGATGATGCTAACAGAAAATTATGTACTCTGCAATAGTTACTTACTGTAATAAAATGGTATCTTTCACTTATGAAAAAAACATAATTATTATTTCTCAGTAATCCATGATTATACATACACAACAGAACATAACAGATAACACTTTTTTTCTTTTCATTTATGCTTTCCTCTTAGCTTGACGCCCAAGACTTTCTCCATTTTAGCCAACACGGCATGGTTAGGCACCGCCTTGCCGCTCTCGTACTCCTGAACCACCTGAGTTCGCTCGTTGATCTGCTTCGCCAGATCTGCTTGGCTCATCTTCTTCTCGATCCTTGCCTTCTGTATTGCCTGTCTCACCTCCGCCGGAACTCTGTCCAGCGCGGCCGGCTCCGCCGCCTCGTCCAGCTTCCTCGCGTTGACGGCCGTGGCGGGAGCCTTCTTGTTGGAACCGGCGTCGAATTTCTTCACGGTTTGGACCTGAGCTCCCATCCTCAGCGCCTGGTTCACCGCCTTTGGGTCCCGGAGTTGAGATGCCTTGGGGTTTTGCTTACGGAGCACCACCGGCTCCCAGTCCTGCGTCATCCCTCCCGTCGGTCGGCTCGGCATCTTACTTTCGTAGATCGATCAACACAAAGTCTGAAGAGAAACTGAGAAATGGAGACGAAGATGCTAAGCTAGTGGATGAAAATTAATGGAGGAAGAAATGAGTATATATAGGAGTTGGACGGTCTGGAAGTAGGGATGTCAACGGGCGGGGTGGGGGCGGAGGACATACCCCCATCCCCGTCCCCGACTTTCTTCCCATTCTCCATCCCCATCCCCATCTCCGCCGGGGAATGAAAAATTCCCCCCATTCTCATCCTCATTGGAATTATTCGGGGACGGGAATCCCCACCCTGTTAACAAGTTATAAAAAAAAATAAAAATTAAACATTAAAAAACATTTAAATAAATAACGCATATATATTCATCCCCAACTCAAAGTTGTATTCAATATTTTACAATTAAACATTTTATTTAAATATGCATGACATACAATGACAAGAATACTTCTAAAATTATATATATTGTATATAAAGTACTACATTTGTGTGTTGTGTGGCAATATATATATATATATATATATATATATATATATATATATATATATATATATATATATATATATATATATATATATATATATATATATATATATATATCGGGGACGGGGCGGGGCGGGGAGAGTACTCCCATCCCCGCCCCCGTCCCCAGCGGAGAATTCAAAATTGTCCCCATCCCCATCCCCATCCCCGATCCCCTATTTCTGTCCTCATCCCCGTCCCCGTAGGGGCGGGTTCAATTGACATCCCTATCTGGAAGGTTCCAATATTCTAAAACGGAAATTGAAGTGATGGGTAGTCTCTGGAAGATTCGAGGTCGTATTTGCTGCGGAGATATAGCTTGTTCTCCAAGACTCCAAGATCGGTGATCTCGCTACGGTTCCAAAATCCAAAATGTTTTCATTCTTCCAAAAAGGTTGAACCCAACCCAAAAGGATTCAAAATTCTTTTTATGATCCAACAATTGACGGTTAGTTTGGAAATCTGAAATTTATTCTTTTCATTTTTTCATATATATATATATATATATATATATATATATATATATATATAGTGAGTCACAATAAAAAATGTGTAGATTTAATAAAGGTGAACAAAATTATGTATATTTAAAATTCTAAATAATTTTGTGAAAAGTACTAACGTCATTATTTTTTTAAAATGTTAAAAAAAATGTAAAAAAAAAAAAAAAAAAAAACTTTCTTTTCACTCCAAATTGTTAAAGTTAATAAGAAGGTAATGATATTGTCTTCTTTTTACTTTCAATTTGTAAGAGTACTATATATTATGAAGTTAAGCGAAAATTCTAGGTCTCTCGTTTATTTGCGCAGTCACCCTCTTTGAGACTTTCAGAGAATTCTGTTGTTCTCTCTACTCTCTGGTCTGAGACTCTTCTCTCAGTTCTTTGAGTTCTCTCATCTCTCACTCTCTCAGATTATTCTCTCATTCTCTCTTCTGTTCTTCTCTGAGTCCTAATAGTCTCCGATTGAAGTTATTCGTCTTTGGTGAAAGCCTTAGCCCGGTAGTCCCTGAATCCGTTACCGTGAGAGTGAGACGCAAAGACGGAGACCTGACCTGTGGTCTATGGACTCTGGTGACCTGGGATTGTAGTTTACTGGTTAGGAATCGAAACCCTTTATTCTCGGGGGATTATTTTGGAGAAACAAAGTAATTGCTAAACTAATATTATAGTTTTACTTTTTTGTTATTCTATGATAGTGTGAAATGATTATTGTTAATGAGTTAGCTTTTAGGTTTGTTGGGGGTCAAGGTTTTAGGAAATTTGTTATTGTTTTCTGTTTTATGTTTAAAATTTATTCAAGACGGATAGTGAGTAGAGATATTCTGAAAACTTATTATGGTGAGAGGATTAATTTGAGGAATTTCGTTAAGACTAGCTGCCAAAGGGTTAGTATCACTACTCATACTTGGACCTCTGTACAAAGGATCATGTGCATAACTGCACATTTTATAGACATTAAGTGGAAGCTAAAAAAAATAAAAAATAATAAAAATTCCTTTGTCCCCATTTCTTCACACAAGGGGGAATATATAGCAAATGTACTAGAAAGTTGCCTACTAGAGTGGGGGCTGAAGTCTGTTTTTTCTGTGACAGTTGATAATGCTTCAAGCAATGATATATCATAGGTTTTTTCAAAAAGAGAATGATGTCTTTGGGTTCTTCTGCTATAAGGTGTAAGTATTTGCATATGCGATACATTGCTCACATCCTTAATTTGGTGGTGCAAGATAGATCAAGGGAATTTGATAAGGCTGTTAAAAATGTTAGGGATTGTGTATAGTATATGAGAAGCTCCCCTGCTACGCTCCAAAAAATTTAGAGACCTTGTTGACTTAATTGGGGTGGAAGCAAGAAACTCATTGGTTCTTAATGTTCCTACAAGGTGGAACTCAACATATATGATGCTTCATACTGCTTTGCTCTATCAAAAAGTTTTTGAAGTTTATGAAGATCATGACCCTTCTTTTATTTTTGATTTGGGTGGGAGTGGGAATATTTTTTTTTTCAAGGTTGAAGTTGTCAAACCATATTTTATTAGTTTGCTTATAAAGATTGCAGAGTGACACAACTTCTTGATCTTTGGAGATGGAATGTACTGAAAATTGAGCTGGAATAATGGCTGCACCACCTTCTTCTGAAATTTGTTTACTTGTTTTTCTCTTTTAATTTATATATATGATTTGAAATTATGACATCATATTTAAAGAAAATTTGGAAGTAAGCAGTAAAAAAATATATTATTTACATAATTGTTGAATTTGTAATAGTCCAATTGCACAATGTATAAAAGTTCAGTAATCTATTTGACACTTTTTTCAATTATATATGTGCAAGTGCTGAATTGACTCAATTACATGCCACATTAAAAATTGATCCTACTATAAATAAAAGCCAGTTCGAGTGTTTAGCATAAACCTGACCTTAGCTCAGTTGGTAGAGCGGAGGACTGTAGTGAGTTCTGTAATCCTTAGGTCACTGGTTCAAATCTGGCAAGTCGGATTTTCTTTTTGTCTATATTTTCGTTCATCCTTCTACACACCCAAAAAACAGAAATCGCCGTTGCCGGGGATCAAACCCGGGTCACCTACGTGACAGGCGGGAATACTCACCACTATACTACAACGACCTTTGCTCTTGCTGTTAAAAATTAAACGTGTTATTGTATAATCACATCCGGCATCATTAAGACATTAACCTGACCCACACAGAATACTAAATACTTGAAATGAGATTATTTGGGAGAAATAATCCCAAATAATCTATTTGAAATGTGGACAAAATACTGTGTCCATTATATGGGTGGGATGGAGGGGCTGCCTACTATAAATAGCAGCTCCCAACATCGTTTCAAAACACACCTTGAATTCGAGTCATTTAATATATTCTCCTTCTTCCTTCTTTCGTCTGAGCAATAGTGAGGTTCGTGATAAATACAATTTTTGTACTTTATTTTATAACGTTTAATGTAATAATTGTTATAATTTAGTAATGTTTTTTACAATGTTTTATTGAATAATCGTTATAATTTAATAATGCTTTTCTTTTGAATATTTACGCTTTTTATCTAATATTTATAAGTAGTAATGATATTACGTATATTAATTACTTATAATAATAAAATAATAATAATAATAATAGTTTAGTCAGTATGTAGTATTAATAAATTAATTTGGGTTCTAATTGATTAAGGCTTTAAAATGTGAGAATTAGTTTTGCAGTGCATGTTGATTGTTGAAATTAGTTTTGCAGTGCATGTTGATTGTTGAAATCCATTTTACCGTAGAATTGGAGTTTTAATATGATTAGCGTATTACGAGGACTCCGTCGCAATTGGATCAAGGCAGGGGATTTATTAGCAGAAGCTCCAAACAAAGCACTGAGAAGGAGTTGAATTGGTCTCGCGTCTGTTCCGCATCGAAAGAAATTGTTGTTAATTTTGTGAGGAGTTCCGATCGCTGAGCGCTGAAATCTGATGAGAAGTCTAAACCGTGAGCATTATAAATGAAGGACAGAAGACATCAAGTGGATCGTCAAAAAAATTCATCGGAGCAATTCCGGTCGAATTCCGGCGAGCTGAAATTCTCTTCCGGCGGCAAGTTCTGGGCTCGCAGCTTCTTCTCCAGTCGGTGGCTTCAATTCTATTGGGCAGCAAATTATTTCTCAATAGTGGCATAAGCATTCTTTTCCTTTCTTAATTCTCCTACCTTTTCCCTTTGATATTTGTAATCTGCTGCTACGCATATTTGGGATTATTTGCGATATTTAATTCTTTGAGACTACTGTTATTTCTTGAGCATAATGATTTTTGGCACATACTTGAATTATTGATGTCTTGATTTTAATTTTAATGGCAAGCTAAAGTAGTTTGCGAAAGTAGTAGTGATAATTAATTCATGTTCCTGGCTTTTATTCCACGTTGTTTAGTTTCGTGTTCCTGGATAGTCTATTATCTTTCTTGTCTTATTTTTCACTGGGTTTCCATTTAGTTTAATCCACGTTAATTGTCGTTTAAACCTATTTGTTGTTTTGCTTTCTGGTTTGATTTCATTGTTTATTTTCTCAGAATTTTATTCATCTTTTACCTTTGACATTTGGTCGTATCTAGTACCTTAAATCATCCCGTTTTTGTTAATTTACTGCAATTAAAACTTTATGTTAAAGTCTCGCTTCACACTCCTTTTAAGTAATTAAATTGCATCATACAATTCCTTGTGGGTTCGACCCTTGCTATTGCACGCTACTACTACAATTGACTCGTGCACTTGCGATGACATATATAAAATTGCCCATCAATTTTTGGCGCCGTTGCCAGGGAAATTGTTTATTTTGCAATTTAATTTCTGCTTGATTTTTTTTCCTATCCCTTCATTATTGTTCTCTTTCATTTTTAATCTTGGATTTTATTTAATTCATTCGTCCATTTACAAATTGTTTTATACTTGTTTTTACTTCCCCACTATTCTCTTTATTTTTCGCATTCCTTTAACTGCTTGATTCTTTAATTCTATCACTTTATTATTATTGTCGTTTGATTAACCTTTTTAATATTGCTATTTATTCAAGTCATTAGTTCATTTAAAGACTGCTTGCTATTTGTTTTTGCTTTCCCTATTCCCGTTGTTTATTTTTTCCTATCTTAATTTCTTTTCCCTTACTTTCGTTTGCTATTTTTTTTCTTCCTTCCTTCCAATTCAATTCTTCCCCTTCCCGAATTCCAAATAATTTGCATTTGGGTTGATCCTACTCAAGTTTGTGTTTTCCCTTTTTCTTAATATTACCTTAAAAACAAAAGAAGTGCTTAATAATTGTTTAATATTCTCCATTTTCCTTTACTCTTTATTGATTATCCTGTTTATTTATTTCTTTACTTATTTGATTTTATTTACTTCTTTATTTATTTATTTTTGTTATTTTGTTTATTTATTTGATGGAGGGTCGTCGTTCTTTCTATCCTAAGTTGTTGCCTTTAGACGATCATATTGATAGGAAAAGAAAGAAATATTACTTTTTGAAAACCCAATTTTTGAACCGCAAGAAATATTACTTTTTGAAAACCCAATTTTTGAACCGCAAGAAGCAACTACACTTCCTCCACCCTATTGGGATTATAATCAAAATGATTTTCAACCAAATCATTCTAATTTTTCTTGGGATGATAATCAACATGATTATCAATCAAGTCATCCTAATTTCTGGGATAATGATCAAAATGATTTTCAACCAACTCCACCCCAACCTGAAAAATCATCTTTGGAGGACTCCTTGAATGATTATATACAGGCTAGCAATAGGCGGCAAGAAGCAAATGATCTACGGTTTCAAAAGCAACAAGAAGAACATGATCAATGGTTCCAAAAGCAAAAAGAAGAACATGATCAATGGTTGCAGATACAACAAGAAGTTTATGAGCCCCAAGAAACAGATGAACAACGATTTGAAGAAAATGAGGCTTGCTTTAAAAGAATAGAAGCACATTTAGAGCAAATCGCTAAATTTGTGCAAGGGCATGTGCCAGGTAAGTTACCAAATCAACCTGAGGATGCTCTGAATGATGAAAAAAATAAGTTAAAAGATAATATCACTTCTGAACAAACTGAAATAATTGGAAAATGGCATAATGTTGTTGATGATATTATTGTAGAAAATGATGAGCTTCAATTGCATAAATCTGATAATCCTTATGTGCCCCCAGTTCCATTTCTAAATAGGCTCAAAAGTTGTGTGCATGAAACGGTAGGTGCAGAACTACAAAACGATTTGTCCCTAATCCCTTTTGATGCTCAAACAGATAAATTTACCAAAAATGTGCTTGCTGAAACTGTTGAGTTTTTAATTTTTACATCTATGCATTTCTCTGATAAATCTAACCAAGTTTTTGCAGTTAAGGGGTTGGATTGTGCAAAGGATGGTAAGTTGGGGTTTGAAAAACTCAAAAAAGAAAATCTTTTGAATGGCGTTGATAAATCGATTTGTTCCTGTTATTCTAAAATTGCAGGGTTAAATGATAATTCCACAAAAACAAAATTTAATAAAGGAGGACTCTCTTTGTCTTCTTTTCTTTCCTCTCACAACATTGGGGACAATGTTGAAAATAAGTGTGGGGAAGGGGTTCTACCCACAAATCATAAAAAATTGAAAAATTTCAAAATTTTTAATTTTCTTATGTTCATTTTCTTAAATCTTTTTATTTTAAAATTCTAGCATTAGTTTGAGCTTTATCCATAAGTCTTTTAAATATTCGGTGATAAAAATAATGTAGGTTTTTGTCAGCTCTTAGTGTGTATATTACTTTTGACTAGTTGTTAATTTCTTTAATTTTATATCTTTGTCAAATCAAAAAAAAAAAAAAAAAAAAAAAAAAAAAAAAAAAAAAAACCAACAAAAAAAATAAATTAATAGAAATTTAAAAATCACAAATACCCTTATGTGTTCTATACAATTTCTTTAGTAGTTTATATGCGTCTTTCACTTAATTTTACCTTTTCAAATTCTTAAATAATTCTTGAGTGCTATAAATTGTGGTGTAATGTGTTGGTTCAAGGATCATCTGCATGGCATAAGTGAGGTGAAAAAAAAAAAGATTTGAAAAATATGAAAAAATAAAAATAAAAATGAGTGTATTATTTACTTATTTATTTTGTTTGCAATAAAGTAAGAGATTCTACTCCGCTGAATCAGCCACCTATACACATGTACCATAAATAAATAAATAAGTGTCGTGGTCTGATTTATGAGTACACACAAAATTGAAAACCCAAACAAGTCTGGCGTAAAATGGCGAGGTTTTTGGGAAAGTTCTCTTTGGAAAAAGTCAAAATAGAAAAAATAATGAGTGAACTTTGGAAAAGACGAGCAATTGCATTTCAATTTTAATAAATGCCTTGATCCTTATTTCCTTCATGTTTTGCACCTGCACAATGATAGAATATTTCTGAATTTGGTTTAGGTTGAATTTGGTGAAATTTCCATATTTTTCTATTGAGTTTTTGTATAGTTCAGATAAGGGGTGTCAGCACACGAGCACAAATTTTATATTTATTTTAGGTGTTAAAGTTTTTAATTTCTAGTGAAATGTTTTATACATACTTTGAGTTGGCACTAACTTTGCATTGGTGGTAATAAATTTGAAAGGCTATTCGGGTAAAGCTTGGTTTAATGTTGGTTTTATTTTTGGTTTTATTTCGAACTTCTTTATCTTTTCCTTTTTAATAATGCCTTTGCTTCAGGACAAGCAAATAAATAAGTGTGGGGAAATTTGATAAATACAATTTTTGTACTTTATTTTATAACGTTTAATGTAATAATTGTTATAATTTAGTAATGTTTTTTACAATGTTTTATTGAATAATCGTTATAATTTAATAATGTTTTTCTTTTGAATATTTACGCTTTTTATCTAATATTTATAAGTAGTAATGATATTACTTATATTAATTACTTATAATAAAATAATAATAATAATAATAATAATAATAGTTTAGTCAGTATGTAGTATTAATAAATTAATTTGGGTTCTAATTGATTAAGGCTTTAAAATGTGAGAATTAGTTTTGCAGTGCATGTTGATTGTTGAAATCCTTTTTACCGTAGAATTGGAGTTTTAATATGATTAGCGTATTACGAGGACTCCGTCGCAATTGGATCAAGGCAGGGGATTTATTAGCAAAAGCTCCAAACAAAGCACTGAGAAGGCGTTGAATTGGTCTCGCGTCTGTTCCGCATCGAAAGAAATTGTTGTTAATTTTGTGAGGAGTTCCGATCGCTGAGCGCTGAAATCTGATGAGAAGTCTAAACCGTGAGCATTATAAATGAAGGACAGAAGACATCAAGTGGATCGTCAAAAAAATTCACCGGAGCAATTCCGGTCGAATTCCGGCGAGCTGAAATTCTCTTCCGGCGGCAAGTTCTGGGCTCGCAGCTTCTTCTCCAGTCGGTGGCTTCAATTCTATTGGGCAGCAAATTATTTCTCAATAGTGGCATAAGCATTCTTTTCCTTTCTTAATTCTCCTACCTTTTCCCTTTGATATTTGTAATCTGCTGCTACGCATATTTGAGATTATTTGCGATATTTAATGCTTTGAGACTACTGTTATTTCTTGAGCATAATGATTTTTGGCACATACTTGAATTATTGATGTCTTGATTTTAATTTTAATGGCAAGCTAAAGTAGTTTGCGAAAGTAGTAGTGATAATTAATTCATGTTCCTGGCTTTTATTCCACGTTGTTTCGTTTCGTGTTCCTGGATAGTCTATTATCTTTCTTGTCTTATTTTTCACTGGGTTTCCATTTAGTTTAATCCACGTTAATTGTCGTTTAAACCTATTTGTTGTTTTGCTTTCTGGTTTGATTTCATTGTTTATTTTCTCAGAATTTTATTCATCTTTTACCTTTGACATTTGGTCGTATCTAGTACCTTAAATCATCCCGTTTTTGTTAATTTACTGCAATTAAAACTTTATGTTAAAGTCTCGCTTCACACTCCTTTTAAGTAATTAAATTGTATCATACAATTCCTTGTGGGTTCGACCCTTGCTATTGCACGCTACTACTACAATTGACTCGTGCACTTGCAAGGACATATATAAAATTGTCCATCAGTTCGCCTACGTGATTGCTAGTGCAAGCTATCTGTAGTAGGTCTGTGTAGCCTGTTGAAAGCGTGCCAGGGTACTAACTGCACCGTTACCAGGCAAATAACGCTTTTAAGGTAGTGTTATTATAACACGGCACAGATTTTCTTTCTACCATACATCCGTAGTGTCCGTGTTTCTTAAAAGGCTTCCAGATCGTGCGTTGACGTTGCTATTTTCCCCAACAGTTAAAAGCGTTATTGTGCAACAGTCAACCTTTAGCATTATGGCACCTTCTGTCATACCGGATCTATCAAAAATCACCGCGCTTGATGGGAAAAATTACAGCAGGTGGGCTCAAAGAATGCTTATTCTTTTTGAACAATTAAAGTTGGTTTACGTGCTATATTCAGTTGCACCTGAACCTTCTCCAACAGTGTTCTCTCCATTTGGTGCTACAAAATGTAATCATGAACCTGATTACACTCCGGGTGAAGAATCGAGAGAAAGCAGTCCTGAAATAGATTACATTCCGGGTCCAGAACCAGGTGTAACTCTGATTCAATTTAGAAATGACAATGCGGCAGCCAGAGGATACCTGCTGTCACAAATGAATGACGATTTGTTCGACATCTATGTCAAACAAGATTCGGCAAAAGTCATTTGGGAATGACTGTCAGAAAAGTACGGTGCCAATGGAACTTTAAGTCAAAGTGTCAGAACCGTCTACAACGAAAGGAGTAGAAAAATAAAGAAGTTTAAAGGAAGGTGTTTTACGTGCAGAAAGCAAGGACACCGAGAACACCAGTGCTACCATCACAAGGGCAAAACTAGCAAAAGTCAATCTGACAGAGCAAGATGAGTATTGAGTCTCTTTAAATAAATAGTTATTTTGAGTAACTATGTTTGCTCTAGTTCTAAGGGTTCGCATGAAGTATGGTTATCGTAGTACATGAATTCTAGTTGAGCTGTCTAGATTTTGATTACTTAGTAGTACTTATTTCTTTAGTATTTTGAATACTAATGACATTGATTGAAATAATTCGTGCATAGATATTGCTCAAACTTTTTACTAAAATTATTTGTATAAAAATAAGAGCATATATCATAGGCTTCAATTGCAATTTAGTGAGAACATGAAAAAGTCATCATTCTTGAACACTCTGTCTAGGAAGATGGTTTTTAAGTAAACTTCGGTTTCACCACTCGACCTGGGAGTTTTTAAGAAGTAGGGTGTTGATCATGCAGGCTAGTTAGAGCGCCACTTGATCTTTACCTGAAATGAGGTTGACTTTCATATGTTGCTAATACAATCAAAGCCTTGCAATAGAAGTTGTTGAAGTACTGCAATATTGATCTGCACCCTATGAATGCTTTATATGAGTTTTAAATTCCTTAAGGGAAGGAAAAAATTGTGCTAGTGGCAACTCTGAAGTCTCATTGTTGAGAGATATTCCGAATAAATATGAACTCGAACATATTCCTTGTGTATGAGATTAATTTCTTATAAGAATATGATGTGAAATTTGTGATTATATTGTTCAACTTCATGTAGCATGTGAACAACATTATTTCTATGGCTTACTAACAATGAGCATTTATATATATATATATATATATATATATATATATATATATATATATATATATATATATATATATATATATATATATATATATATATATATATATATATATATATATATATATATATTATTTAAACTCTTGGTTGAGTCATATTGAAATACCTATAATTCCTAGTTAAAGGGTAATTGTGATCAATTGAGATAACCAAGTTTGTTGAAATATCAACTGTTGAGCATGTATCATGCAGAGTGCGAAGCTTCTATAATGCTCCACAAAGCAAGTCGGCAAAACTCAGTCTACAAAGGAGCTAATGATGGGCACCAAATATCAGTCTGGGTAAGAGATCAAATACATTTGACAAAAATATTTGTAAGTGTTGCTTTGTGGGGTAATAAACTCCATATATTTTCATCAAAAGTTTCTCTGTGGTATTGAGAATAATGATGAAAGAGAATGTGTCATGTTAAACATGAAAATCTCAAGGGATTATTTACGAGTAAACGAAGTACTCGTCAAAGTGCATGTAAGTTTGGCCAAGAGAATCAACTTACTTGAGGGCTAATTATGAGGATTAGTCGTTGACTCATTGGAAGGACTTAAAGTCCAAGTGGTAATGAATTCGTGGTGGATCCCACTTCTGTGGTCAAACGAAACCATGAAAAGAGTTACAAAATAGTACACTAGTTGGTCATTCCGACAGTATGTGTACCTGTGAGGTTGAGCTACAGCTCTTAATGAATTCATAACTCTTTGAGAAAGGGTGGTTTTGTTGAGACAAACTTAATGAATTCACCGCATGTGAGGTTGAGCTACAGCTCTTAATGAATTCATAACTCTTTGAGAAAGGGTGGTTTTGTTGAGACAAACCTAATGAATTCACCGCATAATGACATGAGTACAAAGTGCTCGTGGTGCCCATAGATACTCTGTAGCCAGTCATGGTGGTCTGCGTTGAGGTAGACTTGACAGAGTTGAAGGTCTATCCTAGAATAGACTTAACAGGGGATATCTCAGGGTCAAGAGTATGACCTCACATATTTTAAAGCGACCAAAGCAAATTAAGTGCGTTAAGTTCAAAGTTTGTCTATTCGATGAGTTCAAGATCAAATTCACTCCCGTTTAGAGAAGTACTTAATGTCACTATATGACAGTTCAAGTTTTATACACTGGCATGAAAATTTGTTTTGATCGTTGTCAGGCAATGACAGCATCAGCCTAAGTCCCTTTAATGGTGGGGGATTGTTGGGAGCATTTAAAAGGAAAGGCTTCCTTTTGCCTATCCATGTTGTCCCACATTGGAAGTTTAGCCTCTTATACTCAATTGGGATGGTCTATGTTGAGATAGACCTAAAGAGATCCCTAACTTGAGTGGAAAAGGGCTACCATGGTCTATGTTGAGATAGACCTAAAGAGACCCCTAACTTGAGTAGAAAAGGGCTAACCGCCTCTTATGAAAGATAATGGGGTTATCCCAAGAAGCTGAGTGGCTAAGAAACATGGTGATAACCGTGTAATTGTGGGGGTGTCCAACACCTTCCTTCATTGTGATTCACAAACTGTCGTTTGCATTGCAAATAACAGCCTATGATAGAAAGAAAAGACTTACAACTGATTTATGTCTTTAACTACTCTATAAGCCTTTAATGGTGGTCTATACCGAGATAGACCTGATAGAGTTAAAAGTCTGTATTGAGATGGACTTCACAAGACGGAAAAAATCTATAATGTTGTAAGACTCGTCAGAGTTAAAAGTCTATTTTGTGATAGACTTTGACAGGGTAGAAGTCCATATTTGAGACAGACGTAACATTCTTTAATACTAAGAGTGTTCATAAGAAGTCAAAGAGTTTGACTTTTGTAGAACCTGTTTTTTGAGTTGGTGTGTGCATTCGAGTTCAAAATTTATCTAACCGGTGAGTTCAAGATTCACATCACTCCCGGGAAGAAAATTACTCAGTGTCACTATGTGTCAGTTCAAACACTGACATTAAGATCAACTCATTTGTATTGCTCAGACCTTACCCTTTTCCTTTCCTCTTTAAATTTGGGGGGATTGTTGGAAAATTAAAGATGAAAGCCTCCATGTCCACCTCACCCTTTGACTTTGTCATTGGATTGAGAAATGGAAAACCCATGTCATTGCATGGTAGCGCACATTGCGCTCCCTTGTAAGGAGTAGCGCCAAAGGCGCTGAAATGTGGACAAAATACTGTGTCCATTAGCGACAAGAATGTTAACATTTAGCGACGTTTTTTAAACGTCATTAAAAGCAAAAAAACGTCGCCAAATATCTTTACTGACGAAATAAAAACGTCACCCGGACCGTCGGGTTATCGGCGTATGGAAAGGTATTACTGACGACATTAAATTTTCGTCGCAAAATATTACAATTACTGACGTTTTTGCATTGTCTTGATAATGTCATTGAATACACACTTTTTAAAACGAAATATTAACAAAAACGTCGGTAATAGTTTCTGACGAAGTAAAATATTTCGTCAGCAAATGTGTCTTTAGTGACGTTTTTCATACTATTATGCTTGTCATGAATAAATTTAATTGGTGACGAAAAATGAAATGCGTCAATAAAATAACATTTATTGACGATTGTGTACATTATTATGTTGTCATTAAAAAAATTAATTGATGACAAAATAACAATTTGTCAGTAAAAATGACATTTACTGACATTTTTTCATATTCATTTTCATCGCAAAATGTTATATTTGGAGATATTTGTAATTTTTTAAATAATTGATGATAATTTACATATACTTGTATATAAAAAGGTTTACACAACAGTTTAATGTAATTGAAAATAAAATATTTTAACATCAATTAAATGTTCAAAATAGAAGAATATTTTTCATAGTATAATATTGAATTACAAGGATGTAATGTGATACAAATGATTCTTAAATAAGGCCACACTAGACACGGGAATATATATATAATTCTATGCACATAAAGATGGATAATAATTCTCATCTTCATCAAAACTATTGAGGTCGGCAATTTGGAAGTCCTTTGTCTTGGGGAAGAAGGTCTGATTTGATGAATACATCTAGATATGCAATAATTCCCTGCCACTAAAAAACATAAATATTTTCAAGCATGAGTAATAAATTATTAAAAAATATATATTAAACTCAATCAGATAGTTAATTTACATTGCTTTTGTACTTTCTTATGATTACATTTAATAACATAACTGATAGGGAATTTCCCCGAATATACCGTCATACAGGCTACACGCTCTGTACATTTGATCGATATCGGGTTCGGGTCAAATCTCCGGCTCGGGGTTAGGCCTCCACCTATATAATGGGGAGGTCATTTCATTTTCCACAACACACTAAGTCACATGGGGATTCTCTATTTCTTAAGGACATACTCTACACAATCCAGACCAAAGCATTTGGGCTAATTTTCCTCAGAATTATTTCATGCAATCAATTTTCAAATTTCCCTCACAGAATTATTCATGCAATCAATTTTCAAATTTCCTCACAGAATTAGTCATGCAATCAATTTTCAAATTTCCCTTTCTTAAAGACATACTCTACACATTCCAGACCAAAGCATTTGTGCATATACACACTGCTATGCACACGAAATACATAGAAGCAATTAGTTCTATCAATAACTTTTCTTAGCTAATTAATATTTCATTTAGTTGCTTATAACATGTAATCAATTTCCATTTAGCAGTGTACTCCCCAAAATCAAAATATATAACAAAGAAATGATAAATAAAATTCTAAACTTTGGTTATACCTTCAAGTGTTCATATCCACCTTTAGATCATTAACTAAGTTGTTAAAACTTGGTGAATACCCATGAAGTCCTCTACAAGACCAAATCCAAGCTAATTCATGGCAAAATCTCCACATTTAAAAGTATCCAACTTCTGAGTAATGCCTGCAAGGGATGAAACAATTTTAATTCTCTTTGAAACAAAAATTAAGGAATAAAACTTAAAGCAAACCACATAAAAATATCAAAATACCATCAAAAGAAACTTTGCTTTAACGGCAAAAAAATCAGTAGTGCATGTAATGGTTAAAGTCCCTTCGTGCCTTCAAAAGTAGTAGCATAAATAACACTACAATAATTTCATTCGGCCTTCAACTCCAAAAAAAATACACCATTCATAACAAAAACCAAACCAACAAATAAAATGAGTGTGCAAGAATAAGATTTGCAAGTTTCATTCTACTCCAATTTTATAGTAAAAGAAACTGGATATCACACTTTAAACATAGTAATGTACTTTACCTTGTAATTCACAAAAAAATTTCATCCATTGAATTAATTCTGAAAAAAAAACAGGATACAAGGTATTAGATGTATTGTTAAAAATTCAATTCATTAATTATTAAGGATAATTTATGACATATAACTATTAAATATATATCCACATACCACTCTTGGTTAGATCTCTCTGCCGCTAATACAGCAAGTAATTCTTCATATTGTTGAAACCTCATCTTTAAATCAGCAAGTTCTGTCTTCAGTTGAGTTCTCATTCATAGTCGCTTTCATTTGATCCTCAAGATGGGACGTGTTTGCTCGAGTGGATCTAGATGTTTGTGGTTTTGGTCCATTCCCCATTCCTTTGATATATCCTGATCGTGTGCCCATTACATCATCGTAAACTTGATCAACAGTCATTGGATTTTCATTTGATGCTGAAGTCTCAAGCATGGTGATCATCTTTTGCTGAAATATTAGAATGTCTAATTAAACACTAAAATATTAAAGATAATTATGAAAATAAATAGTTAAAATATATTAAACAACAATATTTATGCAATGACACAAATAAGTTTCCTCGGCTTCACGTGTAATCCACTTGTCATTCTTGCAGCGCGTGAATTTAAATAAAGCAATCCTATCAGGCATAAAACCACCTTCTTCCTTTTGTCTCTGTGTAAAATATAGAAATATTATTTTAAAAAGTATAAATATCAATTTAACCATAACTCATAAGTAAAGTTTAAAACATACAAGTTCATTAAACACGGGTACAAATGCAGCAGACCCTTGATTATGTGGAATTTTCTGTTGACTGCGGCACCAAGAATTTATCATGCACTTCACCTACAATATCAATCATCATAACTTAGTTGTTGTATTGAAAATATAAGTGTAAGATAAATTTAATAAAGATTACAAAGAAACTGACCTGCACATTCCCTTTGGACCAATAATCACAGAGTTCGTTCCAATTATCTTCTGTTAGGCCTTTTGGAACATGTAACTTTGCCTCAATTGCTGAGTCATATTTTAGAAACTGCTTGTGCAATTCATGCTTGTAATTCCTATAGCGAACTTTGAAAATATTTTCCACACATTCAAAGATTCGAGAATCTTCTCGAAAATTAACAACATCCAATCTCATCTAAAAAAATCAATGTTTAGAAGCTTAGTTAAGAAATAATATTATAAAGAACTTGTTAATTAATAAAAGCTATGTTTTTCAATAATAGAAATTTTAATAAGAGCTTTGCTAAATACTTACCAGTAATCGTTCCCAAGCACGATTTTTTTCTTCTTCTGTGAATTTAGAATATTTTGTTGGACATGGCATGTAATCTTTAACTATTTGGCTAAGTTCATTAGACAACTTAGCTGATTGAGTTCTATTTAAAGGCCGTCCATGTTCCCGATCAATGATAACTTGCAACTTCTTTCCAGCAACCTCGTTTCTTTTTACCAATCCAATTCCTCTTGTAGGTCCCCTACCACGCTTTTTTGAGGTTGTCCCACCTTCTAAAAGAAAATTGACAAATAAAAATAAGTGTTTATATTATCATGATATATATATATATATATATATATATATATATATATATATATATATATATACACACTGGTTTTCTATGTTATAAAGTAATTTAATTTTTAATTAAATTGTAACCTGCATGTTTGTCTGAAACAGAAGTGGGTATAGCTTGATTCACTTGATTGGTAGATGTGACATTGTTTGTCTCACAGTTTGAGATTGGTATAGAGCCTGTGGACCTCATCACTTCATTGTTCGTGGTAGCTGTGATCCCATTTGTGACTTCAATAGTTGATGAAGACTTAGTACGTTTTTTCACTTGACCAGGTGCCATTTCATAACCTGAAAAGGGAAACAATAATTAAGCCAAAACAATGATTTGCTAATGCTAAAACATTCAGTTTTAAGTAACATACTTTCACAAATAAATTACTCAATAGACTTATGAATCTTCACTCTCATCTGAATCATCATTCATATCTTCTTCAGTACTATCATATTCAATAAGAGTTTCATCTTCATCATCTGATATTATCAAATCATCCACCTCTTTTTCTGTTTCAACCATTGTGGGTTGCACAATAGTAGCTTGTACAATATTTGATTCAACACCTACTCTATGCAGGGATGTAGAAATATCACCAAATACTCCTATTTGCATGTCATTATCGACTACCATCTCATTATCTTGATAAACTACATCATTATCTATCTCATTTTCCTCAAAAATATGCCTATGTTGGAACTGTTGGACAACTCGCCAACTTAATCCTAACTTTGGATCATTCAAGTAGAAAACTTGTTTTGCTTGGAATGCTAAAACATATGGATCATTTTTATACCAAAAGTTTGAAATTTTAATACTAGTGCAACTTCCATCACGTTGAATGTAAGACTTTTTTCCAATATCAAACCAATCACACTTGAAAAGAACAATACGATGATCTTTTATGTATTCCAACTCAATCACTTCATTTAGCACTCCATAAAAATCAATCAATTCATCTCCATGATTTCCTTGCACAACAATTCCACTATTTTGGGTCTTGTGACGGCTATCTCGATCTTTTGTATGGAATCTAACTCCATTGACAATGCAAGCTGTATACTTTCGAGCACACACTTGAGGCCCACAAGCTAATGAGTATAATGCATCCATTGCTTTAGTTGCAGATTCATTATATAATTGTGATACCTAACAGTTTAAATAGAAATTAGTAACATAATGAATACAACATGGTTCAATTAAGTGTTTGCTAGTATAAATAGTGTGTCTCTTGTATACTTACCTTTCCTCTAAACCAAAATGGGAATTCTTTTTTATGCCTCTGATTAACATTATGTAAATTTTCCTTCTCAAGTAAATCAATGTGTTCTCTACAAATGAAGAAAATAGTAAGAAACTAGAAGATAATGAAAGCAGTTTTGTAATTTAAACTTGTTCTGCTTATTTATATCTACAAAGCATACTTACTCCATATATCCTCCAACTTCATCACAGTTACTCAATGCAAACCACTGAATATTATCAAGTTCTTCTTTAGAAAATTTTTCATATTTCCAAGCACCAAAGGGACGAACATTGTGTGAAAAAATTGACAACTCACTAGGTAGTGCCTCCCCATCATTATTTCTATCTTGCTTGTTGAAACGAGTTTCTATTCCATCAAGGTATAAAGAAAGAAACGTTAAGCATTCACTTGCAACATAACCCTCAGCAATTGAACCTTCCGGACGAGCTTTATTTCTCACATAATGTTTAAGAGAGCCCAAGAACCTACAACGTTCATGAAGTTAATTAAAGTATGTAAGTTGAATGTAATTAATACACTTGTTATATTAGACATTACCTTTCAATCATAAACATCCACCTAAATTGAACTGGCCCACCAAGGATAGCCTCTTGTGGAAGGTGAATTGCCAAATGTACCATGACATCAAAGAAGGCCGGTGGATAAATCATCTCCAACTTACAAAGTATGATAACAATATTATTACGCAGTGCCTCCAAATCTGTCAACTTTAAGGTTTTACAACATAATTGCCTAAAGAAATCACCTAACTCAGATAACACAGTGGCAACTTCCTTTCCCAAGCTTCCACGCACTCCAACAGGTAATATTCTTTGTAATAAGACATGAATATTCTTTGTAATAAGACATGACAATCATGACTTTTTAAACCTATCAGTTTTTCATCAGTTGTTACACATCTAGATATATTAGAAGCATAACCATCTGGAAACTTAACAGACTCCAAAAATTCAGCAAATTTCAATCTCTCATTTCTTGTTAGCATGTAACATGGATGTGGAACCTCATATGATCCACCTGCTCTCTTAACCAAATGCAATTCTTTCCTAATATTCATATCCTCTAAATCTTGTCTTGCTTTCACTGTGTCTTTATTTTTACCATCAATATTTAACAAAGTTCCAATGATATTATCACAAATATTTTTCTCAATATGCATAACATCAAGATTGTGCCTCAATTTTAGCTTGCTCCAATAAGGAAGCTTGAAGAAAATACTTTTCTTACTCCAATTAAGCTCTTCAGGATTTCTTTTTCTTTTTCTTATATTTGGATGCTTTCCAAATGGAGTGTCACTTACACTTTCTAGTTGCTTTAACACTTCCTCACCAGATAATTCTAGAGGTGCACCTCGACTCTCCACATGCCCATTAAATTTTTTGCTTCGACGCCATGCATGGTTAGTGGGCAAGAAACGACGATTGCCTAAAAATCCCAACTTACTCCTCAATCTTTGAGAACATGCATCACCGTTGCAATTTGGACATGCCATGTATCCTTTAGTAGACCATCCAGACAAATTTCCATAAGCAGGAAAATCATTTATAGTCCAAAGAATAGAAGCATGCAATTGGAAATTTGTTGAAGAATAAGAATCGTAAGTTGTCACACCTCCTTCCCATAATTCTATAAGATCTTCAATCAATGGTTGCAAATAAACATCAATGTCTCTACCAGGAGCTTTAGGACCAGGTATAAGTAGTGTTAACATAAAAAATGAGTCTTTCATGCACATCCATGGTGGTAAATTATATGGAATTAATATCACTGGCCACATGCTATAAGCATTACTCATATTTCCAAATGGGTTGAATCCGTCAGAAGCTAAGCCAAGCCTAACATTTCTTGCATCATTAGCAAACCATGGAAACTCATTATCAAAATCTTTCCAAGCCTTAGAATCAGCCGGATGACGTAAGTACTCACCATCGTCAATTCGTTTTTCCTTATGCCACCTCATATCATTTGCAATTTTTTTTGACATAAACAATCTTTGAAGCCTAGGTTTTAGAGGAAAGTATCTTAGTATCTTATGAGGAATATTTTTTCCTTTACCATCCTTGACTTTCCATCTAGAAGTACCACATATAGGACAACAATCGGCTGTCTCTAATTCCTTCCAAAATAGCACACAATCATATTTGCATGCATGAATATTTGTGTATCCTAATCCCAAGTTACGAAGCATAGCCTTAGACTCATAGTGAGAATGTGGAAGTGTATTGCCATTAGGTAAGCATTCTTTTAGCAATTCAAGCAGCATGTCAAATGATTTATTGCTCCATTTATTATACACCTTCAAATGAAGCAACTTCACAGTTAATGATAATTTTGAGAATTTAGTGCAGCCGGGATATAATTCTTGCTTTGCTTCTCTCAATATGTTCTCAAAATTATCAACTTCACCACTGTGAGTATTGGGATTTAACTGTGAGGTGGAGTTTACAAAATTTCCGTATTCATTTAAGAACTCATAGACTCCATCTAAGTTTTCATCATCAGAATCATCATACTCAACCTGAGAACCATTATTACTTGGTTCTTGAAAAATCGGTGGCTCTCCATGGAATATCCAACGTGTGTAATCCGTGTCTATTCCATTTTGGCGCAAATGCATATAAACCACGCTTTGATTTAAGGATGTTGTGTTTAGACATTTTTTACATGGGCACCTAATCTCACAATCATGTCCCAAGTGAGATTTCCCACAAATAACATAAAGTTCTTAAGTCGTTCTATATATTCATTAGACCTTTTATTCTGTGTCATCCATGCTTTATCCATATTAAACACAGTACCTATTACAACATATAAGTCGTTATTTATAATGTAAACTAATTTTTTATATGAAAAAATCATTACATACATCGATTCAATATTTTAAGAGATATATATATATATATACATACACAATTTGCATTGAAAAATTAGAATGAACAGATTATAGAACTAAATATTGTTTTAAAATTACTACTTACTTGAAGGGAGGTGCTTTACTGGATTCTTGTTGGAATACTATAGTAGAGCTAAAAAGTGTTGCTTAATCTGAAAAATTAAGATTAGTAAATAATGGATTAAATATTGTTTTGCAGTGTAAAAATATTTTTAGAGATTTCATAGTTATTAAATCTCAAGAAAGGCAATAAGAAATCAATGATATAAATTTGCATCTCATGCTAAGCAATGATCCATTACAACAAGCAACTAAAATCAATTCATGTATTGTCATACTGTATGCTCAAGAACCATGAAACACACATTGTATAGGAAAATTATTTAGACTTAGCCTAGAAGTATACCACATAAATCATTAATCTTTTTAGCCATTTTCTTGATTTTTTTTTAATTTTTTTTTTAGGTTAATAGCCAAAATAGGAAGACTTCACTTACCATTCATACAGATAATGACAATTGGCAGGAATGCAAGCTAAATGAAGCTAGGCTAGAGAAAGTTCAAATGTTTTAAAATATGCTTAGAAATGAAGTCTATCTTAGTATCAATGGAGTTTCTCCAACTCTGGAACACAAGGTATAGCTGACTATAGCATCATCTCCATAGCTGTTGTCAAAAAACTAGGGTGCTTCTGCTACTAAACAAACATCAATCTTTGACAGTTTCCCTTAATATCTTCACATCATTAAAAAAAAAATACAAAGAAAATTAAAAAATCACCACAAAGCAGGCAACTACATTTTTTTTTCTTCTAAGATCTGTTCTTAATACCTCTTAAATTTTATTGGATATATATCATGGTGGATGTGATTAACATAAACTCTGACAAACAAGCATGTTAAGGTGGTACATATAATGACACAACGTCATTGTCAAAACTAAAAAGAAATGCACAAAAGGAAAGAAAAAGCTTTATTACCATGTACTGTCAAAGTAAAGGAAGAGTATTTTTTATTTAGAGGAAGGAGGAGTATTTTTATTCATTCATTAAATTCAAATCCCATCAGAATCATAATACATACAGAGAACCAAAGAAATTGATGAAGGTTAGGGGTAAAATAGAGAAATTACTCATTAGACTCCAAATGATATTTAACTTTTGGAATTCACTATCTTGGACCAATCTATATGGACTATTAGAGTGACCTAGCTAGGTTTGGAATATTCACCTCAACAATATAATCTGATATGATAGTTGATAAGTATTAAGTAGGAGATGAAATATGAGAATAACATAATGAACTCATTGTAATCACAAGGCTCTGTAATTATAAATTAGAAGAGTAACTAACTACCCTATGTGGGCATGTGTATCAGTGTATGCTTTTAAGTTTTAAGATAGCTTGTGAATTGTTTAATTATAATTCATCTGGGAGAAGCTCTAATCTGTCTGACTTAATTGTGTCTTATAATAATCATATTTAAATATTCTTTCTTACTTCAATTACTCAAATAAGTGTGCCATTATTCCTGTAAAGTGCTAAGTATTTCTTTATTAGTATATCATCAAAATCTTCCATCAGGAAATAAGAATCCAACTTCTCAATAACCTCCAAAATTTTGAGTGAATCAGCCATACCCCCCACACCCCTCCAAATCTTTATGATTTTTCTACAACTTCTTTATGACAGGTACAATCAGTAGTAGTAGCACTGCAACATTCCCCTCTCATCTATCTTGTTATTATTATTAAACAACATTAACCTATTGTTATTTTTGTTGCAAATGTTATTATTACAACTACACCTCAAGTCATTTACAAAATATTCCAAAACCAACACCCAAATATATCACAACAAAAACTAGCTACCTCCTCGAGAACCTCCAGAAAGGGTAGCAAACAGCAGCAAATTAAATTTTGCTTCCTAAGCCTTCTTAGAGGCCGGCCTCATTCCCCCTTAGCTTAATAAGCTGAAACCATATATCATCAAAACCCAACATCAACCCCAAACAAAACACCTCAATATCCATCACCAATCAAAACCAACAACCAATCCACATTCAAGTTGGCTACATATTTGCAGAGATTGCAGCAGATGCAACTAGTTGTATCCTACAGCCACCCCAAAATTGCAGCAGTTAATCCTTGCAACATCATTCCCTAAACTCACATAAAAACAACATCTAACCTTACCTCAAAACCACCTGCAAAAACACAAATTCCACCCCCAAATCTGCTACATCATGTAGCCAAAACTACAAGATTCATCAATACCCTAGATTAATATGTTTATTACTAACCCCTCACCTAGGTATGAATAATTCATAATAAATGTAAATATATATATAACAAAAAACAAATCACACCCAAGTTATAAAAAAAAAAAACAAAAAAACAAAAAAAAAAAACAAAATTACAGAGAAATTAGCTATCCTATTCTAACTAATGAGCACCAAAATCATCCAAATAATACCAAAAATAGAGTTTATACATGAATGTTTTGGTGGAGATTAGTTTATTAGGGTTTGAATTTACCTAAACATGATGAATCTTCTCTTGTAAGCTTTTGGGTCCGATCTTTTGGAAGACTTCCACTGGGTTTTGCAGAGATAAAGGTTAGGTATTATATATGATTAAATAGTAAGATTAGAAGTACAGAAAAATCTATTGTAGTGTAGTGAGATGAGGAGAAAACCAGAGACACAGAGTGCCGACGAAGGTGCAGACGATGACCCTGTTGTGGTGGAAACGACGGTGGTGTCACGAAGCGGTGCCGATGAAGGTGCTGCCGAATTTCTGCTCGTTGAAGATGAGACCAGAATACTCTGCTCTATTTTGTAGTGAGAAGTGAAGTACAGCTACACTATGATATTGACATATTGTACTCAGAGAAATAATTTAGACAATTTTTTTTTTAATGCTGAAGAGAGTGTTTTAATGGCGCCAATTGATAATAGCTTTCCCGCAAAATTATTTTCACTTTTCCTGATGTTATGATTTTTAAAATAAGACATTTAAAGACGATTATTATAAAACGTCATTAATTCTATATCTTTACTGACAAAAATATTATATTTCGTCAGTAAATATTATCAAAAAAAATTATTGTCTCTACCAAAATATATAGTGACGTTATTTAATATAACGTCCCAAATTGTTATATTTAGCGACGTTTTTTAGAGCGTCATTAAAATTTTCGTCGGGTAGTGTTATTATAACACGGCACAGATTTTCTTTCTACCATACATCCGTAGTGTCCGTGCTTCTTAAAAGGCTTCCAGATCGTGTGTTGACGTTGCTATTTTCCCCAACATGTTTATGTCTGAGGTTATTATGTTGATCATGCAAATTGGTGTGAGGGACTGACCGCTAAGGTGAAGCTATCTTATCAATGAAGAATTTCAAGAAAACAAAAATTAGTATTGTCACACCCCACTTCTAGGACATGACCCGGCCGTATCGCTACATGAAAACCTGTAACAATACGAAACCTATCCATACATACCTCTCGAAACCTTTATAACAACACTTGAATACATAATAATTCCTCGACCCAATATGACAAAATATAAACAACTAGTTCTTCCCAAAAACTCATCAAAATCACCACTATTAAATATTTACAATCAAGAGTAGTATGTCCAAAATGTATCACAAGCACCAAACCAAGCACAATGTGTTACCAAAGATACAAAGGGTCAAAGGAATATCCAAAATAAACAAAAATCCGTGATACACTCCAAAATTAGGACTAAGTCTCCTAGTTTCAAAAGTCACCTTCGAGACCCCACCACTTGTGTTCGTGCTATTCACATGTCCTTAGCTATTCTGAAACATGAGAAAGATACAAATAATGAGCTAATGCCCAGTAAGTAGTACTCCTCTCAACCCCAGATCAAGTAACCTCAATAGAATATAAAATGCTTTAGAGTAATAAATAGATGTAAAACTCGATCTTTAAACTATATCGAAGTCATAATATACTTCCATCATACTATACACAAGTTCACAAAACTGGAAACTTTAGCTACATGGGCGCCACCATTATTTCATAATACAATACTTTCAAAAGCACAAATCATTCCTTAACATATGACTCATTGACAGCCTAAAGCCACTATTATAACCCGTGGCAAAGGCCATTATCTGCATAATGGTTTAGAATGACTCGACGATTCGGAATGAGTCAGGCTCGACGATTCAGAATGAGCCGGTTGGAACGTTCCAACAAATAATTCAAAAGACTCGACGATTCGAAATGAGTCAAGCTCGACGATTCGGAATGAGCTATTAGGAACGTTCCAAACCGAACAAAACAAACTGTTAGTGTTTTAATTATTCAAAAACCCCAACTTATAATTGGCAATATTATTATGGCATACTAAGATAGGATTAGTTCAGTGTCTGTTTTGTTTCTCAAAGGACTGATTAATCAGATTCAACAACAGAAGGACTGACACTGAAGATCTGTTGTAGGAAGCTATTTTCCTAAATGCTGTACGCGGTTTTACAGAAGTCAGATTTGGAAAGAAGATCAGCGTATCTGCTTTGGAAAGTTATGGACTGAATCCTTAAGATTACATTCTTCAAATATTGTCCTACCATCTACAATCAAAGACATCTATGGAAGGAGTGTTCTTTTGACGGAACTATAAGTATCCTCATTCGAAGAGAATGAGGGTTACGCCTTTGAGAAAGTAGAAAACACTTCACATCAGTTTGATGAGATCAGATCTTTGATAATCATGCCTCTTCTCAATACAACATGTTCATGGTGATTAAGATGACGAACTTGAGAAGAATCACTACTGCTTAAACGAAAGGACACTGTGATCACACTGTTGTGGCAACAACTGTAAAGAGCGTCATTGAAGTGGACTGCATCAGAGTGGGTTCTCCAAGTGAAGGGATTTCATTTGACTTCTGTATGCATAGCTCTCCATCTTCAACAATCCACTAAACCTGTGTAGACTGGGTATGTACCTTGTGTGGGGCACTTGGGTAAGATTATTGTATATCTACCTTTGTACATCGGATTATGATTTAGTGGATTGGACGCCTATGTGATCGTCCCCTAGACGTAGATACACATTGTATCAAACTGGGTAAACATTCTGTGTTGTTGGCTTTGTGGTGTTATCTTTTCTTTAATCTTCACTGTGATTAGTTATTACTGATTGAATTCATCGCTGAATCAGTCAGTCCATTTAGTCAGTTGATTAATCCAATTGATCTAAACAACAAAACTTCGAACTCGATTGTAGGATCTCTGCATGAATCTGTTTTTACTCTTGTCACCGGGGTAAAAGAAGCTAAACGTGTATGGGAAATTCTTGAAACCAGATTTGAGGGAACTAGTGATGTCAAGCAGTCAAAGCTACAAATGGTACTATCAGAATTCGAAGCCCTTAGAATGAATGAAGAGGAAACCATTTCGACCTTTCAAAGTCGGGTTCCGAATCTGATGAATAGAGCCTCAATTCTTGGTGAACCTTTCACTGATGAGAGAGTAGTCAAAAAGATCCTTCGATCTTTGCCTAAATGCTTCCGGATGAAAGTAACTGCTATTCAGGAACACACAGGTTGGGAAAAGAAGACTGTCGGAGAACTTAACACACATATGAACTAGAAGTGCTTGTGGATGACGATCTTGCAAGCAACAGAAAAGGAAAGTCAGTGGCTTTTGTGGCTGAGGCTGATCGAGAATCTGACACAGACGACATAGATGATGAAACCTTGGCTCTTCTAACCAAGAATTTCAAGAAAATATTAAAAGATTTCAACAGAAAGAGTCAAGGTCAGTCCACCAGGACACAATACAAAGGTAACAACTCCTCATATCAGAAAGCCGAAACAACTCCCTTTTCACAGAACAATCAATCTCAGACTGGTCGAACAAGACAGAACAGAAACAATTCCACAGACACAGGGAAGTCCCTCAACCGGTTAGTGCAGTGTAGAGAATGTGAAGGGTATGGTCACATACAGGCTGAATGTGCAACGTATCTCAAGAGAAAAAAGGCTATGTCAGTAGCTACATTAAGCGATGATGAGGATGAAACATCCAATTATCAGTCAGATGATAATGTGGGAAACTTTGTAGCCTTCTTTACAGCTACAGACATTCAGTCAGACGGAAACCAATCAGATAAAGAATCTTACATATCAACTGATGATTTTGAAGAGAGACATACTCAACTTGAAATAGAATTTGCTAAACTTGTTGCAAGCTGGGAACAACTAGTGAAAGTCAATAAAAATCTGAATGACGAGCTGAAGCAAAGGGATGATCTTCTAAGAAAACTGAATACAGACCTTGTCATAAAAGAAGATCTCATCACTCAGATAAGAACCAGAGAAGGAAAACTGATAAAGGAATTGGAGGGTCTGAAGAAAAATATCCAGATGATGGACACCACATCAACCTTAGACAAGATTCTAGACTTTGGCAGAAATCCTAATGATAAAAAAGGTCTAGGATTTGAACGAGATGAATCTTTGAATAATGCACCTATGTTTGTCAAAGAGGGTATGTTTAAGACCACAGCAGTTCACAGCTTTGAACAAGGACAGTCATCTCGGTCAGTGCAAAAAATTGACAAGAGAAGGAGATATGACCAGACTGCAGATACTGACCTTGCCAAAGTAACTCATCAATCTCATTATTCAAGGTTCAAGAATAAGCTTGTCAAAGTTAGACATTACACTCCCATTTGTCACTACTGTCAAACAAAAGGTCATACTCGGCCTGAATGTTATTTTTTCTACAGAGATCAAAGGAAGGAGAAATATCAGAACAAGACTATTACACTGTTTACTAGACAGGTTTGGGTCAGAAAGTCAGACGTTATTTGCTACCCCACTATAGTTCTGACTGCGTCAACTGAAGCTAGATGGTATTTCGACAGTGGTTGTTCCAGACATATAACTGGAAATGTAAAGTGACTGATGGCTGTTCAACCAAGCAGTGGAGCTGTAACATATGGAGATGGACAAAAAGGGAAAATAGTTGGGAAAGGTACCCTGAATGTACCAGGTTTGCCTCAATTAGAAGAAGTTCTGTTAGTTAGTGGGTTGAAAGCTAATCTGATTAGCATCAGTCAGTTGTGTGATCAAAATTGGAATGTGTGCTTCGATCGTAACTGTTGCAGAGTTAGTGACAAAGCAAATCAACTTGTCATGGAAGGAACCCGGTCCTCAGACAATTGTTATGTTTTGGCAAATGAAACTGCATGTCACCTATTCAAATCTGATGAATCAAAACTCTGGCATAGACGACTGGGTCACGTAAACTTCAGAGATATGGATAAACTGATAAAACTGGAAGCTGTGAAAGGTGTACCTAAGATCAGAATAGATCTGGAAAAAGTTTGTGGTGCATGTGCCATTGGGAAACAAATCAGAACTCCGCACAAAGCAGTAAGAGGTATCACCACTGAGAAGTGTCTAGATCTTGTTCACATATACCTCATGTGGCCAACACAGACTGAAAGCATTGGGGGAAAAATAATACATATTTGTGTGTGTAGATGATTTCTCTCGATACAGCTGGGTATACTTTCTAAGAGAAAAATTAGAAGCATTCAAGGCCTTTAAAACTTTGTGCATAAGGATTCAAAAGGAAAAGAATGAATCTATAATAAAAGTTCAGAGACTGAGAAGTGATCATGGAAAAGAATTTGAGAATTCACTATACTCAGATTTCTGCTCCGAGCATGGTATATCACATGAGTTCTCAGCTCCTAGAACTACTCAACAGAATGGTGTAGTGGAAAGAAAGAATCGAACTTTACAAGAAATTGCTAGAGTTATGCTACATGCCTCTCATCTGCCGCAGCGCTTCTGGGTTGAAGCAGTACACACAGCCTGTCATACTGTAAATAGGGTCTATCTTAGACCAGGAACGACCAAAATACCATATGAGATCTGGAAGGGAAAGAAGCCAAACCTGAAGTATTTTCATGTGTTCGGGACAAAGTGTTATGTGCTGGCTGATAGAGAACAAAGAGGGAAGTTTGAACCTAAGAGTGATGAGAGCATCTTCCTTGGATACTCTCCAAACAGTCGTGCCTACAGAGTCTACAACAAGAGAACTCAATCTGTGATGGAATCAGTAAATGTGGTTATAGATGATAGTCCAGAAGAATCAGTAGACACAGCAGTGACAGATTCAGTGACAAAGCTTCCTCTCAGTGAATCAAATACCACTGATAGCAACAGTCAGCCCAAATCACAAGAATCCTCAGATGAAGATCAAGAAAGTTCAGAACAGGAGACAAATCTCATAAATGATACAGGTAAAGACAAACCCACCAGAACTCAGAAAAATCATCCGTCAGACAACATCATTGGAGATCCAACAGATGGGATGAAGACCAGGAGCAGAATAAGAAATAATCTGACAGAAATATCTGGGTCTGCTTGCTATACCTCAAAGATAGAACCCAGGAATGTTAAAGAAGCTTTACAGGATGATCTGCATCAGTTTGAGCGAAATCATGTCTGGGATTTAGTTTCAAGACCTGATGGTGTTAACATAATTGGAACAAAATGGATCTTTAAAAATAAAACTGATGAAGCTGGAAATATAGCAAGGAACAAAGCTCGGTTAGTGGCTCAAGGGTACACTCAGATTGAAGGGATTGACTATGATGAGACATTTGCTCCTGTAGCTAGACTCGAATCAATCAGGATTCTGTTGGCTGTCGCATGTATTATGGGATTCACACTGTTTCAGATGGATGTTAAGACAACATTCCTGAATGGCTATCTGCACGAAGATATCTATGTGGCTCAACCTAAAGGTTTTGAAGATCCAGACCATCCATCATATGTCTACAAGCTTCGAAAAGCTCTCTATGGTCTAAAACAAGCCCCACGAGCATGGTATGAGCGACTGACACAGTATCTGCTTCAACATGGGTATAAACGGGGAAGTGTCGACAAAACCTTGTTTGTAAAGACTACTGGAAGTCATGTAACCATTGCCCAAATCTATGTTAACGACATTGTATTTGGATCAACCTTACAGAGATACACTGATGAGTTGGTAAAAGTCATGAAGGAAGAATTTGAAATGTCCATGGTTGGTCAACTGACATACTTTCTAGGACTACAGGTCAAGCAAAGCTCTGAAGGATACTTTATCTCACAAGAAAAGTATGTTAAGAATCTAGTCAAGAAGTTTGATCTGGAATTATGTAAACCATCCAGGACACCAATATCTACCTCCACAAAAGTATCAAAGGATGAAACTGGTATATCAATGGATAACACAGTCTATCGCAGCTTGATTGGCAGTCTGTTGTATCTAACAGCCAGTCGACCAGACATAATGTTCAGTGTTAGAATCTGTGCAAGATATCAATCTGATCCAAAGGAATCGCACCTGATAGCTGCAAAACGTATTCTGAAATATGTAAAAGGAACGATGCAGTATGGCCTCTGGTACTCCAAGGACAGTGAACTGAGTCTTGTGGCATATTGTGATGCTGATTGGGCAAGAAATATTGATGATCGAAAGAATACATCTGGAGGATGCTTCTTTGTTGGTAAAAACTTGGTATCATGGCTAAGTAAGGAACAAAATTCTATTTCTTTAAGCACTGCAGAAGCAGAATACATAGTTGCTGGTGGATGTTGTACTCAGTTGGTATGGATGAAACAGATGTTGCTGGATTATGGTCTTACTCAAGGAATTATGACATCTATTGTGACAATGTCAGTGCTATTAATATCTCCAAGAATCCAGTTCAACACTCCAGAACGAAGCATATTGATATCAGGCATCATTACATCAGAGACCTGGTTGAATCCAAGGAGATTGAATTGGAATATATTCAAACTGACAAACAACTGGCGGATATTCTGACTAAGCCACTAGACGCAAATCATTTTGAAATTTTCAGGTCTGCTCTGGGAATTTGCAGAATTGACTAATAAAGCAGTTGGTCAGTCAAAGAGGAGTGGAGGTTTGTTTGTACGGGTCAGTATTATGGCTTGACTTCCTTTTAAATATCCTCTCTATTTTTGTTAAGTGGATTCTATAACCTAATGTATCTCAAAGATATCTTAAAGATCTTAATCTTTTTTCGAAATTCAAATTTCCTTGGGTTCCGTTTCCTTCCTAAAAAGAAGTTGTACCGTTGTGTCAATCAATCGCGTCTGCATTCTATTTGACTAGCCTCATTAATTAGGGTTCATCACCCTTAAGTCTATTTGTTATCGGGCCAAGTAGAAAAATATCTACGAGTATCTCAGCACTCAGTCTTCCTCTCTGCTTCCTTGCCTTCCTTGATTTGTCCTTCTTCTCTCACAAAAATCTCCAATGGCGGATCCAGTAAGAAATATCATCATCAAACTCGGAAGCAAGACACATTCTCCAGAAGTGGCGTTTAAGCATATTCAGACTCTATTTGCCATGAAGAAGAAACTCAAGCTTGATCCTCTACTTCGTGATGAGATATTGGTGACTGTTATGACAAACTACCAAGAGTTTTATGCTGATTGGTCTGAAGACGATGCAACTGAACTGCTGATGATGGTTTCTGAAGCCAGTGATGAGGTTTCTCCAATATCTATTCCAGAACCCTCGGATGGAAATCGGGTCGGGGCATTTCTTCGGCATTTTGCACAACGAACCCTAGAATCTGCTGAGGTCTCTCGACGGCAAGCAGAGTCGCAGCCCTTGTATCTCGAAGCTGCTGAAAAAGAGGCAAGACACAGACTGGAGATCCTCCGAAACAGGTCAAACAATTCTGATTCTCCTATTGAAATTTCACCGGATAAACCTGATGATTCTGCTACTCCGTCTTGTGTGCATGTTAATAATGAAAATTTAACTGCTTTGAACTCTGAGAAACCCCCTGTGAATGTTGATCCTTCATCTCTGCCGTTAAGTGAGTCTGATTGTGTGAAAAATGATGCCTTGCATGTGTCTGATGAGAAAGAAAAATCATCTGATGAGCCCAATAATCTGAGTCTAATTGTATTCTCTTCTGATAATATTGTTCTGCCATCTGCTGAGATTGCTGTTGATCCCAAAGAAATTTGCCCTGCTGATGATCCGTCTGATTTACCTGCTAATGTTGAGTATGTTGACCTCTCTAGCCCCAATAAGTCTGAGAAAACAGGTGGAATCCCAGTCTACACTGCCACATCGTTAGGTGAAAGTCTGGAACATGTGCGACATTTTGCTGGACTACCGTCTGCTTTGATTCCTCAACCATATCGAGTGATTCACCCATCTGAACCCTCCAGCGAAGATGATAAGATTCTGGCTGAAGTTTATGGGTCTCAAGCACCTCCATCTGACATTCCAACCATTGAGGCCACTGCTCATCCTGACTCCACAAAATTTAAAATACGAGAGGTTACTAATCTGCTTGATGGCTCTTCTGCTCAAGTATCTGATTCCAGTCATTCTGTGACTCCTGTTCAATCCCCAACCAAAGAAACGAGAAGGTCTAAGAGGAAGAATGTTCCTGTAAAAGTTATTGCGGAGACAGGTGATGACAATGCTGACACAGATCAGCTTGAGAAGAAAAGGAAGTCTAGTGAAACAGTCAAATCTGAATCTAATCCACCTATCCAACAAGTTTTCAAGACTCTACGATCCTCTGTTAAGCAAAAGGGTTCTGTTGCTACTCAACCACATGTTGTCCTCGCATCTTCCACCAGAAAAGTGAAACATGCTACCCGTGCTAGAGGTCGGAGCATTACACCTGAGGTTCAAGCTGCTGAAAGCTCTGACACATCCATTTACAGACCTCAATTTGTTTCTCCTTCTGCTCAAGCCAAGTGGTCCACAATGGTCCGAAGAGAACTGATTGTTCAAAGATCGGTTGATGAAAACCAGATGAACTCCGTCTGTGATGTTCTGTCCTTGCTGAGAGAAGTGGGTCTTCTGAAGACTGTCACTGCCATCTGTCCTTACTCAAAGCTGCTCACCTACGAATTTTACTGTAATCTTAATGAGGAGATGGACAATTTGTCTGGAGAGCATCCACTGCAGATTTTCATTCGAGGGGAATGGTATGTGTTTGGCCCTGACAAGATTAACGAATACTATAGCCTGCAAGGAGTCCAAGAGGAAGCTATTACTGACTGGGATGCAGTGGCCAAAACAGTCACAGGTGGACAAGCTGACAGATGGCGTACTGGTGACAAGGATATTCTACCTAGCTCTCAGCTCACCTCCAAATATGTGATTCTTCATCGTCTTGCTCTGCATAACTGGCTCCCTTCGGCACATTTCCACACTGTCAGCAAGCCACTGGCCAGTCTCTTATTCAGAATTGGAACCAAGATGCCCTTTGATCTTGGGTCGTGGATCTATTCTCATATTCTCACTCTGATTCACCCGAGGGAACAAAAGGTACGACTGCCCTTTCCTAATTTGATCTTTGGAATTCTTACATCACAGGGCCTTGAGTCTATGACGAGTGAGGTAATCAGTCCGACCCTTCTCTACACGGTGGACCGGCGTCTGTTGATTGGAGAACATATATGTGATGTTACGCCGGTGACTGCACCCTCCAATCCTGAGACTGATACAGTGGAGGACATCTCGCCGCATGCACGAGATCTTCAACTCTCTATCCAATTGAAGGCAAGAGTCTCTGAACTCGAGACAGTTCATGGCATAATCGCTAAACAGCTGACAGGGGCTCATACAGAATTAGCCACTGTTCTTCTTTGTTTAAGCCTGACTGAGGTCTCTGCTGCTGCTCCTGTGAAGTCTAACAGTGAGACTCCCTCCAACGCTTGACCTGGCTTTGGCTCTCTTTTGGCAAAAAGGGGGAGTATGAACTTAGGGGGAGTTGTGTGTTTTTGTGTACCTTCTGGCCCTGGCAGGGCGATTGTTTGTGATGGCACCTCCTTTTGAAGAATGTTTTTCTTGACTTTGTTTTGATCCAGCATGACACGTATGCTGTGTTTTTATTTCTGCAATGTAATCAAATGTTGGGTGGTTTTATGTTAGCCTATCTTAGTTATCTCAGTTCTTATGTCTTTCTATATAGTCGAGATGTTTTGCCAAATAATAGCCAAAGGGGGAGTTTGTTAGTGTTTTAATTGTTCAAAAACCCAACTTATAATTGACAATATTATTATGGCATACTAAGATAGGATTAGTTCAGTGTCTGTTTTGTTCCTCAAAGGACTGATTAATCAGATTCAACAACAGAAGGACTGACACTGAAGATCTATTGTAGGAAGCTATTTTCCTAAATGTTGTACGCGGTTTTACAGAAGTCAGATTTGGAAAGAAGATCAGCGTATCTGCTTTGGAAAGGTATGGACCGAATCCTTAAGATTACATTCTTCAAATATCGTCCTACCATCTACAATCAAAGACATCTATGGAAGGAGTGTTCTTTTGACGAAACTATAAGTATCCTCATTCGAAGTGAATGAGGGTTACGCCTTTGAGAAAGAAGAAAACACTTCACATCAGTTTGATGAGATCAGATCTTTGATAATCATGCCTCTTCTCAATACAACATGTTCATGGTGATTAAGATGACGAACTTGAGAAGAATCACTACTGCTTAAACGAAAGGACACTGTGATCACACTGTTGTGGGAACAACTGTAAATAGCATCATTGAAGTGGACTGCATCAGAGTGGGCTCTCCAAGTGAAGGGATTTCATTGGACTTCTGTATGCATAGCTCTCCATCTTCAACAATCCACTAAACCTGTGTAGACTGGGTATGTACCTTGTGTGGGGCACTTGGGTAAGATTTTTGTATATCTACCTTTGTACATCGGATTATGATTTAGTGGATTGGACGCCTATGTGATCGTCCCCCAGACGTAGATACACACTGTATCGAACTGGGTAAACATTATGTGTTGTTGGCTTTGTGGTGTTATCTTTTCTTTAATCTTCACTGTGATTAGTTATTACTGATTGAATTCATCGCTGAATCAGTCAGTCTATTTAGTCAGTTGATTAATCCAGTTAATCTGTTTAAAAAGAGAAAATGTAAAATTACACAAATAACAAAATGTAGGTTACCTCATGAGTTTGACCGAACATTCAAAATAGTTCTGATAATCAAATAGCCCGATGTAGCAAAAATCATTTCTATAAAAATCACATAACAAATTACATAATTTATTGTACAGAGTTTTTCAAGTCACATATTTTCTCAATATACATAATATTTCCAATTATGGATAATAAATTTATCAAACTAAGAATTATGCAAGGTATAAACCCTTCCCAAAATAATAATTTTCTTAGTACATAACTCTTTAAACAAATCGTGGAATAGTTTATTAAACCAAAATAGTTTCAAAAGAGTTGAAGTGGTTTAATTGTAAAGAATTTAAGTTATTAAACATGAAGTTAAGGGTTCAAGTGTTACTCTGAACATAGTAGAAATCATTTTACAAATCTAATATGTACATATGCAATATAACCATACAAATTGCTAAGAGGTGGAATTGAACCCACATCCACCTATTTACACAACAACAGTCCTACCAACCCACCATCTCTACACATGATAACAATTTCAGTACGTAACTTTACTTAACATTCGTTTCCGAACACAGTTCTCACAGAACTAAAAACAATTTCAGTCCAAGCTCTAAAATATATAGCAATTTCAATTTCAGTCCAAGCTCTAAAATATATAGCAATTTCAGTCCAAACTTCAGAAATCATGGCTTAGCATTTTCAGACCCAAAAACATATCATAGCCCAAAATATTTTTAACTCATACTAACCATAAAATGGGTATTCAAAGTAGTAGAGGTTTCAAAATAGGTTATATATATGGGTTTTGCAAAATAAGGAGAGAAGAGTTAACCACTTACCTGAAACACCCAAATCTTAACTATTTAGCTCACCCAAATACTCCTTGTCAAATTTCCTAATATTTTCAATCATCAATCTTAGGGCTCAAATGTTAAACCCAATTAAAAAAGGAGTGAAATATGGAGGTCAAACTTACCTAGAATACTCCAATAACTTGAGACCTAAGCTTGAAGAAGATGAAGATCAAAGCTTCAAGATGTTTCTTTTCCTCTATCTCTCTAGTCCACTCATCTTATCTTCTTTCAAAAGAGATGTTTATCCAAAGACCAAAGTGGTTTCTTAACCTTTAAGGGTAATGAAGGGCAATTTAGTAATTTTATCCAATATTAAACTTGAATAAGCTTTGACTTGTTGACCACATTTAATAAACATAGATATAATTTTATTTCTAAGATAGTGGGTATTACAAGTATGCCTGTGGTTTTTTCCCTAGCAAGATTCATTTTGCATTATGTCAATAACTGGAGTTCAAATAGTGGTTTATATGTTACAGTTTTCTGCCTTGTTGATTTCTTGAATTGAAATGCCAGTACCTCAACTTGGTTAAACAGTCTACCTTTTGAATCATATCATTCACTCAATATGGGGTCGTTTACTTCGTTTCTCTGTCTTTCCTTTTCCAGTTTTCCAGTTTTCCATTTCTCCATTTTTCCAATTTTTCAAGTAATAATAATAATAATAACAATAATAATAATAACAATAATAATAATAACAATAATAATAATAACAATAACAATAATAATAACAATAACAATAATAATAACAATAACAATAACAATAATAAGAACAATAACAATAACAATAATAAGAAGAAGAAGGGACATATACGCTAATATGCTATCTGTCAAAATCGACCCATCGACCTTAAGGAATGACACTGTTCATGCGCGCGCTTTCCTCCATTCTTCCATTTGGAGAACTTCGTTTATCTATTCTCCAAATATAGTGAAAAAGTGGAGAATGGAGATAGAATGTGAATTTGGAGCAAGGATTTTAGTAAACAAGTTTTCCATTCTCTATTTTTTCACTTCTCTAATTCTCCATTTTTTTGGAAAATCTTCCATTTTTCCAAGTTAGTAAACGACCCCATATTTTCCTATCAAATTGGAGGATACCCTTGCATTCTCAAATTATAATTTTCCATCAGTTCTGAACCATTCTCAAATCAGACGCCAATTCCGCCGGAAAACCAGCTACGCCGTCGCTGCTTCGCCTTGCTGCCACCCGCAACTCCAAGTCGCGTCGTCAACGGGAGTTTGAGGAGCAACGTCATCGACTGCATGCTATCATGTTGTTCTGGCTTGTATGGTGAGGAAGAAGACAATCCAAGTAATGAAAGCACAACTTTATCCCTAAAATTAACATCTAAATAACGCTGAGATAACGGAAGGACCAATGGTGGAAAGATTTTGATAGTCAAGTGTCAAATTTGTCCAAATTAAAAGACAAGGACTAAATTTGGAAAATCACTATAGTCGGAGGACCTTTGCTGGAATTAACTCTTATTTCTTCTCATCTTCACAATTTCAACTTTCTCTCCTCTGCAAAATCCATCTTAATTACCTCTTCGTAACATTATTACTGGCTATGGCGGCTTTTGGTGCTATAACCATTTTAATGGACACACTCCATCAACACTTCCTCCAACCCACACCCATTTTCCCTCTTCGCAACAAAACAAAAGTCACTTCTCTTTACAGGATCTTTCTTCTTTCCGCACCTCTCTTGAACAAGATTTCGGTTTTAGGGTGGGCGAGGGCGACTACGATGAAGCAATCAAAGGTTTGGACGCACAAATGAGAGATGTTTGCGTTGAACTAAGGTTCCAAATTGAACACTAATTGAGATTGTTTTACCTGGGGAAATCCATGAAGCTTAGGCTTCACTCTACTCAAAAGCTTCTTCCCATTTTGAATCGAGCAATTAAAGGCATAGAAACTATGTCTATGGATATGAATTGTGTGTTGGATATGCTAAGGAACCACTTCACGCTGCCGGTATCACGCATGCCGCCTCGTATAAATAAAAGGGTCAAATCTTTTTGCACACAGCATCAACGTCTTTTGTATCATAAACAATATTACTATTATGAGCAAGAGAGTGGCGATGAACAAGAAAGCAAGAATGAACAAGAAGCTGGTGATGAACAGGAGAGCAAGCATAAAGAAAGGAGGAATATGTTGTATGAAGCAGAAAGTTTAATCAGGCAAGAATTGAGAGCCCCCTCCTCTTATCTCTATAAATACATGAAACAACGGAAACAGGCTCGACACAGGATTCGTCAGATCTTCACTCTAGGAAATAAGCTCACAACTTACATCAACAAAGAGCTGTTGAAGGTTAGGAATGCATACCACCAATCCAAAAACTCATAAAACAACAATCATGTTTCTCCTACAAGGCCTGATTCGCTGCAACAGCAAGCTTCAAAGTCTACAATCAAAATGGTTGGCTGCGATGATGAGTTCAACACAATAATGGACAACCTGAACCAGCGATCCTCGAAACGAGAAATTTTCTCAATTGTGGGAATGGGCGGCATCGGTAAAACTACCTTAGCTAAAAAAATTTATGAAGATGCTTCATTCATTTCTCGTTTTGATTGTCAAGCTTGGGTTACTATCTCACAGGAGTATAATCCGGGACAAGTGTTCCAAAGCCTACTTCATTCTCTTGCCCCAGCAGGGGTCTATGAAAACAGTGATGAATTGGCTGAGCTAGTATACAAATGTCTCAAGGGTCAAAGGTATCTGATTGTAATAGATGACATATGTGTGAGATCTAAATATACAGAGTATAATCTACGAGAAACTTAACTCGTAGTAGCGGAAGCGGAAGCACGGTAGATCTCCAGCCATGGTTGATATCCTGTTGTGTAGCCACGTGAATGGTAGATCTGCGGAATAGGGTTAGCCGTTTTGTCTCATACTTGACTCAGAACCCTAGATGGTGTACTGGTATTTTCTGAGCAGTATGAGTACCATAACTTTATGCTATATAATGAATATGTCATGTATCCCATCAATACAGGGTTTATATAGGCATATGGTGGAATACAGACTTAACCTAATGTCCAGTCCAACCAATTACTTAATGGGCCTAATCCACCTGCACCACATAAGTAAGACCCATAATATATAATATATATTATACAGGAAAGTCTTACAGTCTCCCACTTGGTGCAAGTAATAACACAATTCTCATCAAAGAACAAAACCCACGAATCATAGTAATATGTCTTCTACTGAATAAGTGAGTAATATCTCCTATGATCACATGCATTTTGATTACCCAACTTGAATCATTTATGAACAAACCTTATGTTTATTCCTGGTACCTTAAATGGATATTTCTCAAAAAAAAACAATATATATATATATATATATATATATATATATATATATATGCGCAACTAAAGAGAGAAAATCATCCAAATTGTACAATAGAGTACACTGTATGATCTCCAAGATCCTTAAAAGCATGCCTTAAGTAGAGATCTTTTAATGTTAGCATAAAGCTAACTATATTCAATGACTTCTTTATAAGTTAACTTTAAGCACTACCTCTAACGGCTAAGAGCTTGGAGTTGACACGTCTGTCACTCCCACTCATCAAAATAGCCAAAAGATAGTCAAGTTATAGAAGCATTCCAATAACTTAGACAATAAATCAAAACTCTAAGTCCATAAATTTGGAATGTTAAACATAGACCATAACCTCCCAAATAATCTCAAGGTCCACCTTAAAATAAATGAACTGAACATTATGAGTCTTACTTTTATGTTTCTCAAAATTGTCTTGAGCCTTACAAACCAAAATGGCCCAGGATCAATTTTGAAGAAACTAAAGACTATTAAATGCTGAAGAATTTATTACTTAACAGTGCACCACAAGTTATATGTTTTATTCTAATAAACTCAATTATTACAACATTTTCATAAATATGTTGCTAAACCAATATGAATTTATATGATCAAATACAATATTAATACTTGTGGAATCTTTTGGACTTATTGTTTGACATACAATCCAATTTAGGAGGTATGAAGCCTATTAAATCCAAAATCTTTAATGGAGTATCTTAATGATCTTTTTCTAAATGATCACTCCCACTGATTATGGAGTATCTTAATGATCCTTTTTTAAATGATCACTCCCACTGATTAAGATATTCTTTAGCAAAATTAATGATATACGTACTCATAATTGATTTGACCAACTAATTAATGAAGATATAATTCCCCACTATTAGTTGGGCATACTAAATAATCAATATATGATTCCAATTATAGTCCAACTAAAGGAATAACTAATAAGGACATAACTCCACACCATAGTTGGACATACTAAATAATAAAACACACTTTCCAAAACCAATTTAGAATTTGGCTCAAAAAGGTACATTTTATTCTTGGAATCCAAAAAGGTATATCATATCACATAACTTACTATAGTTGATCCAAATAACTAAGTAAGCTTCGTGAAACAATTAATACAAGTGGCTAAATTTTGGGAAGTAACTAAATACATGTTTTGCCAATGCAAATCATGAAACTTAGAATTATAATTGAACTAAATTTATAAATTCTAAGAAATTGTAATAAAATTATTATCTAGTGGGTTGATGGATTTATTGACATAAAACTTGCCTGTGGGCTAAAGTTTTAATTCTATTAAATCCAACTAAACCCTTATGATAATAATTTATCTTAATTACTAAATAGAGAGAAGAATCTAGTGACATAAAACTTGCCTGTGGGCTAAAGTTATACTCAATTAGATCCAACTGAAATTTTATGATGAAACAATTATCAAATAAGTTGAAGAATCAAGTGACATAAAACTTGCATGTAGGCTAAAGTTTTACTCAATAAGATTCATTACAACTATTATGATAAAAACTTAAGAAATCATGTTCCTTTCCTTAATCCCTGTGGGTAAATTAAGAAATATGATCTAAAGTTTACATCATAAAATTAAACTTTATGATAGAGATGACAATTATTTACAAATAACAAGTAAATAAAATTGATTTATTTCTATCATCACTGATAAAACTACTAAACTACATTCCGATACATAATTGCCTGTGGGCTAAATTATGACCGTGTAGTCCAGTATTTCATCCTGATTAACTATACAAATATAATGAAATTGTCTGTGGGCTAAATTCCATCATATTACATACAATTAATCACAAATGATATGTCAAAAACTGTGTGATCAAGATAAACTGCTTAATATATAATTTTAACTGATTAAGGATGCTGTGGCTACTCCCCAACTCATTAAAATTATAAGATCACTAGACAATTATCATTGACATATTTATGTAATTTAAACCTTAAACAATTTTAGTAAATTAAAGATGTTGTGGCTACTCTTTAATTAATCTAAAATTGTAATCACTTGGCAAAAGGGGGAATTTAAAGCCTAACAAACAAATTAAACCAACACATGATAATAATTATTAGGTATACTCCCAGGAAAGTTGGTCGAGACGAAGCCCGGTTAAATACCAACTCCTTAGACAGAGTAGCGTCGCAAGGGGACTAGTAGCAACAAGGCTTTTAAGCCAGGGCCATAGAACTAGTATTCCTCCCCAAGAAACTTCCCTAAGTCATGCATTCTCATGTTTGAAGTAAAATCGTTTGGAAGATCTAAAGATTGTAGATTCACATATGGATAAGGCTTTAAATTGATGAACTAAATTAACGGACTAAACGTGCTTAAATTCAGGCACTACCGTAACTAAAGTTTATGCATAAGTCCAACTTAATTAGGAACTAATATAATCACATCCTAAATTTATGCATTTCTAAAGGCATAATAAAAAAAATTGCACAATCTAAAACAGAATATTATGCTTAGGACAAATATGCATAAAAATAAACATTAAACTCATATATTCCAGACAAATTGCATAACCTAAAGCAATTTACAATATGAGATTTCAATAATTTGAAATTTTAAACTGTAAATCCATGACAAAATGTTTTAATTTATAAAGATCAAATTTATGAGAAATAACTGAATTCAAAAATTATAACAATAACAAACCAAAAGTATATATATGTTATCATTTGTAAATCAAAATATCACAAACCCTAATTGCATAATTAAACTTAATATTATGCACTTAATGTGATCAAATGCATAAAACAATATAAAGAGTATGAAAAATACACCAAATATTCATTTATTCATACTTAAACAAATATGGGCAATAACATTTATCATAATTCAAAGACTAATAAATGAATTATGGAATAAATGTACAGTAATGACAATAGTCAGTTGCCTAAAAAAATTTCTTATCTGAAGCATTGCCACATAAACATAATTGGAAACAAATTTAGGATTCCTAAATAAACCATAATAATAATGTTATCATTAAAATATTAATGGTAATAAATAACCTTATAATCACCATTAATATTTGGTAATAACAACCAAAGTATGGTAATATACCTTCTTTAATATTTTCATTTTTCTTAAGGAAATAAAATGTGACAATTTCAAAATTATAGCAATCAAACTATAACTATAGCACTAATTATCAATAAATAATGATAAAAACTTAATGACTAACCTTAATGATGCAAACCGCATCTCCCATAGTGCTAAAATTCTCCCATCTTCATCGTCAGTAGCCTCAATGCAACGTCCAATGGTACGTAACAATAACGACTAAATAGGTAATCTTTCCAAACATAATAGATTACCAAGCAATAATAATTATTATGAAAGGTAATAAACGGTATTAGCGCCTAAATTTAATAACAGTAATTAATAATGCCATTTAGGCAAAATTGAAATTAAGGGGATACCGAATGCCAATCTCATATTACCACATAATAATTAACCAAGACTATAATGTCTTTTAGGGTGATTAAAACTAAGGTAATAATCAAAATGCCAATCTCATATTACCACATAATAATTAACCAAGACTATAATGTCTTTTAGGGTGATTAAAACTAAGGTAATAATCAAATTACCATGTAAAGGCAATATACCAACTATATTGCTTACTATATTATTAAAGAAATTAATATTATTATTAAGGCCCTGAAAACTATTGATATATTAAAAATAGGGAAAATGGCACTTTTTCCCCCTGATTTATATACTTATAGCACTTTTTCTCCCTGAATTATTTAAGTGGCTCTTTTTTCTCCTGAAATGTTAAATGGACATATTTACCCTTAAAATAAATATTTAAAATAAATATTTTATTTATTTTTCTTCTCCAACAAATTATTACTATAATTTGGTTCAAACCAAACCAAAATATTCCAATTACAATTTATAATCAAAACGCGATATTTAGAGTTTATTAAAACGCGATATTTCATTTACAGTTTTTTTTATTCTTAAATTTAATAAATTGAAATCCAAATATTGGGTTCTAGATCAGAATCATAACCGAAAATTTTTAATTCGATTGCTATAGTGTCTGGTTCAGTTCGAACCGAACCGTGGTAATCGCTACATATACGCAATAATTTGTTGGAGAAGTAAAATAAATAAAATGTTTACTTTAAGGGTAGAAATGTCAATTTAATATATTAGGGGGAAAAACCACCATTTTCAAAATAATTGAGGGGGCTAATGTGCTTACATAAATAATTGAGTGGGAAAAAGTGCTATAAATATATAACTTAGGGGGAAAAAGTGCCATTTTCCCTTAAAAATACAATCAACTTAAACAATAGTTATAATTCTTAATGGCCAAAATAACAATTATAATCCTTAAATTCTTAATGGCTCATAAATAGACCCAAAATAATAATTATAGCACTTAACCACTCAAATTAGACTCATAAACTCAATGGTCCAAGTGAGTTATGACATGGATATAAAATGGTCTAGTACTGAAATATATCCAAACGTAATATTATTACCAACCATGAATACCATTAACAAAATATAGTAGTCAGTAATAATTAAGACTTAGTGAACATATTATGTATAACAATCAATATTATTATCATAATAAATATGTTATAAGTCAAAATAAAATAGCTATAATTAACATTAAAATATCACTCAATAATGGTGGGATCCAAACTTTAATGACCCAATATAGGTCCCAAATAGCTTGTTCAAAATAGGTTTTAAAGTCCTAAGTAAAATATAGGACTAAAATATGCCCAAAATTAAATGGGAAACCAAAACAAACGACTTTAGTAGGCCATCATGAATAAAATTGGCTTAAGGATCTAAGTTGAATGATAAGTTGAATGATATTCTAATAATGAATCTATGAGTTAATAATATGTTAATCCAACATTAAAACATGCTTTTCTAAATGCATAATTATAACAATAAAATTATAAAAATACTTAGCATGCTTGGATTTTGCATTTTAATATATATTAACTCATATATATTCGGATTTTGCATTTTAATATATATTAACTCATATATATTCTACCAAGACTATGTGGTCTAATGGTATTCGGGTTGGACTTCCATTTGGAAGGTTGTAAGTTCGAGGCAATTTAATATTAAATTAAAATTCAAATAGCAAATTTAAAACTTAATATTTGCCTAAAGTTAAATAATAATTTAATTATGAATTTAATGCCAAAATTAAGAAAAAACTAAAGGGTATTAATATTCCAAATTAAGCAATTGCCAAACACTTACCATTTGCCAATAATATACAATATTAAATTAGGTAATATTAATATGGAAATAATAAACTTAATAATTACCATTTACCTAAATTATTAATATGTAAATTACTAAATGATTGGCAAATAAAATAATAGGAATAAGGGTCAAATAGGCCACTAACTGCACACAAGAATGCAATTAGGCCACTGAACCTAAAAAACCTACATTTGGGTCCCTAAACTAACCAATTTCATTCAATTTGTCCATTTTTCAGGTTTCTCAAGTTGCTAACATGTTACCCCTCCACCTAAGATGCATATGTGGCATTTAAAAAAAAAAATTTAATTAGTTTTTTTTTTTTTTGAAAACCTTAAATTAGTTTTTTTAATGTTTAATAAATAAAAATTAAAATAATTTATTTTTAAATTAAATTTTTTTAATGTTTAATAAATAAAAACAAAAATAATTTATTTTTTAAAAAAAATAAAATCCAAGCCCTGTACGATGTCTTAACAAATTATTTTATTTTCAAAAAAAAATTATTTACTTTTTATTTATTAAATATTAAAAAAAACTAATTTAAAAATAAATTATTTTAGTTTTTATTTATTAAATATTAAAAAACTAATTTAAAAATAAATTATTTTTAAAAAAATGCCACATATGCATCCTAGGTGGAGGGGTAACTTGTTAGCAACTTGAGAAACTTAAAAAATGGACAAATTGAATGAAATTGGTTAGTTTAGCGACCCAATTGTAGGTTTTTTAAGTTCAGTGGCCTAATTGCATTCTCGCGTGTAGTTCAGTGACCTATTTGACCCTTATTCCTAAAATAATATATGGTAAGATAGAGGCAAATTGAATTTTAATAAGGAAATGTACCATGGCAGTATGCGTCTTCTTCCATGCTTCACCAAAGAAAAAGAGTCCGTCTTCTTCCATAGCTTCTCCGGAAAACAGCGCCACCGCCGACAGCCTTACGGAGAGGAGAACGCGAAGCCTGAAGGAGAAGGAGCAGTGACGGTTCACCGGAAAGCCAATCCGGTCTCCACCATCTCATCTCGCTGCAACGCCACTTCGCTGCCTTCGTTCTCCACCCGCAACTTCTCGCCGTCGTCTAAAACCAGACCTAGCGCTGCCCAAACCTTGAGGGACAGCAACCAGCACCGGCGTCGGCGTCGCCTGAAGGAGAAGACGAAGCAGGAAGTCGCGGCAACCCAGCTTCACCCCGCCGGTTTTCCACCGTGACGCCGCCCAGGCCTGGTACTGCAAAATCGCGAACGTCAAAGCCAGGAATTAATGGCTGTTGCCGGAAAAATGAAGGAGACAACGCGGCATCTAAAGACTGATTTCCAGCTAATTCCTCTGCCACCGAACGGCTCTGCAATTTGTTTTCTCGTACCGCATTTCTCTAGCCAAAATCCGATGGTGGTGGCCGGTGGGTTCCCAAAAACAAGACATAATTTTCAAAATTCAAAAATAGAAATTAAAATCATGTTTAACGCTAAAAAAAAAAAAAAATTAATAATTTTTAGTAGTCAAAAAAATCATATACAAAATCTTGATGTATATGAAAAATTAATATTGTTTTTAGGCAAAACAATCAACCATGCAGAGATTCATAAAGGCTCTGATACCAAATGTGAGATCTAAAAATAAGAGTATAATCTACGAGAAACTTAACTCGTAGTAGCGGAAGCGGAAGCACGGTAGATCTCCAGCCATGGTTGATATCCTGTTGTGTAGCCACGTGAACGGTAGATCTGCGGAATAGGGTTAGCTGTTTTGTCTCATACTTGACTCAGAACCCTAGATGGTGTACTGGTATTTTCTGAGCAGTATGAATACTTTATGCTATATAATGAATATGTCATGTATCCCATCAATACAGAGTTTATATAGGCATATGGTGGAATACAAACTTAACCTAATGTCTAGTCCAACCAATTACTTAATGGGCCTAGTCCACTTGCACCACATAAGTAAGACCCATAATATATAATATATAGTATACAGGAAAGTCTTACAGTGGAGTACTAATGTTTGTGATGGTTTAATAAGATGTTTTCAGGATGATAAAAATGGAAGTCGCATATTGTTGACCACACGGCTAAAAAATGTGGCCGAGTATGCTGGCTCAGGTAGGAATTTTTGTCACAACAAGTGTTTTTTGGGTTCAAATGAAAGTTGGAACCTTTTCTGCAACAAGGTGTTGTCTAAGAGAATAATTTTATCCCCTGAATTTGAAAGTAGTGCAAGAGAGATAGTAGAGAAGTGCAAAGGATTACCTCTTGCAATTACTATGGCTGTTGGACTCCTCTCAAACTCCTACCAATCAATTATGAATGGGAGCATATTGCAAAAAATGTTTGCGCATTAAGTTTAGATCATCATTGCAGGAAATTATGAAATTTCGGACCACCTGAAAATGATCTTAAATCAAGTCGAAAGCAAAAAGTGGTCGGAAATAGCAATAAAAATTTTTCCGGGTACCAAAAGTGGTCGGAACAAGGCTTCCGACTTGATTTAAGATCACTTTCAGGTGGTCGGAAATTTCATAATTTCCAGCAGTGCATTCTAATCCGCAGTATGAGAATATCATTGATTTGAGTTACACCTTCTTACCTCATCATCTTAGACTTTGTTTTTTGTCATTTGTGTGTATACCAGAAGACTATAAGGTTGATGAAGATGTGATTGTTGATTTTTGGGTTTCAGAGGGATTTCTAAAGGTTTTGAAGTCCGAGAGATTGGAAGATGTGGCAAGGGAGTCCTTACAAGATCTTGTAGATAGATATCTTGTTCTAATTTGTAAGGAGAGATCTAGTAAATTGTCAAGACTATATCAAATGCATGATGTTTTGCGTGAATTAGCCTTAAGAGAGGCTCAAAAGGAGAATTTGCTATGTTTCAAGGAGGATTTTGGCATAGGTTTAAGGTGGAAGAGAATTCTACCAATAAACTCTTCTCGTATCTCTCAACCATTGAGTATTCAATCAAGAATTTGCAACTATAATGGTATAACTCCTACTAGCAACACCTCTTCACTTATTGGTATAGGGTACCCCATATTCACTAGATCCACTACTTTCCCGTTGAATCAAGTGCATGCACATTTTAAGTTTTCAAGGGCGTTGTCAGTAGGTGAGTTCATAGATGTCCATAATATTTTTTTGGAGATTGTGGGTCTAGTGCATCTGAGATGGTTAAATATTCATTGTAGGCTGAATATTCATTATCTGCCTTTGTTCATGTTGAGGAATCTACAGAAACTGGAAGTTTATCTTTATTCATCATGTGAAACCCTTGATATTTGGGGATTACCTCAACTAAGGAATCCCCATGTTAGTAATGTTGTTACACTGGTTCCTCCAAGATCAGTTCATCATAATTTGGAGAGCATTAGAAGTTTGGATTATAGGAGTTGTACAAAAGAGTTGGTCGTGAGAATCCCAAATCTAAGGACATTGGCGGTTACTACTGATCATAAAATTAATCCAAAATGCAAAGCTCCCAATTGGTGTGAAAGCCTTGGCTATTTATATAAGCGGGAAGAACTTGTAGTTGCATGTAAACAACTTCGCCACGAGTTCAAAACTATTCGTTCTATGGGGATGCTGAGCCTAGAGAATTTTTTGACAAATCTTACGAAGTTGACACTATATTGTACATTTTTAAAATGGAAGGATATGCATGTCATCAGTACGTTTTCTAAGCTCGAGGACCTTGAATTGATTAGTGGTGCTGTTGAGGACCAAAACTGGGAACCCAAAGATGGAGGATTTTGTGAATTAAAGTTGTTGAAAATATTGTGGTGTGGTCTACAATACTGGGAAGCCACCAGTGATCATTTTCCTGTTCTTGAAGATCTAGTCCTTAGTTACATAGATATAAAAGAGATTCCTAGCGATTTTGTATATATAACTACTCTTAAGTCAATCAAGTTAGTTGTTCAGAATCACTTATATCATCTGCTGAGTACATTCAAAAAGAGCGGCAAGAGTACGGAGATGACACATTTGATGTTGATATTTCCAGGTCCAATTTCAAGCTATATATCTTTTGCTTTTCAAAACAGTTGAAATTAAGATTCTAATTTTTTAAATCCTTACTTTTCTTAATTTTAATCCAAACCTATTTCAATTTCAATGATTAATTTCTAAACCATAGATGATGTTTCGTTTTCCAGATAGTAAGATGGTGGCCAGAGATTTTAGCATCGCATCAAATTATGGTTCTTAAGGTCGTGGATGTTGTTTGTAAGTTGAAAATTATTTATACATATCTGCTCTTGAATGTCTAGTCCTTGGGATCATGTTATGTTTTTAAAAGGATTCCTAGTAGTTTTGCAGATAAAAGTAGTCTGAAATCAATCAAGTTATATGGATGTTCAAAGTTAGTTATATCCTCTACCAAGTGTATTCAAGAAGAGCAGCAAGAGTACGGAAACAACACGTTTGCTGTTGATATTTTACGGTTGGATTTTTAAACTATTTTTGTCCTTCAAATAAAGTTGAAATTACAATATAATGCAACTCTCAGACTGGGAAATGTAGGTGGCTCAGGGATTGGTAGCTGCAAATGAAGATGTTAAGTCTCAACTCGCAATTGGCTAACGAAGTTAAGTGTAGCACATTGGATAGGATAGGATGTTTTCTACATATACTATAAACGGAGTTTAGTGTATCACATAGGATGTTTTTCACAGATACTATATATTGTCTTCCAAAAGTGTTACCTTAATTGGTTATTAAAGCATCTGATGCCAATCATCTTTTCCTTGAAACAGAGCTGAGGTTGTCTCCTGTTGGTGAAGATGAATATTGTAGGTTTGGAGATTGTTTCTTCTTTCATATATTTTATTCAGATACTGAAGATAAATTACAGGGCCACATGAAGTACAAGATTGGAGATTGTTTCTGAATGGGATTTTTTTCCAAGTAAATAAAAGCCTCAGATTTGGTGAAGATGATTATTGCAGTTCTTGGTTACAGCCTAACAAGATATTTGAAGGACAAGATCAGAATATTGAAGAGAATAATGCACAAGTCTTTGACCACTTTCTCATATCTGAGTTCTTTTGCCATTGATGGTTTGAAAATTGGAAATAGAAAACAAGTTTTCATTAGTAAACAAGTTTTCTAAACCGAAAACATAAAATGGAAAATATTATGAAAACTGAAAAATTTAGAAAATAGAAAATAGAAAACAGTTTTCTGTTAGTAAACGACTAAACGGGCCCTTATATTTCATTATTTAGGGCATCCCCATAAGGATAATTTTACAAAACTTTTGAAACAAGAAAATTTGGCCTAAGACATTTTGACAAATGGGAGTGTTGCATTTTGGAGAAATCTTTCTCCTGCAACACTCCAAAATTTGTCAGAAGTTCAAAAAAAAATGTCAGGAGATTGAGGGCGGCCACTCTCAATTGAGAACTACTTTTTTTATTATTATTATTATTTACAGTAATGCAACGGCCAGCTTCTTTCTTTTTCTTTTTTTTTTCTTTTTTTTTTAATTTAACTTTTTAAAATTCTTGTTTTTAAAAAGTTAAATTATTGTTATTAATTTTATTTATATTTATTAATATCTTTATTAATTAAATTAAATTTATATCTGTAGATATGTTATACGCATATTTATGTAGGTTCATTCATAGTATTATTTCCATAATTACGTATGTTCATTAATTTATGTTTATTATAAAATTTTAAATTTATAAATCAAATAAATAAAAAATAATTAAAATATGGAGATAAAATTGTGGGTCCACAAAAAATTGTGCAAAAACTTAAAACTAATGAGAAGAAGAGATTTTGTAATTGAGTGAGATAGTGGATGATGAGGTGGATGTTGGGGCCCACAAAAATCTGGGGTAAAATCCCCAACTATTGAGGTTTTCCTATATAATTAACAAACACCTTATTTCTAATTAGTATTACATTTGCTAGTATAATTATTACATTTGCATATTGATTTGACCCGACTCAACCTATCATACGAATAAGGATCCGTGAGATAGTCTTACACAAGTATGACTCTATTTTTATATCTGTGAAACAGTCTCACGTAAGTGTGACCCTATTTCTATTCACATAAACCAAATAATAAAATAAAATTCTTATTTTATTCCTACATTATCCATCACCTATGGAATTGTCATTCTTTATTCTCCTAATTCTCTGGTTACAGCTAAATACCCCATTAGTGGCTTAATATATATATATATATATATATATATATATATATATATATATATATATATATATATATATATATATAATGGGTTCTGAGTCAATAATAGTTGGTAGGAATGTAGGATGTCAAAATCATTCATTAAAAAAAAAAAAAAGAACACTTTCAACTTCTTCCTTGCCTTTTCTTAATCTGAAAATATTATATTCCATCTTCATTTCCCACAGCATCTATTCTATCATATCCTCTCTCATTTCTTCTGTACTGTTCTGCACAATTTCCAACTTTCTCCTCTAATCTCTCTGCTAAACCCTAAACCAAACCAACCCATCATATGTATCTTAATTACCTCTTCTACTTCTACAACATCACTGCCCATTATGCCTTTGGCTGCTGCATCAAATTAAAGCTCTGATCTCATCTCCAAATTGGGTTCGATCTCATGTAAGTTTAATTTTGATAATTTTTTCTTTTTCTTAATATGAGTTACAAATTTTTTTTTAATGAACTAAATATTTGTGTATTAGAAAATGAATGGACATGAATATGAATTCACCATTCTTCTACAGGCTAAGAGGCCAATACATTAATTTTCCACTTTATGCTATATGATGATAAATTCTGTATTAAAACCACCTATTTAATATTTGAAACACCAAAAAAAATATTTGAAACTGCAAGTCCTAAATCCAAAATAGCATATAGGGGTAAACATATTTTATATTTTGTATTTATTATCCTTTTTGTTCTATTTTATATGTCATGTTTACTATTAATTGGTTAAACTAATTTTTTTTTTCTTTACTTATTTTTTTGTGATTATAAATAATTTTAATATAGTTTCTAAATATATAAATTTTATATAATTAATACTAAACTTAATATTATGAAAAATTGGATTAAAAATAACTCCAGTTAAGTTTTGTTAACCGAACTAAATAAATGATCATTTAATAATTTATTAATGGTTGTATTACTGTACTTGATATAGCAATTTACAAATATTTTGGATGAGTTATCTCTTTATTATTCAATTTAGGTGAAAGTAAAAAATAATGAGTAGATTTTGTGTGTTAACTAAAATGTAATACTTTTTTATAGACCTATAAAAGATATTATATTTTAGCTAAAAAATTAATACATATCTAACATGAGACATTCTTATATAAGACTTATTCAAAAATAATTAATTGATTTTTAATAGGGAAAATTTATAAGCAACTCATAAAATGATGTATATAATTCATAAAGATCACCTTATAATAGTTTTAAAAATTAACTTTGAAAAATTAAATATTAATTATCAAAGAATTACACTTGTGTGAGGCCGTCTCCTTGTTACTTGTGATAAAAATCATAATACTTATTGTAGAAAAGTTTATACTAATTTGAAATAAATAAACCGTTACTTATAATAGATATTATAATATATATATATATATATATATATATATATATATATATATATATATATATATATATATGTGTGTGTGTGTGTGTGTGTGTGTGTGTGTGTGTGTGTGTGAAATTGTGATAGTTTTTAGGGTAAAATGATGGTTACTAATGATAAATATTGTAATACTTATAACTGAAATTGTAATACTTACATATTTATTGCCTACAATATGACTCGTCTTACGGATAAGGATTCGTAAGATGGTCTCACACAAATTTTTGCCATTATGAAAAGATGTTAGTTTAAGTGTTGAGTTTAAGCGCTGGTTGTTGGGAAGTCCAATAATTTTTTATTTTTAAAGGGTTATTTAACATTACATTTTTTTTTTTTGGAAAAAGTTATTTAACTTAGCATAGAGATGGAGTAGAAAGATTTTCCATAGCATTCTTATTTTGTAATTTCTACTCTGCTAAAAAATAGCATCCTCTGATATATATGCAGAATTTTCAACTTCCTTCCTGCTCTCTCTTTCTCTCTGCAACATCACATCACATCACTTGCAATGGCTTTTGCGGCTGTAACCATTTTAATGGATACACTCCACCAACACTACCTCCAACCCACTCCTCGTTTCCCTCTTCGCAACAAAACAAAGGTCAGATTACTTTACAAAAATCTTTCTTCTTTGCAAACCTCTCTTGAACAAGATTTCAAAGTGGGGGAGTGTGATGAAGCAATCAAAGCTTTGGAAGCACAAATGAGAGATGTCTCCGTTGAACTAAGGTTCCAAATAGAAGACCAATTGAGATTGTTTTACCTGGAGAAATCCATGAAGCTTAGGCTTCACTCTGCTCAAAAGCTTCTTCCCCTTTTGAATGGAGCAACTAATGGCGGCATAGAAATTATGGATTTGGAATCTGTGTTGGAGATGCTAGGGAAGCACTTCACGCTGCCGGTATCAGGCATGCCGCCTCATATAAACAAAAGGGTCAAATCTTTTTGCACACGGTACGCTCTTCTTTTTAAATATGGGGTCCAGGGTGAACAGGTGGAGAGTAATGATTTGGATATTTTGTGTAAAGCAGAAAGTATAATCAGGCAAGAATTGAGAGACCCCTCTTATCTCAATAAATACATGAAGCAACGGATACAGGCTCGACATATGATTCATCAAATTTTCATGCAAGGAATTAAGCTTACATCCTACATCAAGAAAGAGGTGTTGAAGGTTAAGAATGCACACTACAATGAATCCAATACCCCACAAGGGAACAATACTTCTGCTTCTCTTACAGTTGGTGATTCGTTGCAGCATACTACAATAGAAATGGTGGGCTGTGATGATGAGTTCAACATGATAATAGATAAGCTGAACCAGCAATCCAAGCAACGAGAAATTGTGTCAATTGTGGGAATGGGTGGAATCGGTAAAACCACCTTAGCTAAAAGAATTTATGGAGATGCTTCATTCATTTTTCGCTTTGATTGTCGAGCTTGGGTTACTATCTCACAAGTGTATAATCCAACAAAAGTGTTCAAAACTCTTCTTCATTCTCTTGCCCCAAGGGTCCTTGAAGAAAACAATGAAGCTAGCAACAACGAATTGGTTGAGATAGTTTACAAATGTCTAAAACGTCAAAGGTATTTGATCATAATTGATGACATATGGAGTACAGATGTTTGGTGTGATTTGCAGAAATGTTTCCCAGATGATAACAATCAAAGTCGAATCTTGTTGACCACTCGACTAAAAAATGTGGCTGATTATGCTGGTTCAGATGGTAATCTTTGTCACACCATGCGTTTTTTGGATTCATATGAAAGTTGGAACCTTTTTCAGAACCAGGTGTTGCCCCAGAGAATAACTTTGTCCCCTGAATTTGAAAGAATTGGTAGAGAGATAGTAAACAAGTGCAAAGGATTACCTCTTGCAATTAATGTGGTTGCTGGACTCCTCTCAAACCCCAAACAAGACTTAAATGAATGGAAGCAAATTGCAAAAAATGTTCATACGTTAAGTATAGATCATTCTAATGAACAGGGTGAAAACATCATTGACTTGAGTTACACCTTCTTACCTCATCATCTTAAACAATGTTTCTTGTCACTTGGGCTTTTTCCAGAAGACACTGAACTTAATGAAAACTTTATTGTTGATTTTGGGTTTGGGAGGGATTTCTAAAGGTTTTGAGGTCTAAGAGCTTGGAAGATGTGGCAAGGGAATCCTTACAAGATCTTGCAGATAGGAATCTTCTTTTAGTTTCTACAAAGATGAATGATGATGGATTCTTGAAAGTATATCAAATGCATGATTTGTTGCGTGAGTTGGCCTTGAGAGAAGCCCAGAAGGAGAATTTATTATGTTCCAAAAATGATAGCTCTTTGTTTAGTGTGGGGTTTAGGAGAAGTCAACTAATAAACTCTTCTTCTCGCATATGGAGTATCCAATCAAAAATTTGCAGTTACAACTCTTTATCTCCTAGCTGCAACACCTTTTTAGCTTTCAATTCAATCAGGTACTGCTACACTAAGCAGCTTCATTTGCATTCTAAGTTTTTAAGGGGATTGAAGCTAACAGAGCCAGAAGAGAATGCCAATGAGTTCAGAGAGTTAATGGGTCTAGTGCATTTGAGATGTCTACGGTTTTTTCCTAAGATGAAACTTAATTCTCTACCCTTGTTTATGTTACGGAATTTGCAGAGGCTAGATGTTAGTGTTAATTTTTCAATAAATGAACCCCTTAATATTTGGGGATTGCCCCAACTGAAGAATCTCACTCTTCGAGGAACCATTTCATTGGTTCCTCCAAGATCAGTTCATCATAATTTGGAGAGCATTAGACTTTTGGATTATAGGAGTTGTACAGACGAGCTGTTTATGAGAATCCCAAATCTAAAGACATTGGGAGTTGATGAAGGTCGTAAAATTAATCTGAAATGCAAAGCATTCAGTTGGTTCGAAAATCTTGCCTATTTATATAAACTGGAAGATCTACATGTTTGTGAGAAACTTCTTCATCCGGAGTTTAGTACTATTCATTCTATGGGGACTTGGAGTGTAGAAATTTTTTTGCCAAATCTTAAGAAATTGAAACTCTTCAATACAAAATTAAATTGGAAGAATATGTATGTTGTTGGGATGTTGCCGAAGCTTGAGGTCCTCATCTTGAGGAGTGCTGGTGTTGGCAGAAAATGGAAACCCAAAGATGGAGGATTTCTTGGATTAAAGTTCTTATGCATAGAGAGTTGTGATCTACAAATTTGGAAAGCCACGGGTGGCCATTTTCCTATCCTTGAATGTCTGGTCATGTGCATGGATTATTTTGAAAAGATTCCTAGTGGCTTTGCAGATATAGCTACTCTCAAATCGATCAAGTTACATGAATGTTCAAAGTCAGCTATATCTTCTGCCAAGTGTATTCAAGAAGAGCAAAGAGAGTACGGAAACAACGCGTTTACTGTTGATATTCTACGGTTAGATTTCTACCTACTCTTGTTTTTTCAAAAAAAAAAAAAAAAATTATACTTGTAACTTTTAGTCCATAATTTTGTTAATTTTAATCCAAATTTATATAAATTTGTATGATTAATTTGTATGCTATAGATGATGGTGTTTTACTTTCCAGGTATGATGACTTCGTTGATTATTTTTGGTATTAAAGTTGTTGCATGTTCCAGTAAAGATGATTTTCCGTTGGTTGAGAATTGAATGCATAGAACTAAGTTGGTGCATATATGATATGATGTTAGAAGAGATTCCTTTGCTTGCCTGTTCATAAGCTCCATGAAGATCAGATCAGATCAGATCAGATGGATGCAACCAACACTAATCTAAAGACTTCAACAGAAGCTCGATCGGTCACCTGGTACAATCTAGTATGAACATGCATCTTCTGATCTGTGTCCACTTCAATACATAATTAGTTTGTGTGGGAAATTAAGACCAAATTAAACTCACAAATCTTAATTAGATCACAATTTGAATTGAGCATGCAACTGGTTTTTTTGCTTCTAGTGTAGCTCTATGAATAACATGCATTTAATTGCCAAATGTATGTATTTTAACCCACAAATTAGTGTCCTACTTTTGTGTCTGCCTCACACATCTAACCTGAAAATGCTCTTCATAATTGTAAATTCCTATCCTGGGGGGTTTTATGTGCATGTTGTGCCCTTGTATGTATTGCAGGTTTTTAGAATGATTTCAAAGTAAATAAACACTACACTACTTATTTCTTCATTTTTGCTATATATGTTGGAGGTTTTGAGCTGATAAGTTGCGGAATGGAACAAATTGAGAGCATTTTGGACGTGATGAATTGATGGATTTGGGACGCTAGCGTATGCACAAGGGGTAATAATCAAGATTCAATGAAGGCGGGTAGCGGGGGAGCAACACTAAAGTCACAAACCTTAACAGGGCGTTTGGTTGGAGGGGGGGAATTATGTGGGAAAAAAATTGTAATTCCATGGGAGTTGAATTACTGGGAATAAAGTGTGAATTTAAATTCCAGTGTTTGGTTGACAGGAATAGAATTACTGGGAATTTCAATTCTAATGTTTGGTATACATGGGAATTGAAAGGGAATAAGTAGTATAAAGTCAAAAATGTCCATTATTGTTGTTAGACATTAATTTTAGGTTAAAAAAGGAAGGGGTAATTTTGACTCATCACTATCTTTTTTTCCCATGAATTAAAATACCAGGGGGGGACATGGGATTTTAATTCCATGAAAATGGGGGAATTGCAATTTCATGGAATTGCAATTCCCTCCAACAAAACTACGGAATTTAATGGCCTTTGGAATTAGGTGGGAATTAAGTGGGAAGGGAATTTAAAATCCCTCCAACCAAACGTCTTGTAAAGATCACAAGTCGAATTGATGTTCTCATATTGAAAGAAGGTGTCATTGGTGGCAACAAATGGGAATTCAGAGATGGAGGATTCCATGGATTAAAGTTGTTGGACATGTATGGTTGCAATCTAAGATGTTGTGTTCATATCTCACCTCATCTTATTAGAGAAACACATTTGTAGTGTAAATTAGTGTGTGTTTGGATGATGAGCAATTAGGCATTTCTTTGCACATACAAACCCATTAATTACTTTTCAGAAACTGCTTCATTCTTCAGATTTTGTTAGCCAATGAATAGAATAGTGCAGTGGAATTCATTCTGCTATTACTCACTACTTTATATTCTTTGTATTCCTCCATGTGGGCTGGGCGTTGCAATTCAAACATTTTTTTTACCGATTGTTCTGCCATTCTAATCAGTAATTATTACTGTAAATACACTGGTAAATCTAACATCATTGGTTGAAAGCAAACATTTTTAATTGATTGTAACTTTAGTTTAAGTGGAACTGTGGAAGAATAAAAACATTGCATTAGTTAGAGATTAATTAATGTAGTTATTGGATATATATTATGGCGATTTAAGTCATCAAATTTATTAAAGTTGTATTAAGCAAAGAGTCATACTTGAGACTCCTATAATTATCATTCTATATATATTAATCACTCCTATCATTTATTTATTGGATATGTAATTTCCTATTAATTCAAGCCTCAAGGTGAGATCTTAATCTATGATTTTTATTTTTATTTTTATTTTTGTTTGTTTTTTGAGTACTACTAACTCTATTATATTGTAGTATCTGTTCATGATTTTTTTTTTTTTTTGAGATCTTAATCCATGAAATTAAATAGTTTAATTTTTATATTTTAATTCAAGAGTGACTGATTAATATAGATTGGAAATTGTAAGGTTGAGAAAAAAATTTCACAATGAAAAGATTAACTATGGGGGGTAAGAGGTCTTGCTTGAAAAAAAATTATTAAATTAATTTGTGAGTACTTTTTACTGGAAACACACTGGTAAATTAAACAAGGTCTTGGTTGAAAGAATAAGTTGGGGGTGGTTTACCATCTTGAAAAAATTGAGAATTTTTTTTTTTTTTTAAAATAGAGAAATTGAGAAGTGGAAAAAATAAAAATTGGAGAAATTGTTTACTAAATTTATTCTTTCAAACTTATATTCCATCTCCATTTTCCGCATTCCTTAAGGAATTTGGAGAACTTGTAAACAAAAACCATGCACTTTAAGCACACAACAAAGCACCTTAAGAATACAAACCACGCACTTAGGGTTTTAAAATTGTTCACTTTAAGTTTCACACAACTGTACCTTAAGTTTCAACAACTACTCAAATTAAACACAAATCCACTACAAAAAAAAATAATAATAATAATAAATAAAAAATACTATCAAACTAAAGAAAAAAAAACTATAAAAATTATTAAAGAAAATATACAAAAAAAGAATAGTTGACTTTACTAATGAATAGTAAATATGAAAAGTAAAATGTGATTGAGGAAATGTCACAAGTTCAAATTCAAATAGTATAATACCATCTGGTAATAGAGTACTACCCGAGTTAATTTTTAGGTCAAATCTTGTAATATATATATATATATATATATATAGTGAATTCCATTTTTGGTCCTACTGTTATATGGGCGTTTCTAATTTCAGTCCACTCTAATTTTTTTGCCACTTTACAACCACTGTTATTGAATGTGTTCCACTTTTAGTCCACCGTTAATATTTTCGTCAAGAGACCGTATAATCAAAGGGTATTTTGGTCTTTTTATGTTTGTCTCTTCTCTTTTAATCCAGGCGCTTCGTCCTCCTCCTCCGATATTCGAAGATGGCTCTTCGAACAACGAGAATGGGAAGCCAAAGCTACATCGTTTCATTCGTTCCAACACGGGCTAGCGGGGTTTCTTAAGTTTTTGGTTTAATGTTCTCATTTCTTTAGTCAAACATAATTTTGAATGACAAGAAAGGTCAAAATACCCCTAGATTACACGACCTCTTGATGGAAATATTAACGGTGGGACTAAAAGTGGTTATAAAGTGGCAAAAAACATTAAGGTGGACTAAAATTGAAAATGCCCCTATAACAGTAGGACTAAAAATGAAAATTAATATATATATATATATATATATATATATATACTCCATATGTCTCATTTTATCTGTCCTACTTACTATTCATTGGTCAAACCAACTCTTTCTTCTTTGTTTATTTTCTTTAATAGTTTTTACTTATTCTTAAATTTAAATTGTTGTGTTTAATAGGACTTCAGTGTAGTCTTTAAATTTATAAATTTTGTATATTAATACTAAACTTAATATTTTGAAAAATTGGATTACAAATAACTTTAATCAAGCCTCGTTAATCGAACCAGACGGACAGAGGTAGTATAATGTTTTACAGGTAAATGCAAATGAATGTGTATGGATCCGGAGATGTCCGTTTGGGCATGTAATTAAAATATTGAAAATATGGGGCGATTTGGGCATTAGGCCTAGGGTTGTGTAATTACGAGATTAAGTACGTGGAAGATGGCAAATTATTGTATGGACCATGGTCCATACAATGTTATGTGGGCCATAATAAAAAATATTTTTTTAATATATTGAATGTACATTATTTTTGTACTGAATGTACATTATACAATATAATGTACACTAAGAATAAAAATAATGTACATTTCCTGAATACAATGTTCATTATTTTTGTTTTGAATGTATATTATTTTTGTACTGAATGTACATTATTTTACAGTAAACACAATATGGTCCACACAACTTGTGTGGACCATAGTCCATACAATAATGATTGGTGGAAGATCACATGGGTTGGGTGGGGGATCTAGCTAATTAACATGGAGATATGTAATTAAAAGATTAAATATTTGGAAGGTCACATGGGTTAAGGGATCTAACATGGAGATGTAGTGCGATTCAAATATTAATACTGGATTACATACAGGTAAGAATACAAATGAATGTGTACGAATAAAATAAAATAAAAAAATTGAACACCATTGCTAAATATGACAGAAGAAAAGAGTACATTATCTGGTCTTCTACCTTCGCTAGGGTCACATGGGTTAGGGGCCGGGATCTAGCTACTTTTTTTTTTTTTTTTTTGACGAAGGATCTAGCTACTTTTGTTTTTCAAAAAAAAATAATTATTATTATTATTATACTTCTAACTTTTAATCCATAATTTTCTTAACTTTATTTATTCCAAATTTATTTAAATTTGTATGATTAATTTCTATGCTATAGATGATGGTGTTTTACTTTCCAGGGATGTTTTACTGTATTTGGCTATCAATAGTTCATTGTATATGAGGATTGGTGGGCATTTGAAGTGTGAAATTAGGATTTGTTGCGACTTGAATATGGTTAGAAATCAGAAGTCTGCTTGAAAGGTTTCTTATTCATTATGATTTTATTTAAGGTCATAATATAGTTATTACATAATAGTGAATTTATCTTATTCATACTCTCTCAGATATATTATGATTGTAAATTTCTCTCATCACCAGAAATATAAAAATAAAAATCAGATTAAACTAATATAAATACTATGTAGTATCTATCTTCGTTAAAGTTTGAACCTTGCAACATCTTATTTGAAAGAGCCACAAAAATACAATTGAGTTACACAAAAATACTTGGCCAGGATCAATAATTGTTAGGAAGTCTGCATCGTTCGTTAAAAAAGACGACCAAGCCTAAACACTAATCAAGAGTTTTTGGCCTATTTTCTGAAACGTTGCATTTTATTTTTTTTTGGAAAAAAGTAACAGTGTTCTCTGCATCCTAAACGAGTCTGTCTGCTCTGCAAAAATTGCATCTTTCATTTTTACATCCAATCCTATTCCTCTCTCATTTCTTCAACTTTCTCCCCTCTCTGCAAAATCCATCTTAATTACCTCTTCGATTTTTCTGCAACATCACTGGCTATGGCGGCTTTTGGTGCTGTAACCATTTTAATGGACACACTCCATCAACACTTCCTCCAACCCACACCCATTTTCCCTCTTCGCAACAAAACAAAGGTGAGATTACTTTACAAAAATCTTTCTTCTTTGCAAACCTCTCTTGAACAAGATTTCAAAGTGGGGGAGTGTGATGAAGCTATCAAAGCTTTGGAAGCACAAGTGAGAGATGTCTCGGTTGAACTGAGGTTCCAAATAGAAGACCAATTGAGATTGTTTTACCTGGGGAAATCCATGAAGCTTAGGCTTCACTCTGCTCAAAAGCTTCTCCCCATATTGAATCGAGCAATTAAAGGCGGCTCAGAAACTATGGATTTCAATTCTGTGATGGAGATCTTAGGGAAGCACTTCACGCTGCCGGTATCAGGCATGCCGCCTCATATAAACAAAAGGGTCAAATCTTTTTGCTGGCAACATCAACTCTTCCTATATGGAAAACAATCTTACCATTATGAAAACGAGAGTGAGGATGACGAGCAAGATAATGATGAACAAGAGAGCAAGAATGAACAACAGATTGATGGTGATGATGACGAGGATTCCCGGGTCCAGTCGAACATCGTAACCCTCGTACTTCATAGGTACTTCATAGGGCCCGTGAGGCGCGTGTCGTCTCAAATAAAGAAATCTTGTTTCAGACGGGAAAGGAAAAGCGATGATGAGCAAGAGACAGAGAGAAGGAGGAATATGTTGTATGAAGCAGAAAGTGTAATCAGACAAGAAGTGAGAGCTTCTTATCTCAACAAATACATGAAACAACGGATACAGGCTACACAGAGGATTCGTCAACTCTTCATCCAAGGAATTAAGCTCACATCTTACATCAATAAAGAGATGTTGAATGTTAAGAATAATGCATACCACCAATCCAACAACTCACAAAACAACAATCCTGCTTCTCTTAGAGGTCTGGAACCTGATAGCATTATGGTTGGTGATTCAAAGTCTGCAGTGAAAATGGTGGGCTGCGATGATGTGTTCAACGCCATAATAGACAACCTGAGCCAGCAATCCTCAAAACGAGAAATTGTCTCTATTGTGGGAATGGGTGGCATCGGTAAAACCACCTTAGCTAGAAAGATTTATGAAGATGCTTCATTTCTTTCTTGCTTTGATTGTCGAGCTTGGGTTACTATCTCACAGGACTATAATCCAACACAAGTGTTCCATTGCCTGCTTCGTTCTCTTGCCCCAGAGGCCAGTCACAACAATGGAGCTAGCAACTACGAATTGGCTGAGCAAGTATACAGGCTTCTAAAACATCAAAGGTATTTGATCGTAGTAGATGATATTTGGAATACAGATGTCTTGGATGATTTAATGAGATGTTTTCAGGATGACAATACTGGAAGTCGAATATTGTTGACCACTCGGCAAAAAAATGTGACTGAGTATGCTGATTCAGGTAATAATTTTTGTCATACCTTGCGTTTTTTGGATTCAAATGAAAGTTGGAATCTTTTTCAGAGCAAGGTGTGTAAGAGATCAATAACTCTATTGTCCCCTGAATTTGAAAAAATTGGTAGAGAGATAGTAGACAAGTGTAAAGGATTACCTCTTGCAATTATTGTGGTTGCTGGACTCCTCTCAAACTCCAACCAAACTATTCATGAATGGGAGCATATTGCAAAATGTGTCCCTGCTTTGAGTTTAGATCATTCTAATCAGCAGGGTGAGAACATCATTGATTTGAGTTACACCTTCTTGCCTCATCATCTTAAACTTTGTTTTTTGTCATTTGGGTGTTTTCCAGAAGACGATGAGATTTATAAAAGTAGGATCGTTAATTTTTGGGTTTCAGAGAGATTTTTAAAGGTTTTGAGGTCTGAGAGCTTGGAAGATGTGGCAAGGAAATATTTACAAGATCTTGTGGATAGAAATCTTGTCCTAATTTGTGGAAAGAGATTCGATATAGAATTATATCAAATGCATGATGTCTTGCGTGAACTGGCTTTGAGAGAAGCTCAAAAAGAAAATCTTTTATGTTTCAAGAAGGGTTATGATATGATTAGTTTGAGGTGGAAGAGAAATCAATCAATAAACTCTTCCCATATATCTCAACCATGGAGTATCCAATCAAGAATTTGCAATTACAACAGTATAACTCCTACTACCAACACTTCTTCACTGATTGAGGTTACTAGGTTTCTTTTGGACAGGACTTCAAGACGGGTGGGGGTGCTTGCACATTTTAAGTTTTTAAGGGCATTGGATGTATTCAGTGAGGATATAAATGTCCATAATAATTTTTTGGAGATTGTGGGTCTAGTGCATCTGAGATACTTATCTATTACTTGTGAGTTAAATATTCAGTATCTGCCTTTGTTCATGTTGCGGAATCTACAGGAGCTACAAGTTCGTAATTATTCACCATGTGAACCCCTTGATATTTGGGGATTACCTCAACTGAAGAATATCACTATTTGGTCTGGCATTACACTAGTTCCTCCAAGATCAGTTCATCATAATTTGGAGAGCATTAGAAGGTTGGATTATAGGAGTTGTACAAAGGAGTTGTTCATGAGGATCCCAAATCTAAGGACATTGCAAGTTACTACTAATCATAAAATAGAATGCAAAGCTCCTAATTGGTTTGAAAGTCTAGTCTATTTATATAAAGTGGAAACATTAGTGGTTTATGTTGTCGTACTTCCGGAGTTTAGAACTATTTATTCTATGGGGAAGCTAAGCCTAGAGCATTTTTTGCCAAATCTTAAGAAGTTAAGATTCTCTGAAACAAATTTAAAATGGAAGGATATGGATGTTGTTGGTAAGTTGTCTAAGCTTGAGGACCTCAGATTGGATAGATGTGTTGTTAGGGATCGAAAATGGAAACCCAGAGATGGAGGATTCCGTCGATTAATGTTCTTGAGGATAGATTGGAGTCCTCTACGATATTGGGAAGCCACTAGTAATCATTTTCCAGTCCTTGAACAACTAGTCCTTGGTCACATAGCTTTGAAAGAAATTCCTAGTGGTTTTGCAGAAATAATTACTCTCAAATCAATCAAATTAAATGGTTGTTTAGAGTCACTTATATTATCTGCTAAGCGTATTCAAAACGAGCAGCAAGAGTATGGAAATGACACATTTGTTGTTGATATATTTTAAGGTCAGATTTCTATATCTACTTCTAGTTTTCAAAAAAAAAATGAAAATATGATTCTATTTTTGAATCCTTATTTTTCATAATTTTAATCCAAATTTATATCAATTTCAACCATTGATTTATAAACCATATTCCAATGGTATGTTGCCCAGAGCTTTTATCAACGCGTCAAACTATGATTCTTAAGGAGGATATTGTGTTCCCTTTATACTTTCATAATGAGTAAGTTTTCTCCTTTTTTTTCTCCTTTTTTTTTTTTTTTTTTCAGGCGAATTGATGATTTTTAATGCGGGAGTAGGGTGGGCAAGCGGGTGGGGCTTCTTGGAGTGCATGCTTTGAAAGCTAGGGTTTGAGGAGGATTGGGTGTGGTTGATTACGGTATGTATCTCAATGATGAAATATAATGTGTTAGTAAATAATGTTGTGCAGGGCAGGTTACTCCTACGAGGGGACCCATTGTCACCACATTTGTTCATAATATGTGTGGAGAGTCTCTCACTTCGATTTAAGGAAACAATTCGAAGAGGGACGAGCACATCCATGGGGTGAGGGTTGCACATGGGGCTCCTCCGGTGTTTGATAAGTGTCAATTTGTACTATTTTTATGATGCATAATGATAAGTGTATTTTTGTACACATTTTACCCCATTCTTTAACTAAGTTTATGCTTAATTTGCGCCATTTATTGCATTGCATAAGGCTTATTAGTATTATTTCTCTTCTTTTAGGTGTTTTTTTTTTTTTTTTTATCTTCAATAGCAAGGGAAGTGAAGAAAAGGGTGATTTTTGGATGATTTGCAGCACTAAGGAGCCCTTTTGAGATGATCGAGAACATCATGGGATAATCAAGAAGAAGGATCGCGTTCAAGAGCCAAGATAAGTGATGTCTCTATTTGATCTGATGACGTCACACGGGCGTCGACATGCCCGTATAGGGGTCGTGGGCACATACATCGCATGGGCATGAGAAAGCCCATATGTACACAGGGGCGCTCACATGCCCGTTCAACAATCCCAATCTTGCGTATTGAGCTATCTTTTATTTTGTTCAGATATAGATTTAGAGGGGGAGAGCAAAGAACTTTTCCCTAATTTTTTAGATAGCTTTCTAGCTTAGATTAGATTATTTGTGTTTATTTATGTCCCTCCCAAGTGCTAGTTATGTTGATTTTTTATAAAAGGGGAAGACTCATTTCTAGGGATCACTCTTGTGAAGAAGGTTGTGTTTAGATCTTGTTGATTCTTGATGTGCAACATGGATTAGCTTGCCCTTGGAAAGTAAATCATCGCAACGAAAGTTGGGTGAAGAACTCGAGCCTTAAGCTCTCTCTTCACAACCCAATTATTACCTTTGAAAGTTGGAAAATTGGGACTTTAGAGTGCTTTTGAGCTTAAGAGTTTGGAATTGAGACATCACAAAAGTAGGGCAATTCCTTATTCTAATTCTAGATTGAAAGATCTTGAATTCTAACGTACATTGTGGGTAAATTTGCGGGATAGGTGTTTCTCCCCAATTTTCTCATATTGTTCTTGCACTTAAGATGTGGTTACCCTTAATCCATGAAGATCATATCAGATAGAAGCAACCAACACACCACACATCTACACCAGCACTGTAATCTGAATACTTCAACACAAGCTCAATCGTGCGGTACAATCTAGTTTCAACATCTTATTGTTTCAAGTCAAATGCTATTCATGATTAAGTAGATGAGATTGTGTTGTATGAATAATTGCAAGGGGTTAGTGATTTGAAAATGATGGTAGGTTTTTGTTCATTAAGGCATATGAGTATCATTCATAAACATTTGAGGATTACTTCCCACTGGTTCTTGAGATTCTATTTGCTATTGGTCAATTTTTACTTATGCTGATCCGAAACTTTTGAGGGTTAGCATTTCTGCTGTTTGGGTAACTCTATAAAATGTTTGGGTTACACTTGTGTAAGTCTGTTTGTCTATGAGATTGATCGGGTTTGATTGATATAAAAATGTAATATTTAGGGGTGGACATTTCGGTTCGATTTTTCTGAGCTGAATCGAACTGAATGATTAGGTGTTGTTGGTTTATTATTAAAAAATCGATTGATTTTATATTTTATAAATCGAAAATGGTTTCGGTTTGGTTCAACTAAAAATCGAACCAAATCTAAACATCGAATGGGTATATATATATATATATATATATATATATATATATATATATATATATATATATATATATATATATATATATATATATATATATGTATGTATGTATGTATGTATTGAATCCAGTGCACCCCCTAGTCAGGTAAGTTCGTGAGCCCACATCCTAGTTGTTTGTTTTTTTTATTTTGAACGGCTCAGATGTGATGATTTGTCATCTCATGTGCGCTGTGTGTGTATGTAGATAGGGGTTATTTTGTACTTTCGCATTGTCTTTATTATGTTAAGTCTTTATTGCCGCTGGTTTTATGGGATCTGCAGAGTTTTATTAGGAATAACTTTTGGTTTCTCTCCCCTTGCCGTCGTTTCATAGTCTTCGCCAGTCTCTAGCCATCCGTTCGTCTTCCCTTCGCGACATCTCCTTCCGGTACACAGGGCGCCTGAGTCTTCTTCATGGCGGGTTCGAGCACCAGGTGGTCTAAGCGACTTAGGGGCAACTTTTCTGATTCCATTACAGGTATTCCGATTTACATATCCTTTGTATTTTATTTTATTGTTTTTTTTGGAGTTATTTTTATTTTGATATTGGGGGGTTTTATACTGATCCAAAGGTGTTTGGGTTTTCATCGAGGGGTTTCTATTTTTCTGGCGTCTTAGTTTGTGTATGTGTGTTTTTTTTGGGGGGTTTTCACCGAGTGGTGGGTATTGGCATTGGCCGGTGTGTTTAGGGTGGTGCGGGGTGGCGAGTGTGGCGGTGATGAGGGTAGGGTTGGGGGGTGTTGTCTTTTGTTGTTAGCTTTGTGCACTATGGATATTTGGTCTGTGCTTCGGTCATTGCTTTTTCATTTTTTTGATGTTATGCATTTGTGTTGTGTGTTTTAAGTTTTTTTGATTATTTTTGGGATCTTTCGTTCATGTACAGTACTATGTTATTCTACAGATTTGCTAGTCTTCACGTTTGTGCATAGATGTATGTCACCGTGTGCAACTTAGTCTAAATGGACTTGTAGTTAGTGGTTAAAAGTTTATCGGCGCTGCGTGTGTGTGGTTTCATAATTTGTGCGTCGATGTGTGTCATCATGGTAAAGCTAGGTTTAATGGTCTTCGTTTTGGGGGGTTATTTTTTGTATGTTTGCGTTTTTGATTTAGCTTTGTGCACTATGGTTGTTGAGTTTGTCCTTAAGTCATTGCTTTTCAGTTTTATGATGTTTTGTAGTGGTATTCTTTATGTTATGGGGTTTTTTGTTTTTGGTTTCGCGGTCTTTTGATTTGTGCCATTTGCAGGGGACGGTGGTGTTGAGCCGGTGGGTGTAGTTGATGCGGTGGCACCTTTGCCACAGTCGGAAGCAGTAGAAGTGCCCCAAGAACCCGCTCAACCGGCGCCAGATACGGATGGATCGGATGCTGAGCCTGACGAGGTGGATGAGGGAATTTTTCCCCCCTTGAAGATTTGCGCCTCTCTAAAGCATCTTGTCAAACCTTTCATTTATACACGACTTTTACAATTCTTTCCTCACTTTAAATATTGTGGTCAGTTTCGTTGGGATTTTGTTTCCGGATGTTGGTTTTTGTTTTCGGTTTTCACTTGAACATTTCGTATTACAATTGTGTCCTATATTCGTCTTACATTTTTTGGGGATTTTTTAAATGCATTTGAATTCTCACAAGCTTTACATACGTGCACTCAAATGAACATTGCGTATTATAGATGAGTCATATATTCCAGCAGTACGCACTAACTTCAATCGTATAATGCACACCAGAAACATGCAAGTATTCATCGACAACGTTATGCACAGTCTGATGGCCTAATACGCACTTGGCGGTGCACGCCAATGCATACTGACCATATTATTAATAACTACTTACTCTTGTTTTTAGGAGTAACGCATTCACCTTTTTTACTACTACGCACAGACTGTTGGCCTACTCAGCGACATACACAGACTGACAGCCTACTATGCACACACTATATTAGTAATAAGTAATAAATCTTGTTTACGGTGTAACGCATTCACCTTTATATAACTACGCACACATCCTTGTTTGAAATAAAAATCAATTGTCAAGTGCATGCAAACTTGGGTGCCAGCAGAGGACTAACCTAAAACCAAAACATAAACCCCACACAGAACAAGTGCTATGAACTTTCTTCTATTCACTAATGCACACCGCGACACATGCATGTTTTTAGCCACAGCGTTATGCATCGATCGGTGGCCTGCTGCGCGCCACTAGCAGTGCACGAAGATGCATATGCACCATATTAGTATTTACTTATAGCTATACTTTACTGAATAATGCATTCACCTGCATACAACAACGCTCACAACATAATTACAAATTAATAACAATTTTAAACCCAACCAATAATTCAACTCGTCTATCGCAACCAAATCTTTGTCCCACTCGGCGATATATCCATAACACACTGTTCGGCGTCCACATCGTCTTCCATAGGTAGTACACCTGCCACACAAAATCTACTTATCGACGTTTTACGTATTTAACAAACAAATAAAAAAAAAACAAAAAAAACAAAAAAAACACCAACAAATTTCTCAATATAATCACACGGTATGCAAGCACTCATCTTCGCATACGCACCCTCCATCAAAACTCACATAGTATGTAGTGATCGACATACTCTTGTCGTTCCACACTTCATAAATTCCGAAGCTCACGCACCAAAAAAATAATAATAATAACACCAAAATCCTCAGAGAGATGCAGGCGATATGCACATGCCTTTTTCTGGCCTACGCACCATGCACCGTAACGATCATCATACTAAGTTGTAATCACCATGCTTACCGTTCCACACTGTCAACAATCACTATCTCACGCACACACATCTCTTTTCAATTACGTTGGCCAACCAAACTCCCGAATATTTTTTAAAAAATTAATGTGCAAACCATAATTTCACCCTTCTTGCACGCTCTGCACATACTCATTGTTGTCTATGCATCCTCCCACCAACCTATCTGTTTCACAATCAGACCTGTATGCACTCACATGAACACACACACACACACACGCTATGCACATCACATAACTTCTAGTTCGTCCAACAACCCCCACCCCCTCTCCTAACCCCTCCGGGAAAAAACCCCAATCTTCAGCATATGCACACACGAGGGCACATAAATGCACATACCTGTAAATGCACATAAGTGTGCTCCGTCGTTGTTTCTGCACTCCCACCCGTTCGTTTCTCCTCAAGCCTTGTTCACGCCACGTTCAGTTCATCAGCCTTTGTAAATAATTGAAAGTATTAATTACCATTCATAAACTCCCTAATATAATGCTTCAGATTCCAATTATATTATATCCATAAATAAACATAGGACTACAATTACTATTATCTCCTTTTCATTGGAAAATGTCCTTAATTAATACCACGATCTCTTCTAATCTCAACCATTCATGGAAAATGAATCAATGGATATCAGGAGGCCTCATGGTCTCATCTACTATAGGGGCTGCATCGGATTCGAAGTCCAAATTTTGAATCCAGTGCATACCCCCTATTTAGCCGAGCTCGTAAGCACACTCCCTGATCGTTGATGTTTTTTTTTCAACGATCCAGATGATGTGGTTTTTTAAAACACGTGCGCTTGTTGTGTAGGTAGGTAGGGGCTGTTTTGTAATTCATCATTGTATTTGATTATGACAAGTCATTATCTTTGCCGGTTAAGAGTACATGCATGTGAGGCTTTTTGTTGTTTTTTTCTACTGCCGGAGTGTGTTGGCATGGGTGTTAAGTGGGTTGTGATTTATGGGTTGTTTATGGGTTTTTATCTAATTTTTCTGGGGTTTTTATTTTATTTTATTTTTTTTTTCCGGTTGGGTTCACCATTTCATTGTTATTATGTGGGGTTTGCATATGTTATTCTTTTACATTTTATAATTTGTTGTTGTGTTGTATGATTTCAAAAGTGCTATTTTGGTTGTGTGTGAATTCTTAGGGCGTGTTTATTATTTTTTTGTTTTTTTTTTTTGTTTCTAACTTTTGGGGATACAGTGTGTAGGTAGGTTGGTTTGTGCGTTGTAGGATGCCACCGTGTGCTTGTAGGGTTAATTTTAATTGCTACTTGGCATTACTATTTTTTTTTTACCTTTTTTTAATTTTCGTTGCTTAGTTTTGGTTGGCATTTTTCGGGTTTTTTGTTGTTGTATGTAGTTGTAAGGCAAACATAAGGAACAATGGTTGGTATTCATCCATGGGGTTAGGAATGCACGGTCTTGTGTTTTTTGCGCATCAACAATGGTCATGGTGGGTTTCCTTTTTGCGTATGTTAGGCTCCGATTATTTAATTTCATGGCATGTGCGTTATTTGTGTTAGTTTGTGCACAATATTGTGTTAGGTTACTAGGTTTTGAGGATTGAAATGTTTGGTTTCATGGTCTGTGCGTAGATGTGCCTCTCTGTGTGCGTGATGAGTTAATGTTTATGTTTTGAATGTTTTTTTTTTAATTGTTTTTTATGATTGTTTCAGACAATCATGAACTAATTTGTTTGTAGAAATCTTTTTTTTTTAAGAGAGTCATTTCGACAATAAGTTGATGCTGTTTTCGGTTTGGGTATACGACTTGTGTAATTGCATATGGGATTGATAATATCTGTGTATGGGTTTGGTGTTTTGCCCGATGAGGTTGATGAGTCAATTTTTCCCCACTTGAAGATTCGCGCTTCTCGAAAGCATCTTGTCAAACCTATTAAGCGTTTTAATGCTTGCTAAAGGAAAGTTGTAGTTGAGTTGGGTTTGGGAGAGGTTTTGAACCTTCAAGTGCATGACATCCCGAAGCCATTCGCTAGGTGGTTGCTTACGAATTTCGATCTCGTGGCCATGTTTTTGCGGCTTGAAAATGGGTCGAGCATTACTGTGTCGGAGGCTGATGTCCATTCTATTTTAGGGCTGCCCGCCGGTGAGGTTGTCATCACCAAAAGGCAAAAAGACGATATTAGTGAAATCTTGAAGGAGTGGCGTTTGAAGTTTGAGAAGTCCAACCATGCCGTTACTTTGGCTATGATTGCCTCCAAGTTAAGAGGTAATCTTGAGGGGATGTCTGGTTTAAGAGGCATTTTGATGATATTTTGATGTTCCAAAGCAACACACATCGGCTAACGAATGTCGATTGTGTTATGAGGTCAATTGTTGCGGCTTGTTGAAGCCCTTTAGTTTATACGCAGCTTTTAGAATTCTCTCCTCACTTTAAATATTGTGTTTAGTTTCGTCGGGTTTTTGTTTCCGGATGTTATTGGGGTTTTTTTTTTTTTAATGCATTTGAATACTCACAAGCTTTACGCACATGCACTCGCATGAACATTGCGTATTCCAGATGTGTCATGAAGGTCAAAATGAGAGAGCTAATGAGAGAAAGGAAGAAGGCAGTACAAGTGAGGGAGAAGAATATGATAAGAGAAGAAGAGGTAATCGAGGATATAGGAGGGATAGAAATGAGGAAGATGATGACATTGGAAACATTAATTCACATATTCCTAATTTTACGGGTAAGAGAGATCCTGATGTTTATTTAGAAGGGGAGAGGAAGGTAGACAGAATTTTTGATTGTCATTACTACCGTGAAAGTAAAAAACTTAAGATGGTAATACTAGAATTTAGTGATTTTGCAACTCTTTGCTGGGATAAAGAGGTGTTGGATAGGAGAAGGAGTGTGAATAGAGAGGTAGGGAGTTGGAGAGAAATGAAGGTGTTGATGAGAAGGAAATGAGTCCCTGCTTCATACCAACGAGAATTACATCAACAATTACAAGAACTTGTACAAGGCAGAATGTTTGTAGCTGAGTATGACCATGAGGAGCAGACACTCTTAACAAAACTTGGAATTACAGAAGAGCCTGAAACTGCTATTTCTAGGTTTACCAAAGGGTTGAATTGGGACATTCAAGATGAAATTGAAATGTGTGACTACTTGGATTATGAAGAGATGGTTCAAAAGGCCATCCAAGTTGAAAAAAAAAAAAAAAAAAACTTGAGAAAAAGAAACTAAGGGCTCAGAACTGGAGGTCAAGCAAAGAAGTGAAAAGAGACTTCAAGCCCAAAGGAGAAGCGGGCAAGTCAATTAACAAGGGCAAGGACAAAGTTGATATTGCTACCAACCGGACTAGCAACACTAAATGTTTTAAATGCTAAGGTAGAGGCCACATAGCTAAAGATTGTCCTAACAAAAGAAATGCGATTTTGCTTGATTCAGGGGAATTTGAGACGGATCCAGAATCTGAGAAATCTCGAGCTCCTAGTGGAAGTGAATATGAAATTCTAAGTCCCGCTGAAGGAGATATGTTGATGGTGAGAAGATTGTTGAACTTGCAAGCTAGAGGTGAAGAAGAGCAAAGAGAAAACATATTTCACACTAGATGTCACATTGATAACAAAGTGTGTAAACTTATAATTGACGGGGGTAGTTGTACTAATGTAGCTAGTACTGAATTAGTTACAAAACTAGGATTGAATACTATTCAGCATCATATGCCATACTCTATACAATGGCTAAACAAAAATGGAGAAATCAAGGTTGACAAGCAAGTGCTAGTTCCGCTCTCCATTGGAAGGTAAACTGATGAGATTTTATGTGACGTAGTCCCCATGCAGGCTGCACATGTGCTCTTAAGGAGGCCTTGGCAATTCGATAAGAAGACCATCCATGAAGGCTTTAGTAATAAATACTCATTTGTACATGAAGAAAAGAAAGTAATTCTTGTACCTTTAACTCCTAATCAAATTCATGATGATGAGAAAAAAAACAAAAGAAAAAGAGAAAAAAGAAGAAAAAAATGAAAAGAAAGTGAGCAAAAGAAAGAGAGAAGAAAAAAATCAAACATATTCTGCAAAAGAAAAGAAATTGAGAGAGTTATTGATGCCGGACATTCTATAATTCTTATGCTTTACAAAGGGTCTGTCCTAGGGATGGCAATTCAACTCGCCCCCGACGGGGAAAACCGGTCCCCGCCCCGACGGGGGCGGGGATGAGGAGAATTCCCCCATCCCCCGCCCCGTCCCCGGCCCCGATCCCCGATCCCCGTCCCCATCCCCGATTCCCCGTATAATATTATATATATATATATATATATATATATATATATATATATATATATATATATATATATATATATATTATTAATTAATAATAAACTTAAAAGCAAAACATTCATGAACATTCACAGGAGTGCTGCCTGCCTGTGCCGACTGCCTCTATAATAAAAATAAAATATTATAATATATATAATATTAATAAACTTAATTAGTCCAGTAAAACAAAATATTATAATATATATAATAGAGTAAATACCAGCCAAGGTCCCTCGAATTTGGTGGTTTCACCACCTATAGTCCCTAACTTTCGTAATTACCATTCGTGGTCCTCCGAGTTGTGAAATCTGACCTGCTGCCATCCTTCCGTTAGTTTCTTCCGTCTAAACCGTCAAAAGTGGGGATAAAAATATCATTTGCCATATTTGAGTGCGGAATACACCATGTCTAAATTCCTGGATGATTGAATAATTCGAGAGAAGCATCTGACATGGAGAACACCAGCTCGCCCGCCGCCGCCGCCGATATCAACAACTGGACGAAGGCGGTGGAGGACCTCGTACACGATGACCAACTCGAGAAGGCCATTTCTTTACTGGAAACCATGTTGTCGAAGCTCGAAACAGATTCCAAATTGGGCCAATTGTTAGCTGCACTTCTGGACTTGTCGAAGCTCTATGCGACTCAAGGTCTCTCTATTGCTCTCGTGCTTTCCTCCTCAAACAAATCTCTCTGCCCTTTTCCCATCAAATGAAGTAAGAAACTCAAGAAATGGTTTCTATTACTTTTAAGTAATTTCTTTTATTTTTATTGTTACTGTGTCTATTAGGTTATCTGGAAAGAGTAAATTCTTTTTCTTTTCTTTGCTTTCTTTTTACAACATTTAAATTAGAAACATTCTCTGAACTGGAAAATAATGATGTGCAATTAGGATATGCCTAATTTTAATTTTCTTTTGTCTTTAAAGAACTTTATTTTTTTTCCATGTTCTTGTTGATTCCGTGACTCCTGAATTTAAAGAAAATTTTAGTTTTCATCAATTAAGTTATCATGAAAATTCTGCTATGATGACACAAAAGAAAAATAAAAATGTGGGAAAAACACGAATTTTCTTTTCTTTTGTTTTTGTATTTTCTTGAAGTCTCTAGTTGATTCAATGGGCAATGGCTCTTCAAATTGATGAGAATTTTGGATACTTTCATTATTTACTGTATAAAATATGATTGCTGAGTACTGAGTAGGTGGATAAGAGTGCCATTTTCAGGCTTTGTTTTGTGGATGGTTTGACGGATGCTGATGATGCAAATAAGTCTTCTAAGGAATCAAGAGGCAAGAGAATTTCAGAATATAGTATTGTCTCATCTCCCTTCTTTCGTTGGAATATTACTCTGTATTACTTAACTTCCTGTGTGTCTCTTTTGCAACTTAATCATATCTTTACGTTTCAGGTTCTTTGGTTTGTCACTTATTTAGCTAATCTTCTTCGAGAATCTGGTTGTTGCGCTTATTTTTCTCTTTGTATTCTGAAAATTTGCAGTTTATGTTGCGAAGGTAATCTTGAGAGCTCTTCCAACTTGCAAGGTGATGGCTCAAAGCAATGTGGTTCTTCAGTTGATGGTGCGTATATTTTGTCTATCCATGTTGCATATCTTACTTGGCTTCACTGAATTGCAGCGGATGTATGGTGCTGTTGGTCTTCTGCGGTTGTCGGGAAAGAACATCGTCGCCAAGCGAATAGCACCTGTCCATGGAATTGCAGCGGATTCCGGCGGCAACACCAACGGACGAACGGTACACCACCGCTGCAATCTGAGCTGACTTTTCAACTATGATGCAAAAGAGTAAAAAAGAATTATATATGTCAAATGACATTTCTACCCCCACTTTTGACAGCTTAGACAGAAGAAACTAACAGGAGGATGGCAGCAGGTCAGATTTCACAACTTGGAGGATCACGGATGGTAATTACGAAAGTTAGGGACTATAGGTGGTGAAACCACCAAACTCGAGGGACCTTGACTGGTATTTACTCTATATAATATTAATGAACTTTTTTATTCCATTAGTGTTTATTAACTTATTAACTATTTCATTTAGTTCAGTACTCAACAGTAGTTTTGGTTTGTTTTAGTTCAGTACTTTTGATTAAGTTATTAGTTAATTAGTTTAGTTTTAATTTGTTTTGATTAACTTATTAATTACTTATTATACTGTAGTTGAATTTCCGGTAAATTATTTCTTGTTTTGTTTTCTTTTTTCATTGCATCATTCAAAAACGGGGCGGGGATTCCCCGTCCCCGAAAAATCCCCGCGGGGGCGCGGATGGGGAATAATTATTCCCCATCCCCGCCGGGGAACGGGGCGGGGACGGGGAATGGGGATCTATTTCGGGGACGGGGACCCCATTCCCCGCCCCCGCCCCGCCCCGCCCCGACCCAATGCCATCCCTAGTCTGTCGCTGAGCTAGCTGATAAACATTATTTTAGTGTTATTTTAAATAATCTTTTTATAGTTAATTTGCAATAATTGATTAATTTTATATCTATTTTTATTTATTATTGCTATAAGTAATTTTATTCAATATTGTTTAACTTTGGAGTTATTTTTGTTATTAAATTAGTTTTGTTATAAAAATGTCAGCCCAATAAATTAGCACATCCCTAAATAAAAGCGCAGCGGACGAGAGACGATGAAGGGAGAGGCGCAAGAGTTCCGGCCGCAACAAACAGAGTCTCCGGACGATGCGGATTGAGGAATTTTCAGTCCTGAGGATGTCCGATCGATTAGCTGAAGCTTCGGACTGGCGAGAGAAACTTCAATGGCGTCCGTGATCCAAGGTCTTCTGCGGCCATCGACTTCGCGGAGTTACGGTTGAACCTGAGCGGTATAAAAGAGGTGCGTTTGGAGGGGGATGGATCTGTTGAAAGACAGAGCTAAACAAATGAACACACAATTGAAATATGGCTCTCAAACAAGAAGGAAAATTAGGGAAGGAAATGTTTCTATATTACTGCTTTCTGATGTACTGCATTAACAAAGAAATACTGCCTTTATATAGGCTACAACCCAATAGAAATCCTAACTACACAACATGATTAAAAATAATAACAACCACAAAATAATAAACTACTCCATGATCCCATGATCCCATGATCCTATTTCCACTCCCCATGATGTCTGAACCAGTAGGACACACTCACACTTGGTGTTGCAACATTTAACACTCCCCCTCAACACCAACAGTCTTATTCTTCACCACACCAAGTTTATTACTGAAATACTCAAACTTGCTGTTACTCAAGCTTTTTGTGAATATATCTGCAACTTGGCTTTCTGTTCCTACATGTATCAGCTCCACTTCTCCTCCAAGGACTTTTTCCCTAACAAAATGGTAGTGCACTTCGACATGCTTAGTTCTTGCATGAAACACGGGATTCTCTGCTAAGCATATCGCTGAGAAACTATCACAGTATAGGGGAACTGAACACTCTGTTGGTTGATGTAAATCCTTTAACAACTGTGTAAGCCAAGTGCACTCTTGTGCCGCCATCGCTGCTGCCCGATACTCTGATTCTGTGGTTGACAAAGACACTGTTGGCTGTCTTTTGCTACACCACGAAACTGCTCCAGACCCTAGCATAAATACATAGCCCGTAGTGGAACGTCGCGTATCACAGTCACCTGCATAATCAGCATCACAATAGCCAATTAATCTGCTAGCTCCATCCTTTCTGTACATAATACCATGACCAAGAGTACCCTTGACATATCTCAAGATCCTCCGGACTGCTTCCAAATGAGGCTTCCTCGGGTTTTGCATATATCTGCTCACCACTCCAACTGCAAACGAAAGATCGGGCTTCGTTAACGTAAGGTAGATTAGACTACCTACTAACTGTCGACACACTGAAGTATCATGCAAGTCTTTCCCTTCATGCGCACATAACTTGGCATTCATCTCCAATGGTGTTGGAATTAGTTTGCACCTAGACATGCCAAACTTTTCCAACAAATCTCTAGAATATTTGTGTTGATGTAAAAATATCCCTTCTTCACTACGGTTTATCTCCAAACCAAGAAAGTGACTCAACAACCCAAGTTCCTTCATCTGGAAGCGCACTGACAGATTCTGTTTAGTTCTCACAATTTCTTCTTCATGATCACCAGTTAGAACTAAATCATCTACATACACTAGAACAATAGCTAGCTTACCTTCTTCAATTTTGACAAACAAACTAGAGTCTGAAGGTGCCACGGAGTAACCGCTATAAACAAGAAACTCAGCAATTTTTCCATACCAGGCTCTAGGGGCCTGTTTCAATCCGTACAGAGCTTTCCGAAGCTTGCAGACATATTCCGGATGAGTTTGACATTGGAAACCCATTGGCTGACACATATAGATTTCTCGATCCAGTTCTCCATGCAAAAATGCATTTTTTACATCCATCTGCCAAAGATTCCAATTCTTAGTTGCTGCGAGTGCTAGTAACACTCGCACAGTTGTAAATTTTGCCACTGGACTAAACGTTTCACCATTATCCAGTTCATATTGCTGAGAAAATCCACGAGCTACTAAACGAGCTTTGTACCTCTCGATTGAACCATCGGCACGGCGTTTTATCTTATAAACCCATTTGCATGAAATAGGCTTAACATCAGTTGGCTTCGCCACAAGCTCCCAAGTTTGGTTTTGCTCTAGTGCAACAATCTCTTCTTCCATTGCATTGATCCACTCTAACTTTTGAGATGCCTCATCAAAGGTTTCAGGTTCTTTTTCCTCTTCTACTATTGCAGCATTAGCATACTTAGGATTTGGCTTCCTGACTCTTGTCGACCTCCGTACCAGTGGCGACGTGTTCACATCATTGGAACCACCTTCTTCTTCCTGATGTTGATATACACCAGTTTGCCATGGATTTTGAACAGAGATAGTTCCAACACCTTCACTATCTGCAGCAATCTCATCGTTTTCTATAGTTAACTGGACTGTAGAAGGACGCGACCCCTCTTTCAAAACATTTGAGTCTGGTAACACTTCCTTTCTAGATGACCACCACGAAGAGGCTTCATCAAACACTACATTCCTTAATGTGTAACACTTATGTGTTGTTGGATCACAGCATCGCCACCCCTTCCTTTGACTGTCATATCCTACAAAAATGCACCTAACAGCCTTCTTCTCCATCTTGCTCCGTAGATGGTCAGGAACAAAAACATAGCAAACACATCCAAATACTCGAAAATAGCCAACAGTAGGTTTCACATTCTTTAATTTTTCAAAAGGTGAAAGAAAGTTTAACCTTTGTTGAGGAAGTCTGTTGATCACAAAAGCAGTAGTTTTCATCGCCTCTGCCCAAAAGCAACCAGGAACATTCTTAGCATGAAGCATGCTACGACAAGCTTCTGCTAAGTGCCTATTCTTCCTCTCTGCAACGCCATTTTGTTGTGGCGTGCTTGAACACGTGAATTGATGACTTATTCTGCAACTATGAAGAAAATCTGAGAACTCATATGAGGTATATTCTCCCCCATTATCAGTTCGTAGGCAACAAACATTACTGCCAACCTCTGTTTCTGCATCACTCTTAAATATTTTGAATTTTGACAAAACTTCAGATTTTTCCTTCATAAAATATACCCACACATACCTTGAAAAATCATCAATGAAGGTGACCATATACTTCAACCCGCCAAAAGATGATTGCTTGACCGGCCCAAACACATCAGAGTGTATCAACTCTAATGATTTCTTTGCTCTGTATTTGGACTCTTCAAAGGGAAGCTGGTGTGCCTTTCCGTATTGACATCCTGCGCAAACAACGTTAGACCGCACTTCAAGTTGGGGTAAACCTTTCAGCATTGACTTTCGCATAATCATGTCTAGCTTATAATAGCTAACGTGACTAAGCCTCATATGCCATAAGTCAACAGTCTCATTGCTCCTCGTCTTGTCTACAAATGCAGTTTCTGCAGACATCATATAGATTGACTCTAGTCTTTTCCCTGTCAATATAGGCTCCACTAATCTCAAGGCCCCGATACACTTTCACATCTTGTGGACCAAATAGGACAAAGTGACCAGAAGATGTTAATTGTGATACTGAGAGAAGATTTTTCTTCATACCTGGAACATGATAGACATCCTGCAATGGTACATCCACTTCACCACAATGAGGAGAAACTACTACATTGCCGACATGGGTTATCGGCAATTTAGAATTGTCCGCTGTTACTACCACACGGCTCCCTTTGTACTCTGCTAAATTTTGCAACATTTTCATGTCACCAGTCATGTGGTTAGAACAGCCTGAATCAACAATCCAGTCATTTCCATAATCAATATGCTTAACAGTCGTCATAGTTAAGGCTAGTTCTTCCCCATCTGCAGCGAATAACGCCTCGGCGTCCCATTCCTCTTCAACTTTGGACGTGGCAGCATTACTTTCCACATTTTTCTTCTTCGACCAACAGTCTTTTGCCATATGCCCCTTTTTATTGCAGTTAAAACACTTCCCTTCAAATCTCTTGCCACGACTTTGATTCTTTGGAACTCCCCCTCCACGAGTGTTCCTCTCATTCCGATGCTCTCTTGCTTCATCATCATTCTTGTTAGATCCACCAGTATTATGTTGTTTTGAATTTCGTCTACCTTTGTTGACGTAGAGTGCCTCTTCTTCTTTCTTCAATGAGACTCCTCCCATTTGCTTAACTAATTCCTCTTGATTAGCTAGCAAATTCTCAAATTCAACAAGTGATGGTTGATCCTTCCACCCTTGTACCGCAGCAAACAAAATTTCTAAATTCAGGTCACAAACCATGGATGATAATTCGTTTCACCCTAGTTTCCTTTATTGGAGCTTCTGGATCTAACGATGAAATCTCTCGGCATAACGTCTTCACCTTGTGAAAATATTGTGCAACCGTCATGTCGCGTTGTGCTATAGAGAGTAGCTCACTTTCTAGAAGTTGAAGCTTCGACTCATTTTCCTTCGAGAATAGCTTGGTAAGTGTATCCCAAGCTTCCTTCGGGGTTTTAGCATCTTGAATGTGTTCTAAGAGCTTTTCTTCAATTGTTGTCTTAAGGGCAAACATGGCTTTGCCTGCTTTGATTTTCCACTTCCGTAAGGAACCATTTGCATCCTCTGCATCTGGCTGAACCACTTCAGCACCATTGACTACTTCCCACAAGTCTTGCCCTTGCATGTAGGATGCCATGCAAGTTGACCACGTACTATAATTATTGTTAGTGAGTTTTTTCATACCATTGACAACATGTAGTTCAGTCATTATGTTAACAACAGAACTACTCACAAACTTACAATATGTGGAACTCTCGCGAACCTGGGACCTATGGGTTATGGGCTCTGATACCAAATTGTTGAAAGACAGAGCTAAACAAATGAACACACAATTGAAATATGGCTCTCAAACAAGAAGGAAAATTAGGGAAGGAAATGTTTCTATATTACTGCTTTCTGATGTACTGCATTAACAAAGAAATACTGCCTTTATATAGGCTACAACCCAATAGAAATCCTAACTACACAACATGATTAAAAATAATAACAACCACAAAATAATAAACTACTCCATGATCCCATGATCCCATGATCCTATTTCCACTCCCCATGATGTCTGAACCAGTAGGACACACTCACACTTGGTGTTGCAACATTTAACAGGATCATCAATCTCTACGCCAAGCTCTGTTCTGTGAGTTAACCGGAGGTACTCCGGTCGGCGCTCGCAAGTACGGCGAGTTCCAGCTCAGGCAGTGATTGGACGGTGGAATTTGGCGGATTTCCAAGGCAGCAGCACTACCTGGTTCTCTCTTCTTTGTTTTCCTTCAAACTACATTACACTTTGTAATTACCTAAATTCCTAGTCTATAAGATGTCTACGACCCAGTTTAATTTCCTTTCAATTATTGTTTTAAATTACTAAGCTTTGATATTTAATTATTTTGTTTGCATGGTATGTAGCGTTGTTCCTGGAGAATAGAAACTGCACCTAATTATGATGTTAATTTGGTGATTTTAAAGCTATATTTTTAATCCTTGAACTTACTTTTAGTAGGGACATTAGTATTAAGCTATCATTAATTGAATTTATTCTTATGGTAAAGCACTGCTAGTTTAATTCTTCAAATTCCAAATACTATGCTTGGTTGCTGTTTATTTTAGTTATTAATTGATTTATTGATTCATGTTCGTACTTTCCAATTGGTTTCTATTTGTTATTCTGCTTTCTGATTTAATTTTATTGCTTAACTACCTGAGTTTTATTGATCGCTATCTTTGGCATTTGTCTAGCACTTTACATTATCAAGTCAATTATTTCTTTAAGTTTGTAATTAAATTGCATTGTACAATTCCCTGTGGGTTCGACCCTTGCCTTTGCACACTACCACTACACTGACTCGTGCACTTGCGAGGATATTATTAAAATTGTCCAACACTAGCCAACCTTGAGCATTTGCCCGAGGCTATTTCTTCTTTAATGCAGGTTTTTGATGATGTATTTCCAGAGGAGATTCCAAGTGGGTTACGTCCTATGAGAGGAATAGAGCACCAAATAGACTTTATACCCGGGGCTCCTATTCCAAACAGACCTGCTTATAGATGCAACCCCGAAGAAACTAAAGAAATTCAGAAACAAGTGGACGAGCTTATGGAAAAAGGACAAATAAGGGAGAGTTTAAGTCCTAGTGCTGCACCAGTATTGCTGGTGCCAAAAAAGGATGGGTCATGGAGGATGTACGTTGACTGCCGAGCTATAAATAAGATTACGGTGAAATTGATTCGTGGACGAATCTTTCTAAGGGGGAGGGAGATGTTGAGGACAACTATGAGGATGAGAACAAAGAAACAGATCATTTGCAAACCTTAGGAATTCCAATGACGAGAGCAAGGGCGAAGATATTTCATGAAGCTTTGAATGGCATTATTAAAGGAGTAAGTGAAGCTAATTAAGAATATGAAGATGGAGTTGAATGGAAGGTGGTCAATCTGATTCAGGCATAATTTGAAGAATAAAGATCGAGTGGAGGTTCATACCTTATAAATCGACACTTGGAATTTTTTTTTTCTTGCAAATAAAAGTTTAAGACTATTTTAGACCATCCCTATGATATTTAATTTGTGAAGTCCATATTTGGTTTATAAATCCTAAATTCAATTAGAACTTAGGTTTTTATAAAACCTATTTGACTTAGTTATCCTAGTCTTGTGGCTAGTTGCATCTTTTAAGCTAGTATAGCACTAGAATAGCTCTTTTTGAACTTAAAAAGTCATTGATGTAGAGGCTTGCTAAAGTGTATAAATAGCCTTGCTATTAATTTGTTTCACAGACAACTTTGATAGTAGTAAATTCAAGAATATTGCTGTGGAAATTTATTTTCCTTGAGTTCTTGAGGAGTATTTTGACTTATCTAGGGATTTATCTCCTAAGTGGTGTCAACTCTTATCTCCATCCATAGACTGGCGAGCCTTCACACCCCCGACCTTCCTTCCTTTGCTTCCATCGCCCAACCATCTTTCTTTCTTGAGCAGAGCCCACAAAAGATTCTCGTTCATGTTGAGGAAGAACGGATTCTCTAGATCATCCGTTCTGTAGCTTCTCTGTGTTTGGGGATTGAAGTTCCTCTGTGGAACTGTCGTCGATGCAGTGCGAACTGGTGAGTGAGCGATTAGCGATGCTGAATGCCTATCTTGACTCGCCTCGCCGGTGACGGCAGCGGCGTACGAACCTCGCCTCGGAGGCTCTGATACCATATCGTAAACTGAACTTTAGGAGAGCAGGGAAGGAAGAAAGGTTTTCATTGAAATGGTTTTGGTACGTAAAAGTGATTAAATTCACTGGAAAGGAAAAAACTGCCACCTTATGTAGTAGTAGCGGTTGTAACAACCAAAGAGAGGAAAATACGAATGTGCCCTTTTTACCTTTCCCTCAATACATCTAGTATAGGGTTGCACCGGATTCAAAGCCTATATATATATATATATATATATATATATATATATATATATATATATATATATATATATATATATATATATATATATATATATATATATATATATATGTTGGATATTGGTGAATAAATCGATACACAAAATATATATATAATATATATTTGTCCCGAAAAATGGAATTTAATTTATAAAAAATTAATTCCAACAAATTTTGGTACGAAACCAAAATTATATATATATATATATATATATATATATATATATATATATATATATATATATATATATATATATATATATATATATATATACACACACACACAACGTATATATATTAACCAAATAGAGACTTATTTTATCAAAAAATAATCCCGCCACAACTAGTATGAAACTTGTACAAGGAATTTAATCCGAGATTAATCCCATCACAACTAGTTCAGGGGATTTAATCCTTACGAGATTAATCCCACCACTTGGTACGAAACCCCCACAGTGACACGCTTCGTTCCATAATTTAGTTGTCCCATTGAACCTAGGGTGCCAGCTAGGTTGGGTGTCCACTATAGAACTTTTTATTCCATGGGCTTCAAACCCATTCCCCGTGCTAATTTCTCCACAACCATTTGCTTACTCTCGGGTTAGCAAGTTAGCGGTTGTTATGTTATCTTTTGACATCACGTAGTCAATAGAGATAACCCCTGTTGTGAGAAATTGTTTAATGGTATTATGTCTAGGACTTATAAGTCTAGGCATACCATTCTACATCTAACTCTGTACTTAACCAATCCAATTTTGGCTTGACTATCGCAACGCACACAAATTGGAAGTACGAGTTTACATCTAGGAACATTCCCGAAAAAATGGCATGGCCATTCAGCCTACTCGCTCGTGACACGAGTCTAAGGCTCTCAGCTTAGATCCCGTCATGGATCTTAGCTTTCACAAATCATTTCGAGAATTTCCTTACCACAAACTGCACTGGCCTACGTAAACACGTAGCCTTCAATGAACTTAGCGTCCTTTGATATCTTTTTAACGTGCTATACTTTCCAAATACAACTAGATATCCCACGTAGTGCAGTCCAAAGTCACGAGCATACCTTAAGTATCTCATAACTTCCACTATTGCCTTCTAGTGCGTATCACTAGGGTTACTCGTATGTCTACCGAGTTTGTTAACCGCAAGACAATATCCGGCCTAGTGCAACCCATCAGATACAATTAAATCACCAATAATCTGACTGTATTCTCCATGATAAATACAATCTCCGTGATTATTGGCTAGTTGTACGTTAGTATCTAATGGTGTCCAAGCCATTTGATCATCATCCTTGCAAGGATTCAATCAACACAATGAGATTGGCTTTACCACAGACCATTCGGTCTTCACACGATTTTCAATCCCGAGGATTAAATCTGCCAAACCTATGCCCTTCATGTCAAATCTCAAATTTAACATGTTCCTTGTAGATTTGATCAACTGATCGTTACTACCCCGATGAGTTTATCGTGTATAAACAAATAGTGATATCACCGTCTATCGTATACATTAGTAGACACACTTGTCACTTTCGTTTATACTAAACTCGTCGGTTATCATTGCATGATCAAACTTCACGTGCCAATTCTTAGGCAATTGTTTCAAACCATACAATGATTTCACCAAACACACACTTTCTTTCGATAGCGTGGAACCACAAAACCCTCAGGTCGTTCCATGTCTATTAAGAAAGCGATTTTCCACATCCATTTGATGAACTTCTAAGTCTCACTACGCAGCTATGGCAAGTATCATTCTAATGGATTTTATTCTCATCACGAGAGAATACACATCGAAGTAACTGTGGCACTCGCGTTGCATGTAATCTTCAATTACAAGCCCGGCCTTGTACTTCAATGAAACCAACCGGTCTTATCTTCCGACTAGTGATCCATATAGGATCCAGAGGTTTTACAACCTGGAGGAAAAACAACCAGTTCCAAGTATGATTCTTTAAGATAGATTCTACTTCACCTTGGTAGCCTCTCTCGTGTTGGTACATCTATAGAAGTCACCACTTCTACATACGTTTGAGACTTATTTTCTAACAACCTTGTCAGAAAATCCGATTCATTTTCTAGTAAACAAGTTAGAATATGCGCATCACACTCTAACATGTACGTCAGAAAATATGGACCAAAGGATTTTTTAATCCTAGCTCTCTTGCTACGTCTAGCTTCGAGCTCGGGTTCTCTTTCATACCCTCCAACCACAGCTATGTCAAACATTCATTTCAACGTGCTAGGTTCCTTCATTGAACCTTCGCAGAAATACATTCTCATGAGCGATGAATTTCTTGATTCAATTTATCGTGTTCTTATGTACGTCCAGAACATAGGACTCGTGTACTAAGAATAAAAAAAAATGCATTTGGCAAGACACCCCCACATTTCAGGTATTAGTAGGAAAGTTTTCTACGTACCCACAACCCATAAGAAGCCTTATCGAGTTTCATGCGGGTAACCTTATTTAAAAGGTACTTACTTGTCCAAAGTCTTGTCTCACCCCACACACTTTGAGGTAGACCCGAACTTATCAACGTCTTGATATTCATGTTCGGCAACACCGTCCGATTGAGGTGAATACTGTGTCGTACGCTCGAGTACGATACCAACGCTTACGCAGAAATCACCAATAGGTGTTTCATATTCACTACATTGATCGTTTCTAACCGCCTTAATTCCACGATTAAGTTGGTTTTCCACTTTATTCTTATAAAGAATAAATCTATCAACAACATCATTTTTGCTCTCAAGCAAAATTCACTTAGCACTATCGAGTGCTAGCGTTGATACTCCGAGAAGTACATCTAAGATGTCACCCGTAGGTACCCGAAAGGTTACGTACCTCCACTTCTCGATAACTCGCCTATGACCGAAAGGTACGTTTACTTCTCGATCACATGGCCTAGAGGTACTTCTAGCACTTCTCAGACCCGAGATGTGCGCTTCACTTCTCGGTGGTTTTGCCACATCACAAATATCACATTTGTGTTTATCATTAAATTTGGAATATGGTCTATGCTAATTAATCTACGTATAGATTCTAAATTACCATGACCTTGTCTACCGTACCTCGAACACGAAGACCCAACCAGGCAAGACCAATTAATAATGTTCTCATTAATTATGGTTATTACACCGAGCTTATAGCTCAATTACTAATTAACCATTGCCTTCATTCCAAATTTGGACAAAACCTTGTCTTAATCCACAATAGTGACAACTTTATAAATCATTACACCATTACTCGCAAGTTAGGTGGTTCGAGATTCATTTTGTTGTCCCAACACTTTCATCATTTGTCACAAATTAATTTCACACTAGTACAATTTGGTATCTTTAATCAAGTTAATTTTCACACAATTAACAAGATTATATCAACTAAATTTTCCAACTAGTTGAATCAAGCTTATATAATCGTATTAAGAATATTATTTAAAATATTCAATAAACTTGAGCTTTGACGCTCACGATTATATAGTCATCCCAATTTTGACAAATTGACTATATATACTTGAAATTTAGAACCGAAGTCCTTTACAAGATTTCAACGTGCAACACGTTTGTTACATACCATTATGGTCGTTAAGCCATTCAAGCATTTTCCGTGGAATTGCTTCTTGAAGTCCTTTCTGCTCAAAGACAACAAATGGATACTAGATTCCACTTGAAAGGCTTCACTCATGATCATTCCTTCGTCAACTTGACTTAGGACGATCCCGGAATCCACCATCTTGTATTTAAGTAATCGGCTAACAACAAACATTTTTGCCTTAGCGTCATCACTATTATACTTCAGGTCTAAAGATTCTCACAGCCCGTTAGCTGTTTCTGATCTACAGTATACACTGTACAACGAGTCACACAAACCGTTTAAAACATAGTTTAGGCATAGGAAAATCAAGTATTTCCAAATCCTCACTATGCTAACGGTTTGAGCGTTAGACTCATGTTCCTTTCCACTAGGAACCATCTCGGTCAAGAACCATGACATGCCGAAAATCATTAGGTTGTACAGCATTTTAAGTTGCAACCCTTCAAAATTCAACATCTTGAATTTCCATGGTCTTTCGACCAATCCACAAGGTACCGTCCCATGTACCTTCATCGTAGGGATATACCTTTGATGCCACCACCGGTTTCCGAACCAAAGTTCACCGGGGTTTTAGAATATGCAACTACGTTGCCGATCCGACCATTTGAATGTGCATCACGAGCAACATTCACGGGTCCACCACTCGTGGAATCCATCGATTTAATCACCAAAAATTAATCGATTTTAAGATTGTTGAATATTGGTGAATAAATCGATACACAAAATATATATAATATATATTTGTCTCGAAAAATGGAATTTAATTTATAGAAAATTAATTCCAACCAATTTTGGTACGAAACCAAAATTATATATATATATATATATATATATATATATATATATATATATATATATATATATATATATATATATATATATATATATATATATATTAACCAAATAGGGACTTATTTTATCAAAAAATAATCCCACCACAACTAGTTCGAAACTAGTACAAGGAATTTAATCCGAGATTAATCCCATCACAACTAGTACGAAACTAGTACAGGGGATTTAATCCTTACGAGATTAATCCCACCACTTGGTACGAAACCAAGAACAAAAAAAAAAAAACAAGAGAAGGGTTTCTAACCTGAGATTTTAACCCAACGAGAAAAAAGAAGAAGTAGAGGAAGCCCGAGTCGTGTGTACACACACTCTCCTTAAAACCGATTCGCCACCTCCCGAGGGTACTAGGATCATTGTAGTGTTAGTCTCCTAGAATAAAACGGACTACGACTTTGGTGTTCGAGCACTCCAACCCAAAGCCCGACGAACTGGAACACAAGTTGAGCACTCCGATGTTTTACGGAAGATGTTGGCAGAATAACTTTTCTCTTGTAAACGGAATGAGAGATGAGAGAAAACAAAAGAAAGATTTTTGAGAGTTTCAACTAGAATGTTCTTCAAAAAACTATCTGCCAACATCCTAAGCTATTTGTAGGGAAGAGTGAATAATTAGCCTAATAATGGCCATTAACCAACCATAGCGACCCGTTTCAAAATATCTGAGTGACCGAGAAGTCCGTACAAACCCGAAGGTTTAATGAATTGGGACCGAAAACCACACCCGAGTTTGTCCGCAAGCACCGAAACAGTGCAGCACGAATCAATGCATATAGCATTGACTCGTGCTCAGCACGAAAGTAGCTCACGAAAGAGCTCACAACTCCAACTTTCAGCATGAAACTAAAGCTTTCAATTTGCATGCACTTTCGTCCAGCATGAAAGCATAGCACGAAAGGTGCTAAAATCCCAAATTCACAATTAAGCTTTCAATGCTTAACTCTACTTAAGCTTATACACCCAACTTTCGTGTAGTGCAACGAAAGTTATTAAAATGCTTAAGTTTTTGACTTCTCTCAAATAGGTTCATTTTGAGAATTAATTTCTCATTCACCTATTACCCATTTTGAGCGTACATTATATCAAATTCTTCGTCTCACTACGAAGAACCCGAATCCACTCTGACTCCACCCAAATCGGGAGTGGACCCACATATAATTGTACCACAAAATAGTCACTCAAAATGTCATTTTTTACTAAAAATTCTAACAATATATATATATATATATATATATATATATATATATATATATATATATATATATATATATATATATATCATTTAATTTTGTGCGTAACTTATAATTTTCGCCTCTTAAAAATGAATCAATTATTTTTCACTTCCATGAAATCGAATAATAATGAGATAACTAATTCAAAGTATGGGTAAATAACTAAGGCCATCCTCAATATAGTAATGATCGTTTTATGGTTTTTGAGGTGCCAATTAAGAGAGAGGAGGTAAAGATAGAAGGAAAAAGAGAAAAAAAAAAAATTAAAAGCATGTCTGACGCGAAAAAAAAAAGAAAAAAAAAATAGAGCACCGGACAAGCAGTGCACGTGCCCGACTAGGCGCGATCTGTGCAATCCATGCACGCGGGCTGCGCCTAGCCTCTCTTTTCCCTTCTCTCTCTCTTGGCGGGCCCCACAAAAAAACCATTCTTGCAGGAGAACCCCAACTCTTCTCTCTCCTCCACATAACACTATTGGAAATTATGAAATTTCCGACCATCTGAAAGTGTTCTTAAATCAAGTCGAAAGCCTTGTTCCGACCATTTTTGGTATCCGGAAAAACCTTTATTGCTATTTCCGACCACTTTTTGATTTCAACTTGATTTAAGATCACATTCGGGTGGTCGGAAATTGCATAATTTCCAGTAGTGTAAGCTAAGTCATCTTCCCCTCAAAAACTGTGAAAAACCCACAGATGTAGATGTTGTAAGTTTTTTTTTTTTTTTTGAAAACGAATCATTTACACATTTTTAAATGATTGTTTATTTGGAATAATTAATTGTAACATATAGTATTCAAGTAATAGAAAATGTATATTATCATATATCAATCAAATTTATTGTCCAAGCCAGTTTGATATTCCTAATGATGCGATTATTCCCAAACGCTAAGGTCCGGAAATACAAGCAGTAGGATGACGGGGACAAAGTCATAGAGGTCGATATTAATATAAGTTTTACATTTTCATATTGAATCAATTCAACTTGACCCATTTCACATATAAGGATCTGTGTAACGGTCTCACATGAGTGCGCCCTTATTTCTATATCTGTGAAACTGACTCAGACAAGTGTAACCCTATTTATATTCGCATCGACCAAATAATAAAATTAAATTCATATTTTATTCTTACATTATTCATCACCTATCAAATTGTCATTCTTTATTCTCCTAATTCTCTTGTTACAGCTAAATTCCCCAAAATATATATATATATATATATATATATATATATATATATATATATATATAATGGGTTCTAGTATATATATATAATGGGTTCTGAGTCAATAATAATTGGTAGGATGTCAAAATCATTCAATAAAAAAAAGGAATAAATCTTCTTCCTTGCCTTTTCTTAATCTGAAACTCTCTCTCTCAAAATATTCCATCTTCATTTCCCACAGCATCTGGCATATCCTCTGTCATTTCTGCTGTTCTGCACAATTTCAACTTTCTCCTCCTCTGCTAAACCCTTTTGCTGCTGCATCAAATTAAAGCTCTGATCACATCTCCAAATTGGGTTCAATCTCATGTAAGTTTTGAAAAATTTTAAGTATAAATTTTTTTTTTTCCTTTTAGTGTGTGATTATAAGTACTTTTAATGTTGCTTTTTTTTTTTTGAAAGAACTTTTAATGTTGTTTTTAAATATATAAATTTTATATAATTAACACTAAATTTAGTATTATGAAAAATTAGATTAAAAATAACTTTGGTTAAGCTTTGCTAACGGAACTAAATACATGGTCATTTAATCATTTATTAATGGCTGTATTACTGTATTTGATATAGTAATTTACACATACTTTGGATGAGTTATCTCATTATTATTCGATCTAGGTGAAAGTAAAAAATAATGAGTAGATTTTGTGTGTTAACTAAAATGTACAGTAATACTTTTTTATAGACCTATAAAAAATATTATATTTTAGCTAAAGAATTAATACATATCTAACATGAGACATTCTTATATAAGACTTATTCAAAAATAATTGAGTGATTTTTAATAGGGAAAATTTATAAGCAACGAAACTCACAAAATGATGTATATTTTTTTTTATTATAAAGGAAGGAGATACCCATATATACAAAAAAGCTATTATGCCTTCATCTAGGCTCAAACCCATTACCTCCCACATAGAAAAGCAACTTGGTACCATTAGACCACAAGGTCCTTAGTACAAAATGATGTATATAATTCATAAAGATGACCTTATAAAAGTTTTAAAAAATAACTTTGAAAAATTAAATATTAATTATCAAATAGTTATACTTGGATAAGACCGTCTCACGGATTACTTGTTACTTATGATAAAAATCGTAATACTTATTACATAAAATTTTATACTAATTTGAAATAAATAAATCATTACTTATAATAGATATGATATTGTAATATTTATATGTGAAATTGTGATACTATTTAGGGTAAAATGATTGTTACTAATAATAAATATTTTTTGAAAAGACTAGTGATAAATATTGTAATACTTATAATTAAAATTGTGATACTTACATTTATGTTGTCTACAATCTGACCCGTCTTCAGGACAAGGATTTGTGAGATAGTCTCAAATAATTTTTTGCCATTATGAAAAGATGTTAGTTTAAGTGTTGAGTCTAAGCACTGCTTGTTGGAAAGTCCGATCATTCTTATTTTGCAATTTCTAGTCTAGTAAAAATAACATCCTTTGATATATATGCAGAATTTTCAACTTCCTTCCTGCTCTCTCTTTCTCTCACCCGCTATGGCTTTTGCCGCTATAACAATTTTGATGGATACACTCCACCAACACTACCTCCAACCCACTCCTCGTTTCCCTCTTCGCAACAAAACAAAGGTCAGATTACTTTACAAACATCTTTCTTCTTTGCAAACCTCTCTTGAACAAGATTTCAAAGTGGGGGACTGTGATGAAGCAATGAAAGCTTTGGAAGCACAAATGAGAGATGTCTCCATTGAACTAAGGTTCCAAATGAACACCATTTGACATTGTTTTACTTGGGGAAATCCATGAAGCTTAGGCTTCACTCTGCTCAAAAGCTTCTTCCCATTTTGAATGGAGCAACTAAAGGCGGCATAGAAACTATGAATTTGGAATCTGTGATGGAGATGCTACGGAAACACTTCACGCTGCCGGTATCACACATGCCGCCTCATATAAACAAAAGGGTCAAATCTTTTTCCACAGATTATGCTTTTCTTTTTGAAGAGGAGAGCCACGATGAACTGTGGGGCACTCATTTCAGAGAGTGTGCTTTTATTTTGGAAGAGCAGGGCGAGGATGAACAGGGGAGCGAGGATGAACAAGAGAGCGAGGATGCACAGTGGAGCGAGCATTACTGGAAATTATGAAATTTCCAACAACCTAAAAGTGATCTTAAATCAAGTCGAAAGCCTTGTTCCTACCACTTTTGGTATTCGGAAAAATCTTTGTTGCTATTTCCGACCACTTTTTACTTTCAACTTGATTTAAGATCACTTTCAAGTGGTCGAAAATTCAATAATTTCCAGTAGTGGAGGATGAACAAGAGAGCGAGGATGCACAGGAGAGCGATGATGAACAGGGAAGCGAGGATGAACAAGAGAGCGAAGATGAACAGGAGAGTGAGGATGAATGGGAGAACAAGGAAGAACAAAAAGAGCGAGGATGAATGGGAGAACAAGGAAGAACAAAAGAGTGAGGATGAATGGGAGAAAAAGAACGAAAGAGTGATGATGAACAAAGGAGCAAGGATGAGCAGGAGGTGAGTGATGCTGAACAAAGGAACTAAGGATGAACAGGAGGAGAGTGATGATGAACAAAGGAGCCAGGATGAACAGAGGAGACTGCCTAGACCGAGGTACAACATCATATTTTGTGTGAACCATGCAAAAAGTATACTCAGGCAAGAATTGAGAGCTTCCTCTTATCTCAATAAATACATGAAGCAACGGATACAGGCTCGACATATGATTCATCAAATTTTCATGCAAGGAATTAAGCTTACATCCTACATCAAGAAAGAGGTATTGAAGGTTAAGAATGCACACTACAATGGATCCAATACCCCACAAGGGAACAATGCTTCTGCTTCTCTTACAGTTGGTGGTACGTTGCAGCATACTACAATAGAAATGGTGGGCTGTGATGATGAGTTCAACATGATAATGAATAAGCTGACCAACAATCCAAGCAACGAGATATTGTGTCAATTGTGGGAATGGGTGGAATTGGTAAAACCAACTTAGCTAAAAGAATTTATGGAGATGCTTCATTCATTTCTCGCTTTGATTGTCGAGCTTGGGTTACTATCTCACAGGATTATAATCTAATAAACGTGCTCAAAGCCCTTCATCGTTCTCTTGACCCAGCAGGGGTCGTCTATGAAGAAAAGAATGAATTGGCTATGCGAGTAGACAAATGTGTCAAAGGTAAAAGGTATTTGATTGTAATAGATGACATATGGAGTACAAATGTTTTGGATGATTTAATGAGATGTTTCAAGGATGGCAAGAATGGAAGTCGAATGTTGTTGACCACTCGCCTAAAAAATGTGGCTGAGTACGCTGATTCACGTGGTAATCTTTGTCATACCATGCGTTTTTTGGATTCATATGAAAGTTGGAACCTTTTTCGCAACCAAGTGTTGCCCAAGAGAATAACTTTTTACCCTTGAATTTGAAAGAATTGGTGCAGAGATAGTAAAGAAGTTCAAAGGATTACCTCTTTCTATTAAAGTGGTTGCTGGACTCCTCTCAAACCCCAAACAAGACTTAAATGAATGGGAGCTAATTGCAAAAAATGTCCATGCATTAAGTATAGATCATTCAAATCAGCAGGGTGAAAACATCATTGACTTGAGTTACAGCTTCTTACTTCATCATCTTAAACATTGTTTCTTGTCAATTTGGTGTTTTCGAGAAGACGAAGAATTTGCTGAAGATTTTATTGTTGATTTTTGAATTTCGGAGGGATTTCTAAAGGTTTTGAGGTCTAAGAGCTTGGAAGATGTTGCAAGAGAATCCTTAAAAGATCTTGTAGATAGGAATCTCCTTTTAGTTTCTACAAAGATTGGTTTTAATGGATCAATGAATATATATCAAATGCATGATGTGTTGCGTGAATTGGTCTTGAGAGAAGCTCGGAAGGAGAATCTATTATGTCTCAGAAATGATGACTCTATCTTGAGTGTGGGGTTTAGGAGAACTCAACCAATAAACTCCTCTCGTATATCTCACTCATGGAGTATCCAATCAAAAATTTGCAGTTACAACTCTTTATCTCATACCTGCAGCACCTTTTTATGTTTGAGTTTAATTTATTCAGTCAGCAGTTTCATTATCATCATTATTTTAAGTTTTAAGGGGATTGATACTATGAGCACACTGCGATGCCTATGCGTCTATAGAGTTAATGGGTCTAGTGCACTTGAGATATCTAAAATGTGATTTTACTTTGAAACTTAATTGTCTACCCTTGTTCATGTTATGGAATTTGCAAAAGCTGGATGTTGATTTTTGTCCTTCAATAAATGAACCCCTTAATATTTGGGTATTGCCCCAACTGAAGAATCTCCGCCTTCTGAAGACCATTAGACTGGTTCCTCCAAGATCAGTTCATCATAATTTGGAGAGCATTAGATTTTTGGATAATAGGAGTTGTACAGAGGAGTTGTTTATGAGAATCCCAAATCTAAGGACATTGGGAATTGACCTGAAATGCAAAGCATTCAATTGGTTCCAAAGCCTTGCCTGTTTATATAAACTGGAAGATCTACAAGTTTGTGGCGAACTTTTTCATCCGAAGTTTAGTACTATTCATTCTATGGGGACTTTGAGCATAGAGAATTTTTTGCCAAATCTTAAGAAATTGAAACTCTGCTTTACAAAATTAAATTGGAAGAAAATGTATGTTGTTGGGATGTTGCCGAAGCTTGAGATCCTCATCTTGGGGGATAAAGCTGCTGTTGGCGGAAAATGGAAACCCAGGACCGATGAAGGATTTCCTGGGTTAAAGTTCTTAAGCATAAAATATTGTGATCTACAAATTTGGAAAGCCACGAGTGACCATTAATGTCTAGTCCTCATAAAATTATTTAATTTTAAAAAGATTCTTACTAACTTTGCAAATATAACTACCCTCAAATCGATCAAGTTACATCGATGTTCAAAGTCAGTTATATCTTCTGCCATGTGTATTCAAGAAGAGAAACTAGACTACGGAAATGACGCGTTTATGTTGATTTGTTACGGTTAGATTTCTAGCTACTTTTGTTTTTTTTTTAAATTAATAATTATACTTGTAACTTTTAATCCATAATTTTCTTATTAATTTTAATCCAAATTTATTTAAATTTCTATTCTATAGATGATGGTGTTTTGCTTTCCAGGTTTGAGGACGACTTTGATGAATATTTATGGAAATAATTCCACCAGAGGTCCTTTCAGTAAAGGTATAAATTAAATATCTTATGTGTCCACTTCAATATATAAGTTTAATTTGTCTGTGCAAGATCAAATTAAATTAAAAGTCACTAATTTTAAGATCACAATTCGAATTGAGTAGGGATATTAAGCCTAGATGATTTTTTGTCAAATCTTAAAAAATTGGAACTCTTGGGTACAAGATTAAAATGGAAGGATAGGGATTACTTTGTCTAAGCTTGAGGTCCTCAGATTGAAAACATGTGTTGTTAATGGTAAAAGATGGGAACCCAAAGATGGAGGGTTTCATAGATTGAAGTTTTTGGAAATATTTTATTGTGATCAACAAAGTTGGGAAGTCACTAGTACGTGATCATTTTCCTATTCTTGAATGTTTAATTCTTAGATGGAGATTTACATCGTGCCATCTTAAATCATTTGCCATGCATAGACAATAAGAGCAACGAGAGTATGGAAACGATGCATTTGTTGCTGATAATTTCGAGTAAGATTACTAGCTAGCTACGTCGCCTTTCAAAAAGTTGAAATTAAGATTCTAATTTTTTAATATAATCGTTAATAATCATAACTGTAATCCAAATTTATTTCAAGTTTGTGAAAGAGCGAAAGGTTTTATCTATATCTTCATAGAGTGCTGTACAGATTACAATAATTTATACCAAAAGCTATTATCTAATGGGTCCACTGTAATGGATCTAGGGTTTCAACACTCTCCCTCAAGCCGGTGAGTATAGATCATATGCTCCAAGCTTGTTACAAATATACCCAACTCTAGGAGTTCTAAGAGATTTTTTTAAGATATCAGCTAACTGATCCGCAGAATTGACAAAGCTAGTTTTAATGCACCCTGACACAATTCTCTCTGATGAAGTGGCAGTCAACCTCGATGTGTTTAGTCCTCTCATGATAAACAGGATTTGATGCGATGTGTATGTAAAGCTGCTTGGTTGTCACATAGCAATGTCATTTGGGCAACATTGCCACATTGCAACTCTTGTAGTAGGTGTTTAAGCCACATAAGCTCAAACGTGGCAAGTGCTATGGCTCGATATTCCGCTTCAGCACTGGACCTAGCAACCACATCTTGCTTCTTACTTTTCCAAGATATGAGATTACCTCCAATGAGAATACAATAACCTGAAGTAGAGCGTCTGTCAAATGGGCAACCAGCCCAATCTGCATCACAATACCCAACAACTTGTGAATGTCCTCTATCTTCATATAATAGGCCTTGTCCTGGTGCTCTCTTGATATACCTTAGAACAGGAACAGCAGCATCCCAATGAGAATCACAAGGATTCTCAAGAAACTGACTCAACACACTAACTGCGAAAGAGATATCCGGTCGTGTGATCGTGAGATAATTCAACTTTCCAATTAATCTCCTATATCACTCTCGGTCAGGCAATGGCTCCCCCTGTCCTGGTAGGAGTTTAACATTCCGATCCATTGGATTATCAACCAGTCTACTGTCCAACATGTCAGTTTCCTCTAAAATATCCAAGGCATACTTCCTTTGAGAAATAACAACACCACTGCTAGATTGTGTCACTTCAATTCCTAGAAAGTATCTCAGCTTGCCCAAATCTTTAGTCTGGAACCGACTAAAGAGATACTCCTTCAACTGAGATATGCCCTCTTAATCACTCCCTGTAATAACAATGTCATTCACAGATACTACAAGGTATATGCATTTCCCATTAGACTATAATTAATTTCTAAACCATAGATGTTGATGTTTCGTTATTCAGTTGGACGTATACTCGGAGGTTGACAACTCTTGTATCATCACTTGAATATGGGCAAGCTCATTAGACCAAAAATTCGAGGGAATAGAAAGCCAACAGATCACTCGATTTTTATCAAAGGGGTACCTCTCAATCACACTACCAAGCAATGCAAGCACAAAAGGGCAATTCAATCATCCTTCTTATTCATGGGTCTTCCCAAGATTGCACCAAAGAATGGGACCAATGCACACAAGACCAATAGCAAAAACGAAATCAAGTGGTCAGATTACAAGAAAATGCCTATCTTGATGGTTGACGGTGAATAGATGGTGGATTCATCAGGTCCTTATTTTAATCAATATAGTACCATACTATCATATTACCTTACCTTAAAAAGTTATCCTTTTCTTGAAGTGAATTGGTTTACAGCTTTTAAATAACCAGGAACATATTTGTAGGATCGAGCATATTGTTTGGTTAACTTTCCAAGATTGTTGTTCTTATTGGATGCAGATATAATTGATAAATTGTTCCAAAAGGTTTGCCCACAGGTTACGTTGCTGCTAAATCTACTTGAGACAATGGTGAAGAGAATAAGTGGCGCATGCAAGTAAGCACATATACATTTAATTTTCCTCATTTCAGATAATGAAAAATGGTTTCACAAGTAGTCCTGTGCAACTCATTAATACTATACTTTAGTGAGAATTTTTGGAATTGATTTTATAAGTTGGTGCTTACTGTGAAATATATAAGTACACTAAAATTCAGATGTATGGGAACGGGTGACTATGTGCTATGTGTTCTGTATGTTAAGCTAGGTTTAGTAAACAACATATCATGTAACTGATAGACATGCTTTAATTTCTTATTTTGAATCTAAATTTATTTCAATTTCTATGATTAATTTCTATACCATAGATGATGATGTTTTGTTTTCCAGGCCGGTTTGATGACTTAGATGAATATTTTTGGGGTTTGATGTGAAGATCTATCATGTTGGGAGGCCAGTAAAGATCAGTTTCCCTTCCTTGACAGTGTCTAGAACTAAGTTGTTCAGAATCACTTATATCATCTGCTGAGTGCATTCAAAAAGAGCGGCAAGAGTACGGAGATGACACATTTATTGTTGATATTTCCAGGTCCAATTTCAAGCTATCTTTTGCTTTTCAAAACAGTTGAAATTAAGATTCTAATTTTTTAAATCCTTACTTTTCTTAATTTCAATTTCAATGATTAATTTCTAAACCATAGCTGATGTTTGGTTTTCCAGATAGTAAGACGGTACCCAGAGAGATTTTAGCATCGCATCAAATTATGCATGGTTCTTAAGGTGGATGTTGTTTGTAAGTTCGTTGAAACTTATTCATACATATTTGCTCTTGAATGTCTAGTCCTCGGGATCATGTTATTTTTTAAAAGGATTCCTAATAGTTTTGCAGATATAACTAGTCTCAAATCACAATCAAGTTATATGGATGTTCAAAGCCAGTCATACTGCGAGCCATGCAATTAGGCATTTGTTTGCACATACAAACCCATTAATTACTTTAATTTGCAAAAAGTGCTTCTTCAGATTTTGTTAGCCAATGAATAGTATAGTGGAATTCATTCTGCTATTACTCACTACTTCATATTATTGTTTCTATTCCTCCATGTGGGCTGGGCATTGCAATTCAAAACATTTTTCAATAAGGTTTCTTTTGAAACTCAAAAAATAACTTTTAAAAGTCATTTTTTGAATTTTTCAGTATTTGACAATCAATGGAAAATGTTTATTTCGGTCAAAGAAAAAATGACTCATTTTAGCGGAAAATATCTTTTGAAATTTTTACTTGAGAGTCATTTTTCGGATTCTTATATCATATTTAGATCTTTCTGTCTCTCCCTCAAAACGACATTCAACTTATGTGTGCAGTTAATAGATAATGGTGGACTAAAAGTGGAACACTTATAATAACAGTGGCCGCTATGTGACCAGACAAATAATGGTGGACTAAAATTGAAATGATCCCTATAACAGTAGGACCAAAAATGAAATTTACTCTACAATATATTAACTACACATAATATGGTAACTACAACAACATAATATGCAGTTAACATATTATGTGTTGTAGTCACGGAGATTAGAACAATTTTTTTATTTTTAAAAAAAAAATGAAAAAAAAGAACAATTTTTTTATTTTTTTTTATAAAGAATATTCTTAATTAAGAAGAGACAAAGGGTATAGATTGTTACAGAATTAGTTATGAAAAGAGCTTTCCCTACTGCCTCAGAACCCAGAATAGGGGGCAACAGAGTATAACACAAGAAGAAAAGTAAATGGTAATGATACAAAGGGAGCCTAAGTAATAATACATGAAAATATTTAATGTACAGTGGAAGATGTATCACTTGCTAATTGCTATCAACGGGTGCTGCCACTCCTGCCAGAGAGCTCTCCAGAAATTGCACTCCCATATGTGTGTGAACTGGAAACCCGAGACTTATGTAGTTGTTGAATCTTGAAAAGATCTCTAGGCAGAGGCTGGCTCTGCACAGTCGTCGACTCGTCGTGTCATCATCATCATCTGCACAGAATTAATTTCCTCTTGTTGGCGACAATTTCTGCAGCTTCAACATTATACTTACTGTCCGCCATTGTTGTACAAGTATATGACTGACACCAGTTCAACTTACTGGGAAATTAATTCTACAAAACTGTATAATAGTAGTAGTTAAATAAAACCGAAAATACAGAGTGCAAACCGCCCTATAAAACTGAAGCCCTTATTTGTTGTTTTTTTCTTTCGGGGATATGATTGTGACATTGACTCACTGAGGACTCCTGCTGGGCTACTGACTGGCGAAATTAGGGCACAGAGGAATGGCAAGTGGCGAGGTGCGACCGTTCGGCACAAATAGGGACAGAGCGGTATGATCACACCTCAAATGAGACCCCAACCGAGACGTTGGAGAACACAAATTATGCTGTGCAACCGAATGCACCATGCGCATGGTGCATTCGATGCAAAACGACGTCGTTTTGGTTAAAAAATGCGCGTCCCACTTAAAGAAGAATCAGGTTCGATTCACGATAATAGCATTTTTATATATCCATAAATTCATAATTATATATCTATAAATTCATAACTATATATCCACATTGAATGAATAAAGTAAAAATTCACAATGAATGAACTAAATATCCACAGTGAATGAATGAAGTAAATATCTACAATAAATGAACTAAATATCCACAATGAATGAACTAAATATCCATAAATTCATAACTATATATCTACAAATTCATAACTATATATCCAGAAATTCATAACTATATATCCACAGTGAATGAATGAAGTAAATATCTACAATAAATGAACTAAATATCCACAATGAATGAACTAAATATCCATAAATTCATAACTATATATCCACAAATTCATAACTATATATCCAGAAATTCATAACTATATATCCACAATAATGTTATTGTCGAGAATCGAACCTGATTTTTTTTTTTAAGTGAGACGCGCGTTTTTAGTCAAAATGACGTCGTTTTGCATCGTATGCACCATGCGCATGGTGCATTTGGTTGCACAGCATAACTATTGGTTGGAGAAAGGGCGGGCTTTAGGCTTTCCTGTGAGCTTGACGAATCAAAGCCCTAACGCTACAAATAAGGAGACATATGTGCAAAAAAAAAAAATCTTAACAAAAATACACTAAGCTAAAAAAAAAAATACTTATTTTACTCTTGAGTTGAGGGGAAAACAACCAAATCTCATTGGCAAAATGACTTTATTAGTATAAGATAAGAGATAATAAGACATTTGATGCACTGCCAGTGTATTGATGTTATACACAAGTGGTGAAGGAGAAGATGTCACATCATTAAAAAAAATTTTAAAAAACGTAATATTGACCGAGTCCTTTCTTGCAAAATATTTATTACTTTTTAAATTATTATAAATTTTATTAGGAAACTCTTTATTTCTAATTAGTAAAATCTATCTAATTTCCTAAACATATTTATTAGTACTTATTATCTATCTAATTTTCAAAACATATTTATTACTCCTCACAACAATATCCAATAGTGTAAAAATATCAAATTTCCAAACTACAAAACAAATTGTAATACTAAAAAAATACATAAGATGATAAAACATAAAACAAGCCACACATTTCTTATGTCTTAATTTTTCTCATAACAATGAGTTTTTTTCATTTGTCTCAATTGATATTTGTTGTCCATTTGTAATTAAATTCTACAATAATAAGACGCAAAAATTCGTAAGTATTATATTTTCACTCTGACCCAACCTATCTCACAATTAAGGATTCGTGAGATGGTCTGACACAAAATTTTGTCATTGATAATATGCCTTGTATCAAATTGATATGAACCTGCTTCTAGGTTCAAAGATTTTTAGAGTATGTCCAAGCTCTCAAATTCATTGAATAAGGGATAGAAACTGAAATATCTTAACCTCTCACGATAATACCCCTAGTCATTTATCAAAACCAAGGTTGAAAAAGTCGCTAGGTACTCTCTAGGCGTCTGAGGACCGCCTAGGGCGCCTAGAGCGATTAATCGGCGCCTTGAGCGCCTAGGCGGGCACCTAGGGCGGCTAGGCGCCGATTAATCGGCGCCTAGACCTGATTTTTGCAACACTGATCAAAACTAATATGATATTTGTAATTTAAATAAGTTATAAATTAAAATAAGTTCCACCAAATAACAATGCTTATATCATATATATATATATACTTGAATTAGATACAAGTTTATTTCTAGTATACTGTATTTTTTTAGTGTAATATACAAACTCATTTTGACTTACAATACACTAAAACTAAATTTATAATATATTAAAATTAAAGTTGTATCAAAATATAATAAATTTACCCCATGACATTGGTGATTGGTCTAGTGGATGAGAAGACTAACTTAAAACTTGTTTATTGTTGTATCAGCAAATATATCGTGGACCATGGTCCAAAAATGACATCGATTCTTTAAATAAAGAAACGGTTGTCGTTACAACTTAACGGAGCCCGTATTGTTGGGGTGTTAAGTACAAAATGAAACTACAGTGTATCTAAAATGAAACTGTCTCACATATTGTTTTTATATTATCAAATGAGACTATAATTGAATTGAAATGAAACTGTAGTTGTGTTGAAATGACGAAACTGCAGTGTATATAAAATGAAACTGAATAACAGTTTCACATATTTGATGTATAATGTTGAATGAAACCGTAGTTATATCAAAATGAAACTGTAGTTGTATTGAAAATAAACTGTAGTGTAAATAAAATGAACCTGACATATTTCAGTGTATATTGTTCAATGAAACTATAGTTATATTGAAATGATAATGTAGTTGTATTGTAATGAAACTATAAAATATATAAAATGAAACTGAATAACAGTTTGTATAATGTCGAATGAAACTGTAGTTATATCGAAATGAAACTGTAGTTGTGTTAAAATGAAACAGCAGTGTATATAAAATGAAACTGAATAACAGAGTTATTTTTTGTGAAACGATGCGAAATGAGTGCTGTTTTTTTCATTAAACGAAACGACGCCGTTTTGATGCCTAGACTACAATACATTGTGGACTGCTGTCCACAATAAAATTTGACATTGTTGTATGGTGTGGGTTCAATTCCTGACATTGGAGAATAAGGAGCCCAAGATATAGTCCACCTACAATTCTACGGCAAATTATGTGTGGACCCATGTCCACCTTGCAAGGTGGATCCAAATTATATTCACAATTTTTAAACTCTATATTCACAATATTAGAATTGAATATTCACAATTTTAGATCTCAATACACAAAATTACATAACTCAATATTCACAATTGCATAATTCTATATTCACAATTTTTGAACTCTATATTCACAATTTCATAACTCTATGTTCACAATTAAAGAACTCTATATTCACAATTACAAAACTGAATATTTACTTGCTGAGTTGTTTTCAATTATTTTTGTTTAAAAAAAAATCATTGGTTGTGAATATGCACTTCTAAAATTGTGAATATAGAGTTCAAAAATTATTAATATAACCCGGATTCACCTTGCAAGGTGGACTCGATCAATGGCATAACTATCCCAATTCTAGGCTTATCACTATTGGAAATTCTAAAATTTCCGACCACCTGAAAGTAATCTTAAATCAAGTCGAAAGTCTTGTTCCGACAATTTTTGGTATTCAACCCTTGTTGCTATTTCCGACCACTTTTTGCTTTCAACTTGATTTAAGATCACTTTCAGGTGGTCGGAAATTTAATAATTTCCAGTAGTGTATTACTAGGTTTCATGGGCCTAAATGGATGTTCGGCCAATCGTTATATCATGCACCAGGGCGCCTAATGCATTGTGTTCCCCGCCCTGCCTAAAACGACGTCGTTTTGTTAAGTTGTTAGGGGAGTTGATGCGGTGAAGTTTATGTGTATTCTATTATATAATTATGTACATTCAATTATACAATTATGTACATTCGAAACAGGGGATTTCTTTTTAAGAGTAAGAGTTTACGTGTATTATGTTAAGAGTTTATGTATATTATATATTATTATGTTAGATTATGTGTATTATGGTAGGGGTTTATGTGTATTCTATTATACAATTATTTTACATTCTATTATATAATTATGTACATTCGAAATATGAGATTTTGGAGTTAACAGCGGACACGGGAAATGAAAAAAAAAAAAAAAAAAAAAAAAAAAAAAAAAAAACCAGATACAAAACTACATCATTTTACATTGTGCGGCCTGATGCACGATATAATTTGCCCATGTTTGGCCAACTTTAGTATAGGCCATTTATATTTGGGCCGAGTTTTGGACCTCTACAAGTCTTTCATTTGGACTAAACTTCATCCTTTCGCAAAATGGGAAAAGAACATATTTGTCAAAGAAAACACAAAGTACATTATGTTATTGAATTAACACGAGCTCGAGTTGGAGTAGTTTGAATAATAAATCAAACTAAATTTAAACATTTTAATACTTGACTCAAGCAACTTATAAGCTTATTCAAATTTAGCTTACATATCTATATATTTATATTCATATATTTTATAAACTTGTCATAACCAAGATGTATTATTGATTTTTTTATTATAATATTTGGCTGAAAATTAATTATTAATTTATTTTCTTTTGTAAATTTTTTAAAAAATAAATAATGTTTATTAAGCATATTTGAGCCAAACTTGAATAGCCCGATCTTAACTTCTTAAGTCCAATTAAGCACAACTAACCTTCCATTTTTAAAATCAAGCCAAGCTTTGAATTTAATTATCTGAGCTCTGCTCAACCCGGTTACACCTCTAGACTCTAGGATGTGCCGTTGTGGTGGTCCAAAAGTAATAAAAAAAAAACAATAATAATAATAATAATTTTTTTGAGAATAATAATAATAATAATAATAATAATAATAATAATAATAATAATAATAATAAATGCTTTTGTATTTTGTACATTTTTCTTTGTCTGTTGTCTTCCCTTTCTTAGGGGGTTGGGTTATCAAACTTGACCGAAACGTCATGAAATCTATGCTTTCAGTTTCGTGTTGGACGTTTCCACTGACTTTCCTTACAAATATTTTATTGTTAACTTTGGATTTATTATTATTTATTTACTTATTTTTCAAATCTGATTTAGATACATAGTTTGTGTTCATTGACATAAAATTTCACAACACAAAACACAAAAAATCATAACATAAGACATAATTACTAATTTGTTTTAAGTACAGAATTCATATTTTTAAGATATAAAATTTAATAACACAAAATACAAAAACTCACAATATAAGATACATACACATGCACTAGGGTCTACGGTGCACTGTGAATCCTGATCCATGGTATAAGGATTCTGGGAAATGGTCACCTCTAGTTAGTAAGTTATCATTGAAGACAAAATATTATTATCATCTGGGAGTAAAATGAAATTAATCTCTTTATAATGTTGAAAAAAAACTCCAAAATTATTTACCGACAAAAGCTCTAAACTAGAAAAGTCAAAAAAGAAACGAGTAATTCCAGTGTCGGCAGTCACCAGGGCACTAATGAAATAAATTGTTATTGAATATTAAATATATTTTGAATAAATAATTTTTTATTTTAAATAAAATAAATATTCACTTCATTAATTATATCTGGTGATGAAATGTACAGTAAACTAGTGTTCTAAAGTCTAATTGGCTTTCAGTTTCTAGTCCTCAATTTCTTCCCAAAATCACGTTTCAAGAATTAAAGACAATGTTGAAATTTTTTGCAATGATGAGTAAAATATAGATTTTTATGTAACTTTTTTTACTTTTTACAATTGTTTCCCATCTCTTAAGTTTAATATTAAAATAGAAATAATATAAATATAATCAGACAGTAACAACGTTTGACTTAATTAGTTAATATGATGTATACAAACACTTTGGAACGTGTTCGCTTAACAAAAATCTTCTAATTCTCATCGAGAACGGGAGAAAGTAAATGGATCGGAAAAATGAAAACTGTGTTCATATAGATAAAAGAAAAAGAAAAAAGAAAAAAAAAATAAAGGCAACTCATAATTAAGTTGGTTGGATATATAGTTGGCTTTGATAATTACAAAGTTCAAAATTTTTAGTTTAAACTTGTCAATTATATATGGATGACCATGCTAGAATTATAAAATGGATTTCACCCATATTTACTCATAATTTTACGGATGATTCTCTTCTTTTTTTTTTTTTTTTTTTTCTAAAGTATCTTGATCTATTTGGAGAAACGCTTAAAATTTTAAGACAATGGAGATGAAAATTGAAAAATTATATATTCACTAACCAAATTCTCTATATAACAACTATAAGAGCATCTCCAATAGTTGTGGATTTTGTGGAGTGCACGAGTCCGGTTGGGCGCCTTCAATTCGTTTCATGCAACAAATAGAGCAACTTTTTAACTTTGATGGACCCCACTCTGCAAATAAAAACCAACTCTTAGCCGGAAGACCCCAAAGCTTCTCTCTCCTCACTCTCTTTCCTCCAAATAAGTTTAGATCTCCTAAAAAACTGAGCAAACTCCACTTAGAGCATCTACATCAGAGGAGAAATGGGGGATAATTAACTACTTTTAAGGCCAAAATGTCATGGTGGCAGAGAGAGAATCAAGAGAGAGAAGGGGTGGGGAGCATCTGCAAATGTTGAGATATTACTCTGCCCAAGAAAAAAAATTAATGATGGAGGAGAAAGAACCAATAGAGAAATGACATGCTTATTTTTATTTTTTTTTTATAAAATCAGTTTTGATTTTTTTTTCCCTCCCCTCCCACATTATTCTCTTTCCTACTCACTCTTACATTCTCCCCTTAATATCCCCAACTGATAAGGATGCTCTTAGGCTAACCACATTAGTGGTTTTTTCACAAGTTTTTAGCCAAACAAATTGATGTGGATGAGAGAGATGGATGAGAGAGAAATTTTGGTATCCTCCTGCAAATGGTGAATTTTTATGGGACCCGCAAGAAATAGAAAAGTGAAGAGAAAGGCAAATTCAGCATGCGTTTGTTGCACATATCGCGCCCAGCTGCATTCGTCGGCTGGCGCGTGAGATCTTTTTTTTTTTTTTTTTTTTTTGGAGTTGTGTTAGATTTGTGTTGTTCACCTTTTTTTTTTTTCTTCTCTTTCCCTATTCTCTTTCATAGTTGGCACCTTAAAATCATCTCAAAAATTTTACTATTGAGAATGCTCTTAATGGAGATGCTCTAATACACATACTCGAGAGGGGTGTCAAGCTGAGTTAAAATCTATACGCCAACTTAAACTATCTTGTAATGAGCCTACCTAGCTATGTGGACACCCCTACACTCAAA